>NC_055669.1:25439177-25741677 GCF_017976325.1 Chelmon rostratus
CAGCAGACATCTGGATGGATTCCAGTTGTTGGTATTTTTTCATTTCCGATGGATCAGGCGAGCCGTTTATCTCTGCTTCCAATCTAATGCTAAGCTACACTAAACACATCCTGGATGTCTTTTTTTTTTTTTCCTAGGATGGCGAAGGCGTGTCCCAGCCTGATTGGCTTACCCTGACGTTCTTACCACATAGAAGAGCGTCGTATTCACACCATGAAAGGGACACAAATACACACTATGTTATATTGTAGTTTCTTCTCATGCAGGCTGCTCAGAGTAACAAATATTCCTCAAAGCAAAATCAAAATTGATGAATAAATTCGAATGAAGGGAAACTCCTGAAGCTTTCTTCTGGGAATCTGTGACAATACATTGATGTAATAAGAAGCATGAAACAGCACGAGGAGGACAGCTGGTGAAGCGCGCTGTCAGCTCGTCTTCTGAGCTTGAACCAGTTTGCATCGACACTGAAATTATGAATATTTGCAGAACAAAATAATCTGTGTAACTTAAATCTGACTGTCAGGACTTTCCCCCTCCGACCTACGGACAGCAGACATATTCTACATTTTAAGGTCATGCTTGCAAACAGGGATCTCGGTTAAGAAGCTTAAGTGCGGCCCAAGTATCATTCTCTAGAGTTTTATTAAGCAAACGGATCATCAGCTTATAGAGAGGAGACTTTAGCAAATCTAGTGGAAAATAGTGCAGAGCGGGAGGGAGGGGTGGAGCGCTATCGGGGTGGTATATATAGGATTAAATTCCCTGCGCCTGAGGAAATGTTGGCCCTACAAGTAAAACTATTAACAGGCTTGTCTAGGCTGAGGACGTTTGGGAAGCTTTGGGCACAGTCTTGTGCTAAATGTCAAAATGCTGCAGAGATAACAAAAAAAAAAAGACTTTTTGTCAGGACGAAGAGGAGGAACATTCACCGAAATAAACTGCATCAGATCAGTCCCAGCACGCAACGGCGAGGGCTCTAACGGGTCGTGTGTTCATGCCGAGATGTCCGGGGGTCGGTCCGGTGCACGCTGCTGCACCGTGCGTAGACTGATGCACGCGATGAGCAACCAAAGTTATTATCAACATCATGTGCTGCGGTTAGCACAACAGGCTAAATGGCGTGCATGTCAGTCGCACCATGAGGGCCAATGAAGCGCCTGTTTGGGAACAATTCAGGTTCCAGGTCAGCAGCAATGGACAGAGAGCTGTGGATAAGACAAGCACGGCGTGTCCACCACTGTAGGCATGGGAATGGATACACATCAAACTTGGTAACACACGTCTGATGGTATCAAACTGATGAAAAGACGTTAAAAAGTCAATTTTAGTTGAAATGCATGTAACCAGAAATCAATAAAAAGGCTCCATGGCTCCTTAAAATGTCTTCAAATAAAAGCAAGGAAATTCAGTCATAAATGGTTTTAATTTATTTTACTTACATCAATTAAATTTGCAGGTGGTGCGTTTGAGGTTGATGGGAAAATTGCATTTCGGCCGACTGTAAACGTCCAACAGAGCAGATTTCTTGTCTTTACTTTACTAATGAGAAACTCCACCATCAAAGGAAGAGTCCAGATTTTTAAAAGTGAGTTTGAATGAAGTTAAGTTGGTCAGACAGCCGACAGAACGGCCTCCCCTCCCTCACGTGAGACATTTGGAGCACGAGCATGATGAGGGGAACGTAATATGTAACGCGGTGAGCCACTTTCCTTCATTGGAAAGCTGATTATAGCAGCTATTGATCGGCTAGCTGGAGACAAAAGAGTTCAGTGATGAATAATTGAGTCGAACGCTCTCGTGTGTCTTGCTGTTTATCGATGTTGTGGCGGATCATTGGCTGATCAGCAGGCAGGACAGAGCCAAGTAACCTTGGCGTCTTATTTGGTGGATACACACACACACACACACACACACACACACAGAATATATTGTGACATTTTGATTTTGTTAACAGCTTTCTTCTTGAGAGCTGTGGTTTCAAATCCTGATGAAACATAGAATGTATCTCCTCTACAGATGAGAGTCAATTATTAACATTCATTTTAAGTGTTGATTCGTTTCTTCTTGGTCCGTTTGAGAGTCGCCACAATCCTCCATGTTGGTGCTTTTAGGGACAGTTAGGAATCTGACATTGGAGATTTGTCCATCGAACGGTAAACACATTCCCTCGTGTGCAGCTGATGATCGTTGCTCAGTTTCAGGACGGTTTTTACTCAGTTCTGAGAGTCCCTGCTGAAAGCCGCTCTTTCACATCACAATTACAGAAATATAGCTTTGCCTACAAGAGAGACAAACACAGAGGAGGGGGGCTGTCCACAGATCTCCCTTGCCGAAGCTTTGACAAGCTTTGTGTTCATGTCCAACAGAAATAAACTGAAGCCTGCGTGGAAGGAAGGAAATCAAATCAAAACCTGCAACACAAGCAGAATTCTGCACACGCTCACCTTTAATACTTTTACCTGGATGACACATTGGGGATAGCAGTTCTTGTGCTCTGTACAGTTGTTTGTGAAAGGTGTGTACAATCAAAGACTCCTGACAAGAAAACCAAAGATTACCTGGAGGACTAAAACTGTATCCACCAGAGGCAAATAAGAGCCAAAAGATCTCATCATCTCACTCGTTAACTTCTCATTTTGCTATATAATAGGCCGACGTGCTCGTCACTCATTCACAAATGAATCCCAATAACAATAATAAGAAGAAATGTCATGTTTCACCCTGCAATCTAACCCATATGTTCCATTCTTGTCCTTTATTATCTTACTTAATGCAGAGCTACTTCTACTAGAACCAACACTCCTCCAGTCATCTGGATATTCAGGCTTTTTCTTCACCTTCTCCTCCTGCTCTGAGATCAGACTTTCAATGACAAAACAGGTCTTTCCATATTTTATTCAGTGATCAGGGGTGATGTTGATGCAGGACAAGTGCTAGGTGACGTCTGTATTAATGCATGTTATCACTCCAGCCTTCATCCCTTTTAGACCCACACACACACACACACACTAAGTGCTCACACAATGGGAGGTTAAATGAAGCTCCACAAAGCCGTTGATCTTCCTCAGAGAATATCTGATGACCCGTGGTTTTTATTTAGACTATGCAAGGACGGGGCTAAAAACAGCCTCAGACACGCCAAATGTGGAGCGTTCACCGCGGACGGGGGGGAGGCAGAGAGGGAGCTAAACCAACAAAGACAGAAAAAAAAGGGTCACATGAAGAGGTGCGCTAATATCCTGCGAGTCCAGCGTCCAGCAGATTATTTCTCAGAGCCAGACAGGTAAACAGCAAAACACCAACAACCTCGACTTCTGAGGGGTAACGACGCTGATCTCTGCGCGCAATGACGAAAACATATTACAGTGTTTCCTTTAAAATGTTTTCTCTCCCACGTCCAACTGAAATTTTAAGCCCAGTCTCATGCCAAAGTTACTTTATGAATGTATTCTTTTTTTTTTTTTTTATTATAAAAAGACACATCAGAAATGCTCCTTTAGCTTTAGCATGCCATTCAGCTGAGTCTGCAGGGGAACAGTGCATCTGCAGGTAGCTTTAGCTCACATGCTAAAGCCTGACTGTGTTTCGCTAGCAGTGCAGTCGAAGAATAGAGACCAAAACATTTAGCATTTTAACGGACTGATGTCAACATTTGCACATCAGCGTTTCGGCTGTTTGAGGTGCTCGAGCTGACTAGCTTCTTAGCTATGTAGCCTGATAGCGGTGCACTTTGTTTGCTTTCATTAAACAAGACAAGAACACATTAGCAGCAAAGCTAATGGGCCTTTTTCATTGAAGACATTTCTACCTGTCACAGGTGCAAATAGTAAAATGAATGATGGCTGAATTCCATTTAGCTGCCTCAGTTTCGGGGTTCTGACATTGTGCATGCCGGCTTACTGTCACACTGGCTTACTGGGACACTTGAGTAGAACACAGCCGTCGTTAATATTATCAGGAACAGCTTTTCCTACAATGACAAAACATCTGGAGACGATGTTATTCAGAGCTTTTGATGTCAAGCCCCCCGGGAACGGGGTTGTGGCCTCAGAAAAGCTCCTTTAGCAGGTCACATGACTCCCATCACGACAAAAATACATTTTTCTGTTTTAATTATGAATTTTATTAGCAGGATTTGATCCATTCGATCTGATAAAAGTGTTGCAGAGAGCAGCTCTGCCGGAGAATGACTGACATGAGCGGCTTTCTTTTAAAGATGAGCTCCATGTGGGAACACAGAGCCCAGCTCCCTTAATGCATCTCACACAAGTATAATGCAAATTAATTTCAGCTCATGTGGAAATCCTCTTTCCTGGGTGCTTGTTAAAAATGAATGAGGACTGTTTTTTTTAGTGGTCGTTTCCAGTCACGTGGATCTCTTGGCCAGAGGTGGCGCTGTAGAGCGAAACTTTCTTTCGATGAGGCAGATGTTTCACGATGGCGCCACGTTCCCAGACCTCAGCAGCTCACTTGGTTAAAATTAAAACCCAAGATGAAATGAACAGGAATTCACCTTTCACACAACGACCGGATGAAAGAACGAAGCGCTGCTCGTTCGACGCGACGTCCTCTGCAGCTTTGTTCGGTGAAAATGACGGATTTCACCGAGCAGCTGCGTCGTTTCTGTGCTGCACAAACAGAGAAACAGAGAGCGCTGGCTTTCATTTTGATTCCTGTTTGTCATTTTTTCCCTTTGTCTCCATCTCACAGCAGAGCAGGACGAGCTGCTGCTGCTGCTGCTGCTGGCGAGCTGCCAGGGTTCAGCTAGCATGATTCCAGCCTGCGTGCCACCACACACACACACACACACACACACACACACACACACGTGACTTCACATCAACAATGACACAGACGGCGGCGTACATGCATGCATGCATACCACACACACACACACACACACACACACACACACACATGCAGTGGCTTATGCTCGCTAATCGTCTTCTCATTCATTCTCACACTAACTTGAAAAAAATATGGCAGGGATTTGCAGAGCGCTGGTCCAGATGTGATAATACTGATTCAGGAGGGTTGACCTGGGGGGAGGGACTGTGTGTGTGTGTGTGCGTGTCCCCTCTCCTCTTTGTAAACAGAAGCAGAGCAGACAATCTGCACCTCGTTGTGTGTTATTTTCTCTTTGCTGAGGCTTCAGTCGAGCCGCGGACAGATCAGCAGCATTATCAACGTCTGACAGTGCAGAGGTCAAAGGTCAAAGTAACTGTGACCATTCCGGAGCTAATCTCAAGAAAAACCCCACAGCACAGTCGAAGAAATACATGACACAGACGCCAGAATGATCAAGATGCATCTGCAGCAGCATGCTAACACTTTAGCTGACAAGGTTTTGGTTTTGAATTGATAGCAGGTAACACCTGTGCAGGTACCCCATACAGTTTAAAGTACAGGACTTTGGACAGTGACTTTACTTTACTCTCATTTTATGAATATGAAGTAGTTTTTGTAAGCTTCTAATTCTACTTAAAGGGATTTAACATGATGATAATAAGCAACAGTTTGGAGCCATATCATTTGCAGATGTTTGCAGAAGCCTTGATGCATTTTATTGTTTTATTCTATTCTAACTTAAAGATCTGAATGTCTGTTTCCTGTGTGTGCAGTGTGGAGGTTGTTACAGCTACATTTCATCATTGTATAATCCAATAAAGGTGAACCTTGAACCTTAAAGCTAGCGTGTGTTACTAACCTGGAGCCTGCCTTGAGAAACACTGATCCATTCTGCAAGCAGCGGTCACAAACTGCACATGGCGCCTTTGACAGGCGGGGAAATCTTTTCACTCGGCTGTTGAGGGCTGCGCTCAGGTGAGGTCTGCTGTTTGAAAGTAGGTGGCGATGATTCCGTCATGGACGAAGAGCGAAACGCAGAAAGGACAAAATCCTGAAAAGGTGAAAAGAGATCCGAGCAGCAGTCTGAGGTAACGGCCTGATGAAGGTTTATCCATGACGAGAACGGGTCAGCGAGATCAATAGAAGAGTTGATTCAGACTTTAAAATCACATTATGTAAATAAATGATGGACAACAACGATCCTTTAAATGACAGTTTGAAGGCAGCGTGGGATCGCGTGTTTGTATTAAAAATATTTTAAACCGCTTCTCAGTGAATAAATAATCACGTTTTCACGAGAGCGTCGCCAGAAAATATTTATTTTTCACTCAGATATGAAACGTCTTGTTAATTATCGAGGCTTCGGCGAGGCCTGCGAGCAGAAGTGTGATCTAAATGTGTAAAATGTTCTCGCCTGCTATAAATGGCGGCACTTTTCTAATTAGCGGTGGCCTCCCTCCAGCACGCGAGGGTGGAAGGGGGGAAGTCATGAGGTGTCAGATCAGCCGTCTCCGTCGGCAGCCGGATTATCAGAGAGGACGATGAGTGGCGCCCCGGACGAGATCCTCGCATTCAGACAAACTAAAAACAATCCCCCCTTAAAAAATGACAGCGGCTGTTTGCAGGTAGTCAATCTGAGAAAGGTTAAACGCTTCATTCTGCGAGACGCGTTCGAGGCCGGGACATCTGTTAGTGTGTGATAAGACGCTCGCTTTGGAAATAACACGATTCGTGCACAGAGAGCTGCTGAAATGTTGTGATGTGAGGTATTTATAGTCGTTATTCAGGTGTAGCGGAACATGAAACGGCCCTTTGCAGACGACGTGAGCAGTTCACGTATGCTGACAGTATGTGATGTGTTCAAGGACGCTTCAAAATAAGAGATTTGGAGGTCGGCGGCAGAACAGAAAGTTCGATTTATGCACAAAATGACCAAACGCAGATTATCTGTCCCACTTGTCCTCGTGATTTGTCCTCTGGGTTTACTTTTCAGACGACATCAAACAGCAAAACAGACGTTCTCCTGTAGCAGACGGTGGCGCTGCAACGTCAGGAAGCGTCGAGAGGGGGTCGCCTTTCACAACCGTCGCTGCTGAAAGCTCCACACAGAGCTTCACGTCTCAGCAACAGATGATCAGACACAACAGATGTGCTGTGTGACGTTTGAGGGACACTGCACCAACACATCGTTATCATATTCATTATGTGTCAGGAAGGTGGGGACTTAGGGGGATCTAGGAGGGGAACTAAGGGTTGAACCCAAATGCAGACAAAGGGGACGTAGACTATGGATAAACAATAACACGCAACACAACGAGACAAGACTAGGGCAACACAAGGAACTCACTAACACACAGGGCAAGACTATGGACAATGCAATAAAAGGGAAACACAATCAGGACAGACCAACCAAGGGAGGCACTAGATTTAAATTAATTTATTAATCACAACTAAAGACACAACTATGGGAACTAAGACAAATTCTAAGGGCTAAACACACAACAAAGGCTACACAGGGAAACACTGAGCAACTGAAAAAACATTAACACAAAACCTGGCGGAACTACGACAAGACACTCAATAACAAACTGTGGGAGGACTATAGACATGACTAGGAATAAACTATAAATAAGAACAGAAAACGCTCCCGAAGGAGGAAAACAAAAGCTATGAAATGCAACAAACAGAACTAGGTAAGAAAAACTATCAACTCAAAGTTCACTCTTAAAAACAGAATGAAACAAGAATCTAATAACAAAAGTACTCAAACACAAAATCTCTCTTTATCGAGGAAAACAAATCGGCAAGCTACAAAACTATGAAAAGAAAACAGAAAGTAATGCACGTACAAACAAATAACACGCACGACAGAACAATACTAAGGGTGGGGAACACTACATAAATCAAGACCTGGACATGAACAAAGTAAACTCACTTACATGGACTGAAACAAAGGACAAGGACCAACCAAGGAGACATACACATGAAACACGACATGGACGTGAACAAAGACAACACAGCACAGAAACACTTACGTGAGACCAGACTCGGACGTGACAAAGAAACCACACAACAAACACTCACTATGGGACTATGGCAAGAATAATAACAAGAACACGGACTATGACTTAGACCAGGCGTGTCAAACTGATTCCAGAAAGGGCCGTGTGGCTGCAGGTTTTTGTTCCAACCAACGAGGAGCACAGCAGGCCAACCAATCAACATCAAGGGATCACTTAGTTATCAGCTGCAGACTGAGATCAGCTGATTATTTGATTCCAGCCTGGTGTGCTACTCCTTGGTTGGAAAGAAAACCTGCAGCCACATGGCCCTTTCTGGAATCAGTTTGACATGCCTGACTTAGACTAAGGTTTCTCAGACAACGACCCGACGAGGACAAAGGGAAGACACGGACTTAAATACACTAGGGGCAAACACTAATGACGCACAGGTGGAAACAATCAGACAATCACACGGGAGGGAAAACACAGGAAGTAAAGTAACAAAAGGACACAAAACATGAACCTTCAAAATAAAACCGGAAGTAACCAAAACCAGGCAAAGACAAGACACAATGGGGAACTTAACAAAATACAAACAAGACAGGGCAAGGGAAGAGACTAAGACAATACAAAAACTCTTACATAAAACATGGCATGACTATGGACTAAGACAAGACTCAAGCACATAACACATGGCATGACTAGAAGACATAAGGAATACACAGAGTAGAACAGAGAAACGAACATGAACAAAGAACACTACAATGAACACTTACAAACTGAATAAGGCAAAACATCGAGAGGAAAACTAAACAAAACCGCCGTGCATGGCACGGGTCATGACATTATGTTTACTGAGTTAACAACTTACACTTTTACGAGGTTAAATAGTTGGATAGCAGCTGTGACAATAACAATAAACTAGAAAATTCCCCCTGGGAAATTTTGAAAGGGACACGGGGTGTGTTTGAGCCGACAAAATTATCTACGTTTTAAAGTTTGAATGAAGTCTCTAGGACAAAGTATGGCCGAGCAGCGGACAATTGAAAAAGGCTGAAATTTGAGGAAATTTCCCCATTCATTTCTTATGGGAAATTTATCGCAGTTGTTTGCGTCTTACGTCGGCCTTCGATGGTCATAGCTCGAAAACCGTAAGAGATATCAAAATGTGCCGAGGGTCATTTTGAGCCGACAAAATTATCTACGTTTTAAAGTTTGAATGAAGTCTCTAGGAGAAACTATGGCGAAGCAGCGGACAATTGAAAAAGGCTGCAATTTGAGAAAACAGCAGATATCAGAGGTAGTCAGTCCCTGATTAATGAATTGCTCTCAGCTGTGTTTCTGTGGCTTTCTCCTTGTCTGTCTCTGTTGATCACCTCAGCTGTCTGTGTCTGCTTCTCTCCTCTGCTTCATGTCTCTGTTAACATGAATTAATGAACTGAATCAAGCTAGCTAATGCTAACGGAGCGAACAGAGCTAACACTAACGGAGCTAACAGCGCGAATACAGCTAACAGCTCTAACGCTAACAGAGCTAACTGTGCTAACAGAGCTAATAGAGCTAACGGCGTTAACAAGGGGGCGGGGGGATGGGGTTTTCATTATGCATTTGTCTGTGTGTGTGTGTTTATGTATCTGTCGTTGTGTGTGACTGCGTATGTGTGTGTCTTCGTCTGTTTGTGTGTGTGTGTCTGCTTGAACTACACAAGCAGCCCAACCAGCTCCTACATGGAGATGTGTATAGTATATATGTGTCCGAATGTGTGTGTGTGTGTGTGTGTGTGCGTGTGTGCCTGTGTAACTTCTGCCCCACCTGCTGATAATTACCTCTCTACCTCTCCCACTTTTTACCTGTTCCTGTTCAGTTTTGACGTGCTTGTTTTTAATCACTTTTTAGCTGTTGGTTAGCCCTTTTTGTGTGTGCGTTTGTGTGACTACTGTCTCAACCTCTTTGGCAAAGAGCTTTGTGAAGCTGAGTTTAACTGCTTGTTGGACGGAGATTGTTTTCAAACAATGCCCTTGTTTTGACTGAGCTCGTTAAGATAATCATTCTCAGGCTTGTTGTCCTGCAGATGTGTGTGCGTGGGTTATTGACCGGTGTGTGTGTAAATGACAGTTGCAACTGTTAAACTCTTCCCTTGAAAAGCGGCTTTTTCGCTGTCGGTTTCTTCCGAACAACTTGCGATTGTGTCAAAACCGTAGCTGCTATCAAAAAACCGATTACACTGTGAGATGCGGACAAGTCTGGGCCAGATGTACGTGTGTTTTATGTCCAGATATTCTTTAGAAAAATGACAAAATGGTCGACTTAAAAAGACTCTGCGACTCAGAGAACAGGAGTTTGTATTGTATGCAGTGAGAGTTGGGTTCGGCGAACCTCCTGAACTAAATCCTCTGGTGAGAGAACCGTGCCTCGTATCAGAGTGTACTATAGATCATCGGACTCCCGAGACCTTCCTGAGTCCGACCATCTCCTCGTTTTATTCCTGAGACAACAACTTTTCGTTTTATGGCGATCTAAAGACAGGAGGCATTTCTGCTTTGCTCACAAAACAGCTCTGAATTTTAACATGGGACTTAATGGGAGAGCAGGAGGGAGATGGCTGCACAAAAAGCCTCACTATTTAAATTCAGTAAGTCTCTCGGCTTTTTCGAGGGCATCACACGAAAGAGGACAAGTTTGTCGACAAAAGATCCCAAAATTATGTGTCTCCTATTCACCGTTTGGATTTTACAGCAATTTTAGAAACACATTTCAGGCGATTTTTCACCGGCTGTCTCACTCTAACTTATGACATCACCCACTGTAGAGGGAGAGATTCTGAGCATTTTTGTGAGAAACTTGATGGTCTTCAGATGGTCATAGCTCGAAAACCATAAGAGATATCAAAAAATGTGCCGGTATTAATTTTGAGCTGACAAATTTATCTACGTTTTAAACTTTGAATGAAGTCTCTAGGACAAAGTATGGCCGAGCTGCGGACAATTGAAAAAGGCTGAAATTTGAGGAAATTTCCCCATTCATTTCTTATGGGAAAGTCTTCGCAGTTGTTCGCGTCTTACGTCGGCCTTCGATGGTCATAGTTCGAAAACCGTAAGAGATATCAAAATGTGCCGAGGGTCATTTGGAGCCGACAAAATTATCTACGTTTTAAAGTTTGAATGAAGTCTCTAGGAGAAAGTATGGCGAAGCAGTGGACAATTGAAAAAGGCTGAAATTTGAGGAACTCCCCCATTCATTTCTTATGGGAAATTTATCGCAGTTTTTCGCGTCTTACGACGCGAAAAACTGCGATAAATTTGAGAAAAGTAATAGCACACCGATCCCGAACAATACGCACATTTTGATATATAATTTGCCAGGGTTTTCTCAAAGCTGCGGGACGAGTTAAGGGACGAAAATTTGGAGGAGGATGAAAAATAATAACTAGAAAATTCCCCCTGGGAAATTTTGAAAGGGACACGGGGTGCGTTCGAGCCGACAAAATTATCTACGTTTTAAAGTTTGAATGAAGTCTCTAGGAGAAACTATGGCGAAGCAGCGGACAATTGAAAAAGGCTGCAATGTGAGAAAACGGCAGATATCAGAGGTAGTCAGTCCCTGATTAATGAATTGCTCTCAGCTGTGTTTCTGTGGCTTTCTCCTTGTCTGTCTCTGTTGATCACCTCAGCTGTCTGTGTCTGCTTCTCTCCTCTGCTTCATGTCTCTGTTAACATGAATTAATGAACTGAATCAATAAACATGAATGGAGCTAATGCTAACGGAGCTAACAGAGCTAACACTAATGGAGTGAACAGCTAACAGTGCGAATAGAGCTATCGGCGCTAACGCAACCAGAGCTAACTGTGCTAACAGAGCTAATAGAGCTAGCGGCGTTAACAAGGGGGCGGGGGGATGGGGTTTTCATTATGCATTTGTCTGTGTGTGTGTGTTTATGTATCTGTCGTTGTGTGTGACTGCGTATGTGTGTGTCTTCGTCTGTTTCTGTGGCTTTCTCCTTGTCTGTCTCTGTTGATCACCTCAGCTGTCTGTGTCTGCTTCTGTCCTCTGCTTCATGTCTCTGTTAACATGAATTAATGAACTGAATCAATAAGCATGAATGGAGTTAATGCTAACAGAGCTAACAGAGCTAACACTAACGGAGCTAACACTAACGGAGCTAACACTAACGGCGCGAATAGAGCTAACGGCGCTAACGCTAACAGAGCTAACTGTGCTAACAGAGCTAACAGAGCTAACGGCGTTAACAAGGGGCGGGGGGATGGGGTTTTCATTATGCATTTGTCTGTGTGTGTGTGTTTATGTATCTGTCGTTGTGTGTGACTGCGTATGTGTGTGTCTTCGTCTGTTTGTGTGTGTGTGTCTGCTTGAACTACACAAGCAGCCAAACCAGCTCCAACATGGAGATGTGTATAGTATATATGTGTCTGAATGTGTGTGTGTGTGTGTGTGTGTGTGTGTGTGCCTGTGTAACTTCTGCATTTGTGTGACTACTGTCTCAACCTCTTTGGCAAAGAGCTTTCTGAAGCTGAGTTTAACTGCTTGTTGGACAGAGATTGTTTTCAAACAATGCCCTTGTTTTGACTGAGCTCGTTAAGATAATCATTCTCAGGCTGGTTGTCCTGCAGATGTGTGTGCGTGGGTTATTGACCGGTGTGTGTGTAAATGACAGTTGCACCTGTTAAACTCTTCCCTTGAAAAGCGGCTTTTTCGCTGTCGGTTTCTTCCGAACAACTTGCGATTGTGTCAAAACCGTAGCTGCTATCAAAAAACCGATTACACTGTGAGATGCGGACAAGTCTGGGCCAGATGTACGTGTGTTTTATGTCCAGATATTCTTTAGAAAAATGACAAAATGGTCGACTTAAAAAGACTCTGCGACTCAGAGAACAGGAGTTTGTATTGTATGCAGTGAGATTTGGGTTCGGCGAACCTCCTGAACTAAATCCTCTGGTGAGAGAACCGTACCTCGTATCAGAGTGTACTATAGATCATCGGACTCCCGAGAACTTCCTGAGTCCGACCATCATCTCGTTTTATTCCTGACACAACAACTTTTCGTTTTATGGCGATCTAAAGACAGGAGGCATTTCTGCTTTGCTCACAAAACAGCTCTGAATTTTAACATGGGACTTAATGGGAGAACAGGAGGGCGCTGGCTGCACAAAACGTCTCACTATTTAAATTCAGTAAGTCTCTCGGCTTTTTCGAGGACATCACACGAAAGAGGACAAGTTTGTCTACAAAAGATCCCAAAATTATGTGTCTCCTATTCACCGTTTGGATTTTACGGCAATTTTAGAAACACATTTCAGGCGATTTCTCACCGGCTGTCTCACTCTAACTTTTGAATTTATCCACTCTAGGGGGAGAAATTCTGAGCATTTTTGTGAGAAACTTGATGGTCTTCAGATGGTCATAGCTCGAAAACCGTAAGAGATATCAAAAAATGTGCCGGTATTAATTTTGAGCTGACAAATTTATCTACGTTTTAAACTTTGAATGAAGTCTCTAGGACAAAGTATGGCCGAGCTGCGGACAATTGAAAAAGGCTGAAATTTGAGGAAATTTCCCCATTCATTTCTTATGGGAAATTTATCGCAGTTGTTCGCGTCTTACGTCGGCCTTCGATGGTCATAGCTCGAAAACCGTAAGATTTATCAAAATGTGCCAAGGGTCATTTGGAGCCGACAAAATTATCTACGTTTTAAAGTTTGAATGACGTCTCTAGGAGAAAGTATGGCAGAGCAGCGGACAATTGAAAAAGGCTGAAATTTGAGGACGTCCCCATTCATTTCTTATGGGAAATTTATCGCAGTTTTTCGCGTCTTACGACGCGAAAAACTGCGATAAATTTGAGAAAAGTAATAGCACACCGATCCCGAACAAACCGCACGTTTTGATATATAATTTGCAAGGGTTTTCTCAAAGCTGCGGGGCGAGTTTAGGGACAAAAATTTGGAGGATGATGAAAAATAATAATAATAACTAGAAAATTCCCCCTGGGAAATTTTGAAAGGGACACGGGGTGCGTTCGAGCCGACAAAATTATCTACGTTTTAAAGTTTGAATGAAGTCTCTAGGACAAAGTATGGCCGAGCAGCGGACAATTGAAAAAGGCTGAAATTTGAGGAAATTTCCCCATTCATTTCTTATGGGAAATTTATCGCAGTTGTTTGCGTCTTACGTCGGCCTTCGATGGTCATAGCTCGAAAACCGTAAGAGATATCAAAATGTGCCGAGGGTCATTTGGAGCCGACAAAATTATCTACGTTTTAAAGTTTGAATGAAGTCTCTAGGAGAAACTATGGCGAAGCAGCGGACAATTGAAAAAGGCTGCAATGTGAGAAAACGGCAGATATCAGAGGTAGTCAGTCCCTGATTAATGAATTGCTCTCAGCTGTGGCTTTCTCCTTGTCTGTCTCTGTTGATCACCTCAGCTGTCTGTGTCTGCTTCTCTCCTCTGCTTCATGTCTCTGTTAACATGAATTAATGAACTGAATCAATAAACATGAATGGAGCTAATGCTAACAGAGCTAACAGAGCTAACACTAACTGAGCTAACAGCTAAAGGTGCGAATATAGCTAACGGCGCTAGCGCTAACAGAGCTAACTGTGCTAACAGAGCTAACAGAGCTAACGGCGTTAACAAGGGGGCGGGGGGATGGGGTTTTCATTATGCATTTGTCTGTGTGTGTGTGTTTATGTATCTGTCGTTGTGTGTGACTGCGTATGTGTGTGTCTTCGTCTGTTTGTGTGTGTGTGTCTGCTTGAACTACACAAGCAGCCCAACCTGCTCCTACATGGAGATGTGTCTGGTATATGTGTGTCTGAATGTGTGTGTGTGTGTGTGTTTGTTTGTGTGCGTGTGTAACTTCTGCCCCACCTGCTGATAATTACCTCTCTACCTCTCCCACTTTTTACCTGTTCCTGTTCAGTTTTGACGTGCTTGTTTTTAATCACTTTTTAGCTGTTGGTTAGCCCTGCTTGTGTGTGTGTTTGTGTGACTACTTTCTCAACCTTTTTGGCAAAGCGCTTGGTGAAGCTGAGTTTAACTGTTTGTTGGATGGAGATTGTTTTCAAACAATGCCCTTGTTTTGACTGAGCTCGTTAAGATAATCATTCTCAGGCTTGTTGTCCTGCAGATGTGTGTGCGTGGGTTATTGACCGGTGTGTGTGTAAATGACAGTTGCACCTGTTAAACTCCTCCCTTGAAAAGCGGCTTTTTCGCTGTCGGTTTCTTCCGAACAACTTGCGATTGTGTCAAAACCGTAGCTGCTATCAAAAAACCGATTACACTGTGAGATGCGGACAAGTCTGGGCCAGATGTACGTGTGTTTTATGTCCAGATATTCTTTAGAAAAATGACAAAATGGTCGACTTAAAAAGACTCTGCGACTCAGAGAACAGGAGTTTGTATTGTATGCAGTGAGATTTGGGTTCGGCGAACCTCCTGAACTAAATCCTCTGGTGAGAGAACCGTACCTCGTATCAGAGTGTACTATAGATCATCGGACTCCCGAGAACTTCCTGAGTCCGGCCATCTCCTCGTTTTATTCCTGACACAACAACTTTTCGTTTTATGGCGATCTAAAGACAGGAGGCATTTCTGCTTTGCTCACAAAACAGCTCTGAATTTTAACATGGGACTTAATGGGAGAACAGGAGGGCGCTGGCTGCACAAAACGTCTCACTATTTAAATTCAGTAAGTCTCTCGGCTTTTTCGAGGACATCACACGAAAGAGGACAAGTTTGTCTACAAAATGAGCCCAAAATTATGCGTGTAGAGTGTAATTTGTGGCCGTAGCGACGAGAAAAAGAGAAGATTTTCAGATCGTTTTTAGACTCTGTGCCACTCTAGCACGCACTCTAGCACGAACATTCCACGCAATACACACCCATTATAATCTCAAAATTTCCCGCCAAACGATCACTGTCATTGAACAGTGACTGATCAAAAACTATAGGACCAATCAAAATGTGGATGAACACACCAATAGACCAGACTTGGGTCTACATTTTAAAGTTGAAATGAAGTCTCTCGGTGAATGTATGCCTGAGCTACAGATGTTTGAAAAACTCCAATTTCAATCTTGTTTTTTTCACCGGTCCCATTCATTTCTTATGGGAAATTTATCGCAGTTTTTCGCGTCTTACGACGCGAAAAACTGCGATAAATTTGAGAAAAGTAATAGCACACCGATCCCGAACAATACGCACGTTTTGATATATAATTTGCGAGGGTTTTCTCAAAGCTGCGGGGCGAGTTTGAGGACGAAAACTTGGAGGAAGATGAAAAACTAGAAAATTCCCCCTGGGAAATTTTGAAAGGGACACGGGGTGTGTTTGAGCCGACAAAATTATCTACGTTTTAAAGTTTGAATGAAGTCTCTAGGACAAAGTATGGCCGAGCAGCGGACAATTGAAAAAGGCTGAAATTTGAGGAAATTTCCCCATTCATTTCTTATGGGAAATTTATCGCAGTTGTTTGCGTCTTACGTCGGCCTTCGATGGTCATAGCTCGAAAACCGTAAGAGATATCAAAATGTGCCGAGGGTCATTTTGAGCCGACAAAATTATCTACGTTTTAAAGTTTGAATGAAGTCTCTAGGAGAAACTATGGCGAAGCAGCGGACAATTGAAAAAGGCTGCAATTTGAGAAAACAGCAGATATCAGAGGTAGTCAGTCCCTGATTAATGAACTGGTCCCAGCTGTGTTTCTGTGGCTTTCTCCTTGTCTGTCTCTGTTGATCACCTCAGCTGTCTGTGTCTGCTTCTCTCCTCTGCTTCATGTCTCTGTTAACATGAATTAATGAACTGAATCAATAAACATGAATGGAGCTAATGCTAACGGAGCTAACAGAGCTAACACTAACGGAGCTAACAGCGCGAATACAGCTAACAGCTCTAACGCTAACAGAGCTAACTGTGCTAACAGAGCTAATAGAGCTAACGGCGTTAACAAGGGGGCGGGGGGATGGGGTTTTCATTATGCATTTGTCTGTGTGTGTGTGTTTATGTATCTGTCATTGTGTGTGACTGCGTATGTGTGTGTCTTCGTCTGTTTGTGTGTGTGTGTCTGCTTGAACTACACAAGCAGCCCAACCAGCTCCTACATGGAGATGTGTCTGGTATATGTGTGTCTGAATGTGTGTGTGTGTGTGTGTTTGTTTGTGTGCGTGTGTAACTTCTGCCCCACCTGCTGATAATTACCTCTCTACCTCTCCCACTTTTTACCTGTTCCTGTTCAGTTTTGACGTGCTTGTTTTTAATCACTTTTTAGCTGTTGGTTAGCCCTGCTTGTGTGTGCGTTTGTGTGACTACTGTCTCAACCTTTTTGGCAAAGTGCTTGGTGAAGCTGAGTTTAACTGTTTGTTGGACGGAGATTGTTTTCAAACAATGCCCTTGTTTTGACTGAGCTCGTTAAGATAATCATTCTCAGTCCTGCAGATGTGTGTGCGTGGGTTATTGACCGGTGTGTGTGTAAATGACAGTTGCACCTGTTAAACTCTTCCCTTGAAAAGCGGCTTTTTCGCTGTCGGTTTCTTCCGAACAACTTGCGATTGTGTCAAAACCGTAGCTGCTATCAAAAAACCGATTACACTGTGAGATGCGGACAAGTCTGGGCCAGATGTACGTGTGTTTTATGTCCAGATATTCTTTAGAAAAATGACAAAATGGTCGACTTAAAAAGACTCTGCGACTCAGAGAACAGGAGTTTGTATTGTATGCAGTGAGATTTGGGTTCGGCGAACCTCCTGAACTAAATCCTCTGGTGAGAGAACCGTACCTCGTATCAGAGTGTACTATAGATCATCGGACTCCCGAGAACTTCCTGAGTCCGGCCATCTCCTCGTTTTATTCCTGACACAACAACTTTTCGTTTTATGGCGATCTAAAGACAGGAGGCATTTCTGCTTTGCTCACAAAACAGCTCTGAATTTTAACATGGGACTTAATGGGAGAACAGGAGGGCGCTGGCTGCACAAAACGTCTCACTATTTAAATTCAGTAAGTCTCTCGGCTTTTTCGAGGACATCACACGAAAGAGGACAAGTTTGTCTACAAAATGAGCCCAAAATTATGCGTGTAGAGTGTAATTTGTGGCCGTAGCGACGAGAAAAAGAGAAGATTTTCAGATCGTTTTTAGACTCTGTGCCACTCTAGCACGCACTCTAGCACGAACATTCCGCGCAATACACACCCATTATAATCTCAAAATTTCCCGCCAAACGATCACTGTCATTGAACAGTGACTGATCAAAAACTATAGGACCAATCAAAATGTGGATGAACACACCAATAGACCAGACTTGGGTCTACATTTTAAAGTTGAAATGAAGTCTCTCGGTGAATGTATGCCTGAGCTACAGATGTTTGAAAAACTCCAATTTCAATCTTGTTTTTTTCGCCCGTCCCATTCATTTCTTATGGGAAATTTATCGCAGTTTTTCGCGTCTTACGACGCGAAAAACTGCTGCAGCTATTTCCTGCAGCTATTTCATAGCTGTAGGAGCCAGTGACTCGGGACGTTGCCCCGTGTCCCTAATAATAAGAAGAAGAAGAAGAAGAAACGCGCGGGATAGTAATAAGTGACTCGGGGCTACGCCCCGAGTCACTGGCTCCTGCAGCTATGAAATAGCTGTAGGAGCCAGTGACTCGGGACGTTGCCCCGTGTCCCTAATAAGAAGAAGAAACGCGCGGGATAGTAATAAGTGACTCGGGGCTCCGCCCCGAGTCACTGGCTCCTGCAGCTATTTCATAGCTGTAGGAGCCAGTGACTCGGAGCGTGCCCCGTGTCCCTAATAATAAGAAACGCGCGGGATAGTAATAAGTGACTCGGGGCTATGCCCCGAGTCACTGGCTCCTGCAGCTATGAAATAGCTGTAGGAGCCAGTGACTCGGGACGTTGCCCCGTGTCCCTAATAAATAACAACATTTACCTCAGTGTTGTTTTCCTGATTGGCTTCAGTCATAAGTTAAGTGAGTTTTGTGGTTTTAATTGGTTTTCAATATAACATAACTTAAAAGTACATAAGAAGACTACATTAAAATAGTTATTTTTATTCCATAATTTCATCACAAAACTAAAAACTAAATCAAAAAGCAGCGTGGTGAGCTGTGACATCTTTTTTTTTTTTCCAACAGGGAGGAAACCGGATCAAAGCCGCCGAACACGTAGCTGAGTCCACGAGACTGTGGTCCTTTTCTTACTGAGCATGTGTGAAGGCCTGTTGGCAGCTGGTGCAGCCATGAGGCTCAGTGGTAGTTAAATCCCGTGGACTTACAACACATCCATTGGCCGGCACTACCTGAACTTTTACTACTTATTCAGTTTTTGTCCACTTACAGGCGAGACAAAAAGACAAAAACACAACATTTGACTAAAGCAAACCTTTTACTGCAGCGAACAGCTGCAACAGTTTCCACATCCAGCAGACAGACAGCAGCATTATTGTCACATTAAAGAGGCGTTTGTGTCCACCTGATGAGACTTAAGTCTCCTTTTAGCTCTGGTTTGGTCTCCACCAGCTCCTACATTCTCCGTTCAGATTTTTTGTTTTCAAAATTCACAGCTTCATAGACACACTGCATGTAACGTGATTGTGACGCCGTGCCATCACCATGCTGCTGTCACAGCCTCTTACAGACTCTTCTGGTTTCAGTGCTTCCAACAGATTGTGGAACCGGGCTGCAGGGATTTGCAGCCACGAGATCGTTGTGCTGCGCGGCGCTGCTCCTCACACTCATTTCCTGTGTTTAGGACGAGTGCTCGGCCACGAGGGCTCTCCATTGTGCCGGACTAATGGTGTGCATGCGCCACAAAGCGGCTTCTCATCTTCAAAAGAGGGCATATGTCCCCCTTTCAAAGGCCCTCAGAGCCATTTGTGTGCATCTTCCTTTCCGACAAACGGACGTCACAAAGTGCAATCAATCGACTAACTGCTGCCTGTGTGCCCATCCGGTTAAACGGGGTATTCATGAGTCTGAGAGGCTGCCGGACTCTTCCACGGATGCTGGTTCATGAACACAGAATGTAAAAGAGTTTACAGAGAGCTCGCTGACATTTTCAGAGACTTGATTGCTCTTCGTGTTTCTTGTTGCATTGTTTCTGGAACGTTTTCTAATTTTATTTTCCAGGGTCGTTTTTATGTGTTTTAACATTTACTTCCATTCAGTTGATCCTCACGCAGTTTAAATTCACTGGCCTCGCTGTTTCATGTCAATCAAGTTCATTTTCATGTCTGTTTGTTTGCAAGTCGCTAACTCATTCATTCTCTATGCGACCAGCAGGAGCCCTCAGTGTGTTCCCACCTGTCTTCTCACCTGTTTCCTTTACCCACCTGGCCCCCTGCGTTCCGTTCCTTCCATTTGCCCTCCGATTAAATGCACCAACCACATTGTCTGCTGAGCCTTCCTTCGTGGCCACAGTGTTTGAGCCTGTTTCCAGCCTGATCCGGTTTGTGAAAGCTATCTGCTTCTTGGACTGGCTTCAGACTTCATTGTGTGTGGTTGTCTCCCATTCGTCGACTTCTCTCGGCGTTGTCTGCGTGTCATGCTTTTGATGTGTGCTGGGTGTAGGAAAAGTCTGCATCCTTTTCTTACTGAGCATGTGTGAAGGCCTGTTAGCAGCTGGTGCAGCCATGAGGCTCAGTGGTAGTTAAATCCCGTGGAATATTTCATAAAACACTGAACTTGACAGCGAAGCCCTCCAGTTACAGATCTTTTTGGTTTCTCTCAGTTCTTAGACCCAACCTGTCCAGGCGAGTCTTCAGTCTGTGGGTCAGCAACTCCTCAGTGGATCATCCCGGACTCTCTATCAGCTATTGGTGACATCTGTTGCTGATTGATGGCTCCCCTCTTTGTCTGGATCTGTTGTCGTCTATGTGCCATAATAATAATAATAATAATAATAATAATAATAATAATCTCTGGTTATCTGGTTTAATCTGGGGATGCAGCCTCTCAGAAGCCTCCAGCATGCAGGAAACTCACATCATCCCTGGTGTGTTTGGGGGGCCACCTTTCAGATTAAAAGTTCACCACCTTGCCTGTAATGTCAGCGGTGGCTTTCAGATTTTCCACATCAATCAAACTTTAACTTTCCATGTGCAGATGAAATTGATCTTTAGCACTTACAAAGAAAAGCATGAAAAGAACAAGTGCTGTGGTCCAGAGGTTAGCATCTCCACAGAACGCTCGCTGCTCTTTCCTCGTTTATTGCTCTGTGCGTTAGCCACGCTAATTCACGGCTAACTTTCTTCTCCTCTCACCTGCTGGTGGCGTGTAATTATCTTTGTGATAATTACACGCCACAGTGAACAATCTATTGTCCCTCGCTAACGTTTATTCACCGTCCACTCACTTCAACCGCGCATTTTAATATCACCCTCATGCGTTAAAATGTTATCCGCTGTCATACCCCGTCAGCCAGGGCATTGTGGGGGTTTTATTTGCGTCACACTTGGTGCAACCTGTAATTAAAACTCTCTCGATGCAGATAAAGACAGATAAATCGACAGAGATGACGAACGGCGGCTGAATCTGATGTGTTTACAGGAAGTCTTCAGAAAGCCTTTGGTTTGATGCCCAGATGAGGACGATTCATTCAGTTCTTTCTTTTTTGTTTCGCTTAATTCAGCCAGTCTGACAGTGTGTTCAGGTGGAGGGGGGCGAGGGAGGGGTTCATTTGTTTTGTTTTATCAGTAGCGAGCGATGTCGCCATCCCGGTGTGAAGCTGTGGTCGAGGTTTCCAAGAGCTGCAAGATCACAGAATTCAGACACTGAATCTGTTACGCCCCCTTTCTTAATCCCGCCTACAAAGCTCTGATTCGTTGATTTTTCTCCAAAAGGAAACAATCATCAGTGAGGAACAGCAGACCTCTGTAGACCCGCTTCCTATAACAGATCTGTGGAGGCTAGCTGGAAATGTGTTGTTCTGAAGATTGAATTTACAAACGACGACATTATAATATTAAGATTTTTAACTTCATGACAGAAGAATTCATGGCAGAGCTGGTCTGATCAACGCCGGGCTGCAAGTCCACCGCCACAGCAGAACTGACCGATTCGTGAAGAGATGTCCCAGTTTCAGGTGTTCACATGTCTTTACACACACTAGACTGATGGATGACAGACAGATCAGGTGATTTCTGGTGATTTCAGCTTTCTTAGGAGACATTTCAAAAGCTCAAAGTAAGCAGCAGCGTACAAGTGCTTCTTCTGACACTGAAGATGAACAATAACTAAAGCTATTGACTAGATTCATGATGGGTCAGCTAATGCACTAAAACATCCAAAATGCAGTCACTTCCTCTGTTAGCCAGCGAGCTTTAAATACACTGAAGATGAATGAGGTCCAGTGCTGGAACTAGCTAACTATCCTGTGGGAGTGTTGCAACTCGCTGGACTGGCTATAATTTGGATCTGGCACATCTTCAGACCTGTGAAGACCTCTAATTTTTGTAAGAGAGTGCATTAGCATGTGTAAAATGAAGCCTCATATACAGTATTGTGCACTTAAATGTGTGAATGCTTCAGTTCACCGTGTTATATTTTTGCGCTGGCATTGTGTTCTCACACCCCCGTGAGTTCGCTTTGTATCAGAGAGATTATGTTCCAACACGGTGCCATTGTGCACTTCCGCTGAGTGTGGTTTAACACAGGTTCACTCACCACAATAAGGCCACTGAGAGGCAAAGTGGCTGCACAGCTGCTTGTGAAAAGGAGGAGGAGGAGATCCTGTTAGCCTCTGCTCGTGATGAGCTCGAATCATGGAGGGAGAACAAACAATCCTGGCGGCTGCCTCCAAAGCCACGATCTGAGCCTGAAGCAGGTTGGCCCTTCATCTGCATCTCAATGAGGAATTTGATCACAGCTCAGCATTCAGAGGCGACGGCACAATGTGAGGCTACCGGGGCCGCCGCCTTCAGATATGAAAATACATCTGGAAAACAAATTAAAGACGGGGGAGGAAGAGAGCGGCCGAACAGAGAGGAGCTAAGAGACGCCGCCGTTTGCCGTGTTTCATTCATGCTCGGCACTTTTTCTCCCTCCAGGTCGGTTTGTTTTTCCAGATGATAATGATGATTCAAACTGAAAAAAAACGTCTCATCAGTCTGGAAATGCTGTTTGTAATTCTGAGTCCCCTGACGACGATTTACTCAGGGCGCCAAAAGTGTAAATATGTATAATCACCAGCATGCTTCGAGGGCCCTGTCGGGGTCGTGGTCCCGTGAATCTCTATTAAGAGACGGCTGTCAAGTGAGCGAAGAGAGCTGTACATCAGAACATGATGCTCAAATGAGGCCGTTTTTTAAGTTTATTCCAATAAAAATGTTTTAATTAAACATTAATACTTGCACATTCATTCACCTTTTTCATAAACATATTAAAATGCTGTCTTGGTGTCATTTTCTGCTTAAAGCTTAAAGGTCTGCTGCTTCAGTGATAATTACAGCAATGCTGCCTGTAGTTTAGGCTCCTGCCACCAACCACTCTGTTTTTGTCACCATCTGCTGGACTGGGCCAGTGGAGCTAACAGTGGCTAATGTGGAGGTCATGGCTGTATGTAGAGTGTCCTACGAGGCCGCCGTAGAACAGCTGGATGTAAACAGGAAGAGAATCGACCATGCCGGACCTCCACGCTGTGACCTCTCCTACTGACGACCTGATTTAATGCCTTATTTCTTCAGAGGGTGAAAAACGACTCATGAGTGACAGCTGAGGCGATCAGTGACGAAGCTCATTTTGTTTCAGGGCGCCGCCGTCAGCGCCATTTTAACACTGATATATCACCAGTCCTCTCAGCCTCTCTGTCCCAGTATAACCAGTCCACCGAGCCTCTCTGTACCAGTTTAACCAGTTCTCTCAGCCTCTCTGTCCCAGTATAACCAGTCCGTAGAACCAGTCCTCTCAGCCTCTCTGTCCCAGTATAACCAGTCCACTGAGCCTCTCTGTCCCACTATAACCAGTCCTCTCAGCCTCTCTGTCCCACTATAACCAGTCCTCTCAGCCTCTCTGTCCCAGTATAACCAGTCCACTGAGCCTCTCTGTCCCACTATAACCAGTCCTCTCAGCCTCTCTGTCCCACTATAACCAGTCCTCTCAGCCTCTCTGTCCCACTATAACCAGTCCACTGAGCCTCTCTGTCCCAGTATAACCAGTCCACCGAGCCTCTCTGTCCCAGTATAACCAGTCCTCTCAGCCTCTCTGTCCCACTATAACCAGTCCTCTCAACCTCTCTGTCCCAGTATAACCAGTCTTCTCAGCCTCTCTGTCCCAGTGTAACCAGTCCTCTCAGCCTCTCTGCCCCACTATAACCAGTCCACTCAGCCTCTATGTCCCAGTATAACCAGTCCTCTCAGCCTCTCTGTCCCAGTATAACCAGTCCTCTCAACCTCTCTGTCCCAGTATAACCAGTCCACCGAGCCTCTCTGTCCCAGTATAACCAGTCCTTTAGCCTCTCTGTCCCACTATAACCAGTCCACCGAGCCTCTCTGTCCCAGTATAACCAGTCCTATAGCCTCTCTGTCCCAGTATAACCAGTCCTTTAGCCTCTCTGTCCCACTATAACCAGTCCTCTCAGCCTCTCTGCCAAACTATAACCCGTCCACTCAGCCTCTCTGTCCCAGTATAACCAGTCCACTGAGCCTCTCTGTCCCAGTATAACCAGTCCTCTCAGCCTCTCTGTCCCACTATAACCAGTCCTATAGCCTCTCTGTCCCAGTATAAAATATACTTTGGTGAGTTGACAGGAGAGGAAGTTTAACTCTGAAGTGTGAAGACTCTCCAGATCAATCACCTGACTCAGGTATCGGCTCCATCAGGAGAACAAGTGATCAATACGTCACTGATCAGAAGGTTGGGAAGTTTTTCTGCTTTGAACAGGTGGAGAAGCAGAGAAGTGAGACGCGCAGGAGGAGAAGAAAGTGATGCGTTTCTTAAACAACACACACACACTCACACACACACACGCTCAAACACACTCTCTCACTGCAGCAGCATCACGGCGGGGAGTCGATGAGTCATCCCTGCAGCTTTTACACGGGCGGTGCATCAATCACCTTCTCCTGATGGGAGCAGATGGCGCGTGGCGGTTCAACCAGCTTGGAGAAGTGTGTGTGTGTGTGTGTCGGGAGGGGGGGTTGGTGCTGCCTGCCAGCGAGCGAGAGCGGCTGGATGGAGACGGATGCAAACAGCAGCGGCGAGGCCGCCCACAGACGGGGAGCGCTCCTGAAGCAGCAACGACAGAAGAAGAAAAAAAAAGAGGAAGAAGAAGATGCGTGAGAGGGCGGTGCTGTGATTGGAGGAATGTGTGACTCATCAGTGGAGCAGGAAAAGAGGATGATGAAGCAGAAGGGCACCAGGTCGTCGTGGTGACACAGGTGTCACGGCAATGAGGGGGAGGGCGGGCTGTTTACACGGGGATCCATGAGCCACTGCCACATGTGTGTGTGTGTGTAGGTGTGTGTCCCTGAAAAGGTGTGTTTTGTGAGAAGTTTAGCTAGCGAGCAGGGGCAGGCACTGAGGGTGTGTGTGTGTGTGTGTGTGTGTGTGTGTGTGTGTGTGTGTGCTCTCAGCAGCTGTCCGTCCCTCCACCTGCTCCACCCGGACCTCCACACACACACAACACCTCTGCAAACCCTCGTCAACATAATGAACGAAGCTGCGAGGACTGAACTGTTGCTGTTAGCTGTCAGCTGACAATAACAACATGTTATTGGCTGTATCTTCACTTTATTGTTCAACGTGATCATACACAACATTTCTATTACAACTTATTTCTTTTTAATATTTCTATCCTGATTGATTTTACTTGATTTTTTAAATTCTTATTGTTCTTTGTGTAGTAGCACATTGGGCTGTCCACATTAAATCTCATTAGGCTGATTGTCCCGGCTATTTATTTGCCCCACATCAGGCCACACAGAGGGATGTAGATACATACTGTGTGTGCAGCAGTGTCAAAGAGGGCAAAAGCATTGTATGTGATAACCAAACAATATTAATATGGTTGGAGGGTGAAATAGGGGCAGTGAGGGAGTAGGGGGGAGGCAGAGGACATGCATGCCTAACCCGGCAGGAGAAGAGGTTAAAGTCTGAACAAGACACCTCTCCTCTGCTCTGCTTTCCCCGCCCCATCTTCTCGCTCTGCCAATAGGAAGAGAACCAGGAAGAGGAAGTGTAGATAAGGTGGGGGTGTGGCCAGCTAGAGTCTCTCTTTGGGACCATGCGGCCTGTTCAGGTGAGTTTGCGATGTAAGATACAGAGTTGGCTTGTTTTTTGATTTTTTTGGTTGTTTTCCTGTTTTGTTTGCTTCTTGAAGGAAATGTTAGAAGAGGCTGTTAAATCTAGTCTGTGGATTAGGCCTCCACCTTCAGCACCCTCTAAACTTTCTACCCCATTCCTGAACAAGGGTCTGTATCCAATCCCTACTTTCATCTTTGACTCTACCTCTTTTCTTTCTACCCCCCTACCCGAACCAGGGTTTGTATTCCCACCCCGCTTTTATTGGTGCAGTTGGTGAGAGGCAGGGGTAGATGATGATAGTGTGGCAATCGGCAGTTACATGTGGCATCTAGGCCTGTGGTAGCATTGTAGCAGCTAACAATAGCTAAAGCGGTGGTAGTATGATAGCATCTTAGCAGTTAGTATTGACAGCTAGCAGTTAACATTAACAGTATAGGTGAATCTAGCTGTATTGTCTTCTTCTGTTCCTCTTAGCATTTAGCATTAGCATTAGCATTGGCATTAGCTCAATGGTTGCATCGGAACTGTATTGTCTTCTTCTGTTCTTCTTAGCGGTTAGCATTAGCATTAGCATTATCATTAGCTAAATGGTAGCATCGGTACTGGCCACTACCTGGAGCCTCTCCTAAACAGGCCTGGGTCAGTTGAACGTGGCGGTGCTGTTTGGATTGTGTAGGAGCAGTGTGACCTGGCACTAGGGGGGGTGACTCTGGGATGCCGGAGTTCAGTAGGCGAAACACTGTTGAAGGGAGGTTTCCACCTGATGATCCCCAGAGACGTGTTAGGAATCACTGCTCTTTGGCATGTATAGAGGCAGATTGGGGGTCCAAGGTTCTTCACTGAGGAGGATGGAGGAATCTGGAATCTTTCACCTCTCTGGGTGCTCCTCCCTAACTGGGCGGACTAGATACAACAACCTGTCCACTTAGTTCCTACTGGGAGCTATTTTCAAACTGTTCTGATTTTATGTTTCCTAACGTGTCAACTGAACACGTGTGTGAAGACGATGCAGAGAGCAGCTCCTCTCAGCCCCCCCCCCCCCCCCCCCCCCCCCCCCCCCCCCCCCCCGCGCCGAAGGCAAATAGCAGCAGCGACACACATCCACTCTCCTCCTCAGATCAGATGCTGCAGGACGTGACCTCACACAGATATACAGAAACAAACGACGCCTGGTTGTTACCCCTCCAGCCCCCGGCCTCATCTTCTGCTCTGACATAATTTAAGATGCCATTTTTGGTCCTCGAGTCAGACGTGGGCTTTCAGGGCCTCGGGCATGTGTTCCACTGCAGGAAGAAAAGACAGGAAGTAGTTCCAGGTTGGAGCTGGCGGGCTGGACGGTGGTTTGGTCTGATGGTGTCACAGACTGATTGAAGCTCTGAATGGTACCTCCCTCGAGGAGGATTCGTGGGGAGGGGCGTGTACTGTGAAATGTGGCTTTGTTTTGCCCCCGGGGTAAACTTTTCGCTGTAATGCGTTTATGATATCAAAGTGATTATGTAATCGTGCAGCCATAGCAGTGAGGCTGGTGGCTTTCTCCTCACTCGCCCGGCAAACAGATGATATCAGCGATGCTGAGAAGAGAAACGCTCTTTCCAGTGGCGACGAGAGAAGGAGGAGAACACGCTGTCATAAAGTATTAACAATTAAAGTCTCCAAAATCACCGTATCACACTTTAAAGCGAAGTGTCTACAGCAGCAAAACACAGCCGAAAGCTTCGAAAAATGTTCATCTGCTCAATAAGACCGGAAGAAAAGAAAAGCTGGAGACATTTTCTCATAATTCTGACTTTTCTACCGTCTGATGACGAGGCAAGGATCTCAGAATTCAAGAAAATAGCTCCGAATTGTAGAAAAAAGATTTTATGTAGTGAGATTTGTGTTGAATGTGATGTGTTTCTGCACAGTCTGAGCGACGTTTTTTTACAGATTTTTACAGAGATTGAGTGAAACATCTTCGTGGGATGGACCAAGCACGAAAAAGGAAGAGGGTTTTTTTTTTAAAACGTATTTTTATTGAGATTTTCACATTGATTTAAACATGGACAATTTAACTAATAACATAAAAAACATTATTCCCCAATCTGGCAAAAAAAAGAAAAAAAACATATAATAATAACAATAATAATTGTATAATCATAATCCAAGGTCGTGAGTTTCCAAAAAGTCCATATAAGGCCTCCACAAATTAGCAAAGTTCTTTTCCTTCTATTTTACAACATATGTTAGTCTCTCCAAAGCTAGACAGACAGAAGGTGTGTCCATATTTCTCCACAATAATGCTGTTACCCTTCTGGGGTCCGTTTCACAAAGCAGGTTCAACAAACTCTGAGTGTAACCCTGAACTCTGAGTTGATCTACTCTGAGATAGGAAACTCTGAGTTTTCGATTCCACAACAGCAGATTTGAGTTAGTTTGATTAACTCAGAGTAGGTTCACCTGGAGTTAAGCGCGTGCACCGCAACTTTAAAAAGACAGCATCAATGGAACCCCGATTTGAGGAGTCACCATGGCAACGGGGAAGCGGAAGGCTGAAATAAAATTTAAAAATGAAAAAAGTGTTCTCATCTATATCATGTTATGTTAAATAATTAAGCCTATATTTAAACTAACACAGACTTTTACTCAGCTAACAGAAAGAAGGCAGATGCACGAAGAACGGGTGGTGGCCTAACACCTAACTGTCTGGAAAAGCAAGAACATCGTGGTCTGATAACTATCTCCCGATGAATATTTAATTCTCTGCCCAGTATCGCTGCACCTTCATCCATGGGATCATGATCAAAAGACGTTAACATGCCGAAAAAAGTCACCACCTACTGTGCCTAATGGACTTCCACTGACTGATATTTTTTTTATTTTATTTGATTTTTTTTAATAACAGACGGCAGAACTATGCCAAAACTCCTCTGCCGACTGAATGAATGAATGAATGAGGAAATGAAATACGGTGTGTGGTTGAAAGAGGGTGGAGACACAGAGAAACTCGAGGTTCCTTGAGTAAAACCTGGTCCCGACCAGGTTAGGTTCATAGAGTCAGTTACTGCAGTAACTGACTCAGAGTTTAACTTACCCCTGTCTGTGAAACAGGCCTGAGTTACCCCTCTTTCTCTGGTTTGACTTATCTTCCTATGTGAAACAGAAAACTCAGAGTTTCCCTCATTTCAGGGTTAACATACTCAGAGTTTTCAGTAAACCTGCTTTGTGAAACGGACCTCTGGCTTGTAAGAGCCCAAAGTCAACAAGCAGTGACTGCTGTTGAGACGCAACAAAGTTCTCAGGGTATATTCCCAGTAAACATATTTTTGGCGTGCAAAGGAAGACTTCTCTCCTCAAACTTTACGAGATAAGTGAGATGTGTTGAAATAAATGAATGCTGTTAGCATGTTAGCATGCACACAATCAGAATGTATTCTTCACACCATCTGTTCTCATTTATAAGGAAAATCTTTTGTGCAGAACATCGTGATTGTTAAAGCTTAACCTGTTTTGGAAAAGCGACATTTTTCACTATCATATCCGTATCTGTCTTGTCCTCTTGTGCTGCTCCACCGTGAATTCTCCCTCCTGGTTGTCAGTGAAACCTCTTATTTAATATCTTTAAGCCCACAGCAGGTATCTTACTGTGTCTTATCTTAGAAAACCCTGTTAACACCCAGCTCAGGTGTCACAATCAGGGGTTCCTGATTCGGAGGCTAACCCCGAATGACAACACATGTGCTAACACGCTAACACCTCGCCAAGTGTTAACTCCTTCTCACTGCTTCTCCACCTCCCTTACACATTAAAGAATCTATTCCTGGATCAGTTTATCATAACTTCAGCATCCAAGTATTTTTATTACCAACACAAGTGAAACAAAGAGCGATCCTTCTGCTGTTTTCATTGAATAACTGTGGTTAAATGTGCAGAATTCATCAAACTGTTGGAGGGAGGACATGTTTTCCTGTTGCTGCATGATGATTAAATCTGCCAGAAACATAATTCCTGCAGTTTGTCCTGCAGGCACGACCAAGGACTGTAAATGAATTGTGTTGCAACCCGATCTAAGATTATTTGTAGTTATCTTTATGGATAAGACTGTGATGGATTGTGCTGTATTTCTATTTTCTTTTGCATCTTTACTACAAAGAGCACTGAGCCAAATCCTATCCCTTTTCACTAACTGTATATAAATATAGGGCTAAAACACTCGTTCAGTTCAGCCCTGAGTAGTGTCTTCAGGAATTCATTTTCACCGTTACGTGTGGTTATGTGCCAGACTGCCGGAGTCACGGCACAGGAAGTGAGTCCAGAGCGTCGTACAGCGAGTTGAGTGTTTTGCTTCAGGACCGACCAGTTTCTCAACAAGTGAACGGCTTGTCAGGGTTTGAACCTGCGACTTCGCTTCTACACGGCTGTCCGTCTGTCCTCTGCGTCGTCCTTCCCGCTTCACTAACATGTTGTGGGACTGTGGGACGTTATTGGACAAACTGATCAAACTGAGTTCTCTGCTGAGTTTGACTTTTCACAGCAACAACAGATTTCATTTCAGAGCTGTCCGAAACGCTGCTGCAGGAGGAAGACTGATGAAGGTCGACCAGCAGGAGTGAGGGATGAGGTGCACTGCTTTCACACACACACGCACACACACACACAGTCCTGTTTCCATCACTTCAGATGGCATTACCTTAAATTAAATTCATTTCCTGGAGGCTGACCCTCACTCTAACCTAAAATGTAATGATTCACATTATGGAGACTTACACTTCGTTCCCATAAGGATTGTAAATCTCCACAATCTGAGTAAAAAATAATCCAAAATCCAGAAATGAATACTGCATTTTTTATTTTTGGGTTTCCTGATGGCTCCTTCCAGTGTTGCATTAATTCCACAGGATGCCGCTCCAGCGTCTGTCTGCGTAGATGGTGACCTTTCAATACAGCCAATCAAATCATGCATAAAGCAGCAGCATCAGAGTTGTGTCCCAGGTGAAGCAGACGGTCCCACTGATCCGGACAGCAGCTGCACCACGCCGCTAACATCTAGATGGCTGATTAGCTGCTCAGCTGCAGCACATTAAACAGCACGTCATCATGCCTGCGAATGTCGCGTTGGCTGGTTTGGACGCTGGTGTGATCCTTACTCTTCAGCACCACCAGCATCACTCTGTCTGCACGTGAGATGCAGCTGCACGTTGGTTTACTGTGAGTACAAAGATGCTGAAAAATGCAAGAAACTGACTGAAAAACGGCAGAAAAATGGTTATTGACCGTCTGCGCCAGGAGAGCCGAGGTGGTGGAAATGGTGTAATATTAGCTACTGTTTGAAATCAATGGTGATAGATTTAAAGTTACAGCTACAAGCAACACGACTCACAAATCGGAGGTGAACATAAGTACAGTATACCCTTGTTTTTCGCGGGGGTTACGTTCCAAAAATAATCCGTGATAGGCAAAATCCGTGAAGTAGAAACTTAATTTTTGTTTACAATTATTATACAATTAAATACTGTATTATACATTGAAAAGAAAGAACAAACCATTTTACAGGCTCAAGCATTTGTTTCACAAATAAAAGTACTTTAGAAACGTTTTTTTAACAAATAACTTCTGTACTGTGCTGTCAAATAATAATTTTAATCATCGATGTGAACAGAAGGCTTCAAATTGCGGAGATTAGCACCGCCCACCGCGACCCGAGTAATTGGATTAAAATTAAAAATGATTATGAAAAAAATACAAAGTACAGTCGGACAAATAGTGACTCAGGTGTATTTCACTGCTCTTCAGACTGAGCCGCTGCATCCTGACTCCGCTCTGCAGTGTTTTCTTCTTTTGAAGCCCGCGGTGCAGGTGTGTTTGTTCGGGAGAAGAACACAGTGATAGGCAAAACTCCAAATTACAAGAGAATTTGCACGTACGTAATGTAAATTTGGCGAGCTGTTTTACGTATGTGTACATATTAAACTGCAACGTTACTGACGCACAGGTAGAGAAGAAGCGGAGTGACTTTTTAGCCAATCAGAATGCAGAACACAATGCACGATGCAAATCCGCGAAGTAGCGAAACCGTGAAAAGTAAACCGCATTATAGCGAGGGATCACTGTAACGTAGAATTTAGTCTTTTTTCGTGACGATGCACGTCTTTGGTGGCGTTGGTACCGAGGTCGTGGACCCAACTGCTAGCAAAAAAGTAGCCAGCCTCCGTACGTTTGGGTGCTTCCATTTGGTTTTTAGAGCAGAACGACGTCTGAATGAGCAAAAATCGCTCCTCTTCGTAACACAAGAGTCACATCCGACATGTGTTCTGATCGTCTGTTTATATCTTTCTCTCGTAGTTTCATCTAGACTAGCACAGTACGACCTTTCTGTCTGCCCTCCATCTGAATTTAACGTCACGTGACTTCAAACAATCTATTTGATTATGCTGTGTCAGTGTGAGAGTTCAGGAATCACACACGAATAGACTTTTCTTATTTTACAGTTAATGTGAGTTAATGTGACTAATTGTCTGATAGGTTCAGGGTCATGTGACCGGCAGGCTGAGGCCAGACGGGGTGATTGTGGGTGGCTGTGGGTGTAATCAATGTTTAATTCTGTGAGAGAGAGTGTTTCACACCTCAACATTTCAAAATATTATAAAATCGTCGATAGAAAACAAAACTTCCCTGAACTGGGTCGGACGTCTCTGTGAGAAAAGTTTTTCTCACAGTGAATCAGAATCTATTGATTTATCGGCAGGCCGACGTTTTGAGACTGACAGTTTGCTTTACGCACAAACTCGAGTTCACAAACTGAGTCAGACCTCGTTTCTGTTTTAAAACAGCAGACAGGCCGACCATCCAGCTGATCCAGCTGCTCTGTACAAAGGCTGCTAATGGCGCTGGTTGCTGTGTGTGTGTGTGTGTGTGTGTGTGAGCGAGCACAGGGGGTTACAGGCGTGCACACGCAGGGAGCCCATTTTCAAATGTCAAGTGTTTTTGAAATAAATGTCAACTAGCTCAGGGATGGGAAATCAAAGGGCTCCTTAGCGCCGGCTGCAGCCGATACGACACGAATAAGAAAGCCGACGAAGAATTCAAAAGAAAAAAGGAGGAAAAATGCCTCATCGAATTCTGACGTCTAAAAAAAAACCTAAAATCCACATGAGGCGTGTAAAGGGAGCAGACAGCGTCGTCGTCCGCGGCGAGGAGTCTTTGGAAAGCAGCTGGAGGAGAATCTTTGGTATCGACGGACTGTCAGACTGCCTCGCTCTCATAATGTCAGCAGCTTCAATGGGAGATGCTGGGAGGCCATAACAGCACAGTCCTGTGGTGGCAGCTGTCCCAACAATATCTCACTTTATCCAGTTTTCAGTCTGCAGCACCCGATATTTAAACTGAGAACATGACTTCTGATTTTTTTTGTTGGCATCGGCTCACCGAGACGCTTTAAATTATTCCTGTTCTCCCTTCCTCTGAGCACTCGAAACATGTTTGTGGATTTTCTGGATGAGTCGTCAGATACATGGACGTCGATTATCGTGCGGGATAGCTTTCAACAGCAGATCCCACAGGTTGGAGCCACAGAAGCACTTCCAAAGCCTCATGGGAGCCGTAGCTGTTGGGTCATAACGAAGTAATCAGCCTTTCAGTTTTGTTAAAATCGAAAGATGGTCAGAATTATTGTCTATGGTAGCTGTGACTAACACGGGCAGAAACATGTCTGAAACTGATCTTTCACTATTTATTGTTGATTAATCGTTCGGTCTGTGAAACAGCAGGAAACAGTAAAAAAAAAAAAGGCTCAAAGTGATCATAATGTTGTTACCTAAAAAGATCCGACAAAAGCCCGTAGAAAGAATTGAAAACAAACAACTAAGGAAATAAATTATATTCCATGAACACCTCCAGCTGCACGGCCAGGTCCGTATAATTTTTTTTTTTACCGTTTTCTCGTGATAAAGAATTAATTATTTCGTTACCTCGAGATGACAAAGACCGTTTTCCTGTGATAATGAATTAAATTATTTGGTTCTCAGCATAGACTGGTTCTCGATTTCTGGGTTTCTACACAGACAAATCCCTAACGAAGGCTAGTGCTAATTTAGCACGATGTAACTTGATAAAGTGTTTGCATTATGGTTAGTTCGGCACAATGCATTACTGTGATCAACTTAAAATGTGTCTATAATCAGAGGAAGTATGCAGTATGCTAACATAAAGTTAGCAGCGTCGGCGCTAATGTTAGCTCTGTGAGCACTCCTCTCTCCTGACTCAACTCTGAGTTGTCCGGAGCCGAACTCGGCAAGAAATCCACCTCAGCTCTGTGTTCCCTTGTCATCAAATTAACCGCCGTCCTGTTGGAGGCTCTGTGTGTAGGCTATACGGAAGCCGAGAACCAAATAATTTAATGCGTTATCACGGGAAAACGGTAAAAAAAAAATGGCCGTTCTCGGCTTCCTTACCATAGAGGCAGACGAAGTGCAGTTAATATTGATTTTAATAACAGAGAACTCTGCTGTAGGAATTGAAGTTTATTCTACTCGTCACTGGAACTCTCTCCAGATTAGAAGTAAAACCTAAAGGCTAAACAAAAAAAAACACATTTCTAACATTTCATGGGTTTTTCTTTTCTTTGGAAAAACTGTGTGAAACTTTGAAGCGTGAGCAGATCCTCAGATCTCTAAAAGAAACATCAAACTGCCAGGAACCGAAAATAAATAAAGATTTCAGTGTTTTTTCTTTGAGTGTGTGTTAGCCTGAAGCCTCAGAGCTCATTAAAATTTAACCGCAGGTAGAGAATTCATTTATTTTCGTCATTAAAGCAGAATAAACGCTCATTACTGTCATTTAACACAGATCAAGTACACATAAACGGACAAATCAAATCTTTCCGTTGTGTGTAAACACGTTTATTTACCAAAGAAAGAAAATTTTCTCATCATGACGCCATCTCTAACTTAATAATAATAATTAATAATGACTCAGTAGCTCATAATTACACCGTCTTCAGATTTTTAGATACAGATACTCATAATTATCTTTTTTCTTAATAACAAAATTATGAGTTACAAGATCTTTATCTTGTAATTCGAAGATAAATATCCCATTAGTAAGAAATTATTTGCTGAACACAATGCATTTATGAAGTTTTTACAAAAAGAGTTTGACAGAAATTGCCTTCATTAATTCGTATTTCTACTACATACACTGCAAAAACAACACGCTAAAAACGGCTAAAAAGACATCAGAGCCAATTCTTCGCTGTCTTCAGGGAAAGCGAAAGTCTTCCTCACTCTTGACAGATTTACTGCTCTCAAGTAAAAAACAGTGTTTCCACAATGTCGCCATCAGTTTCTGAAATAACAGCCATGTTTTTAACTTGTTGACTGTGCGAAATGTCAAATGGGAGCTTTTTTTGGCCACTCAGCTGCATGTACAGATAGAGATACAACATGGATATTTAATGAGGGTGTTTGTCTCTTTTTATGAGCTCATCGTGGTTTATTGATGCACTGAAAATACTTCGTCTAGCTCTCGCTCCGTCATTGTGGAGTGCAGCAGGTTCCCTTCCTCTTCTCCACTAAAACCTGCCCTACTTCATGGCCTACTTTCAGTCCAATCCCAGCGCAGCAGAGACGTCTGTCGGAGCTGTGCGACGTGTGATGAACGGATGGTGTTCATGTGTGTGAGTGGAGCAGCTTCCAGCAGCAGGACAGCAGCTCAACTCTGCCCTCTAAGGTGAGAAACATGGTTACTGTAGGTCTGTCTAAGCTTTCAGAAAGTGCTTTATTGTTCTCATATTCTAACTCCTGGTTATTGATCCACAGTCCCCGACCTTCTCAGGTCAGTATTTGGATCATTTGCTCTGCAGACTGCTGCCATGATGTTTACAGACAGTAATAATACAGAGGAGGAGAGTCCAGCAGGAAGCAGGGCAGACTTGTGACTGATTTTCTGGGTGAATGACAGACCGCTGTACTGTCTGACATTAACAACACACTGAATATACTTGTGCTTTTACGGCTCTGCTAACAGATGCAATGAAGCCCCAGCAGGTGTCAGCCGTGTTTTTGGTGGATCATCCCAAGCACAACGAGCTCTCTTTGTGAAAAACAGATGTTGAGACTAAATGAGAGGACTTCCTTCGTTTCATTTCACATACATCAAAGCCAATATGAGATTTCCTCAAGAAGAGCGGTGCTTTGAGCTAAATGCTAACGTCAGCACGCTAATATGCTCACAATCATAAATCATTATGCTAGCAATGTTTACCATGTTCACCATCTAGCCTCCGGGACGCCTTCCTGGGAGGGTGTTCCGGGCATGCCCCACCAGGAAGAGGCCCCGGGAAGACCCAGGACACGCTGGAGGGACTATGTCGCTCGGCAGGCCTGGGAACGCCTCGGGTTCCCCCCGGAGGAGCTGGAGGAAGTGTCTGGGGAGAGGGAAGTCTGGGCATCCCTGCTTAGACTGCTGCCCCCGCGACCAGGCCCCGGATAAGCGGAAGAAAATTGATGGATGGATGGACCATCTTAGTTTAGCATGTTAGCATGCTACCATTTGCTAATAAACACAAAGTACAGCTAAAGCTGATGGTATGTCCAAAGTATTGGACAAAAAGACATTTTGACCTGATGGTGGCGCTAAATGAACGATCAGAGGACTCATCCTCTGAGAACCAGGACATTTCACTGAAAAATAAAACGTCAGTCCGTCCAGTGGTTGTCACTTGGTGCTAAATTAGCTCACAGACCTGGAACAGTTAAAGCAGATCTCTTTTCATGGCTGAAGTGAGAAAACATGAACAAGCCTTTGAATAATAATCAAAAGACAAACTGGTTGAGGAGGCAGAACGAAAAGGACAAACTGCAGATTTCCTTTTGAATTCTTGACAATAAATTTCTCATTTTATTACAAAAAACTGGAGCTGATGGTTCGATCCCTGACCGCTACAGTCCACCTGTCAGAGGGTCCTACGCTTAAACTCGTGTGTCTCTGCAGGTCATCAAACACCTGTCGTCCCTCCACCTGTTGGTTTCAGGATTAACGTGTGCCTTCGTCACGCTCTTCCGGCCCCCCAACACACTCCTTCAGACCCCTCGCTCCTCCCTGTGAGGAGGATGACTCATTGCTTCCTCCTCTCACAGACACGTTGATATTTCTCCCTCTGTGCTGAGGGACTCCTGCATCTCCGGCTCATCAGCTCTAATGTCACCGATCGGCTCGTCACGGCAACACGTCAAAGCCGCCTGGGAGTCAAAGTCTAACAGCAGCCTAACACGACTCACGTAGAGAGTTCAGACTGAAGCGGACCAGCTTCTAGCTTTTTGAATGTTCCCTTTTAAAAATAAACTACAAGAAAAACTTAGCGTAACGTGGAAACTTAGATTTTCTTGGCGAGATGCTAAATGCAGCAGCACTCAGATCAACACGAAACACTAAATCCTACCTCCCGCAGAGCTGATCGGTCACCTGGGGCTGCTTGTGTTTGCAGGTGTGTGATCACAGCACAGACTGCTGAACATGACATACAGCCTTATAGAAGTTGGATAAAATGTGTACAGTTGTTGTGATCTCTTTAAGCTGTTTCAGCTCAGTAAACGTCATAAAGTAGGACACCTGCTGTGGTTCTATTGACTGGTAAAACCCTCTCAGTCAGCCAAACCACAGTGTGAACCAGTTCAGCGTGACAGTTTGACCTTGGAAGTCTCACCTCAGGGTCAGTTTACCAGATTGTATCCTGAGCTTTAAGCTGCATCTCAGACTTTCATCGGCAGGCAGAGACGGCTCAGTTGTCATCATGTGACCTCTGTGTGGGACTCCGGTCGGCAGGTCGACCCTGTCTCTGCTCCTCGCTGCTGCTTGGTTTTTAATGCTGTTCCACTCGGTCATATATTGCAGTAAGGATGAAAAGAACGACATAATGTGAGCAAGTTCCATCCGATCGGCGTTTGATGGCTCGTTATTGATGAGGAACGTCTCAGTTTCTACGTGAACAGCACTGTGTTCCCTCAAAGCAGCACGGTCGCGTTGTGGGTGGATGTTCACCCTCATCGTGTGCAAAATACTTCAGTCGTGTCGTCACAGCTCATATGCATGTAAACTGTGCGCAGGTGTGCTTGCACCCTTACCTTTACCTGAGAGGGATCGTTTGTGGTGAGGAGAGCAATAATAGCTTTGATTATGATGATTCGTGTTCGGTGTCGTGGCTAATTTCACATTAAAATCTATAACCGTAAAAGCTCCTTGTGATGCCTTCAGGGTGGTACCCTAAATCCTAAAAGTTGGAATTACAGACAGTGCAGGCTGCATTCACTGGATCTTCTATCGTTTCCCATCTCAGGCTGTCGCTGCTTTTGAAACTTTCCTCCCTGCAGAACTCAGATCTCACACTTACAGGTACGCCTTCTCAATGCTTTCATTCCTCCACACCTCCCGTCCCACCTTGATGTAAACGCTGCTATTCTTAGCCGTCTGATAATAAACAGGGCCCACAGCAGCTGCGACACCTTTCACATCTGACATCTGGAGATCAAGCGACAGAACTAAACTCCAAGCGCAGAACAGCTTTCTTCGCCGTCATTAATTTTTCACAGCTGAAACTTTTTGGCTAGCGCTAGCGCTGAGAGCTCGGTTTCACCACACAGGCTCTTTAACGGATTCAGAATGTGACTCACTGCACAATGATCTGAAGCTGTGAAAGCTGGAAGAGCAACACGTTCAGATGGGAAAGAAAGGTTTTTCTGCCTTTCACCAGGTTTTAAATACAACATTCTCATGGTGTCGAAATCAAAGCTCTTTTCGCAGATCCTTTCAGCCTCTTTTTGCTCATTTCCTGCCTGGTTGAGTCTGTTTCTGGTGGTTTCACCACACCTGCTGTGCACTACCTGCCCACGGACAGACACACACTGCAGACACACAGTTATGCTGGGATACATGAGACGATTTTGTCGAGGTCGGCCAATTACGAGCATCGTGACTGAGCGTTAACGACAATCAGGCGTCTATACCCGTGTACTGTGACACTGGAACGTCCCACGACACCCCGACAACTCGTTGTACCTGTCCTAATTGTTATCCGGATGCTACCCAGGAGATGTACAAATAATTTTAATGTTTAATCTTTAGATGCTGAAGAGTCAGATGTTTTTCTTAGGAGTTGGTGAAGACCAAAGCAGAGTGAATATTGTGCCTACATGTGGACACAAACACAACTCCGCTGTGGTGATCACGTTGCTCTGGTTGCTGTCACGTTAGCCATAACAACTCAGCTACGATGGAGCTGGTGATGATGGGAGTTTTATTTCCCTCTAGTGGCCAAACACTGATTAACGCAGCTTTAAGATGCAGCTATATATATCTATATCTATCTATATATACATATATATAGATATAGATAGATAGATAGATAGATAGATAGATAGATAGATAGATAGATAGACTTTATTTATCCCAAGCTGGGAAATTGCAGAGCAGCAGCAGCATTACACACAGTGAAATAAGTGAAAATAAGACTATAAAGAACAAACTATACATAATGAAATATAAAAATAGCGAGCAGTAAAAAGATTATATACATAATAATAAAATAACCAAATAGTAAACAGTAGTAAAAGTATTGCACAAAAAAGAATATCAAATGCATCATATCATATATATATATATATATATATATATATATATATATATATATATATATATATATATATATATATATATATACATATATATATATATATATATATACACACAGACAAATTTATGGATGAAGTGAAGATGAGCCATCTGTTGAAAGGAAATATTCCAACTCAACCCCCTCTGCTCTTCACACCCACTGTCTCCTCCATCTATTAAAACTGGGTGCAGCTTCACTCCTGAAGTGATGAAATAAGGACTGATCATTCATAGAGTTGATCTACAGGTTTGACCGGTCAAGTCTAGACAGCACTCTGCAGCGATGTCTGACGCCTCTCAACATACATCCATCCAAACACAAACAGCGGGGGGGGTTAGAGACTGAAGGCATAATCACAAACATGAAGTTCATAAGGTTGGCATTACTATCCATACTGTATATGTATATATAGCTGTATATTTTATATATTTATAACTTATACTTCAGCTTTTTTCAGTGGCCTTAAATCTGAAGATTTATCTCCCACCTGTGTCATTTTTAGGGTTTTTCTCTATTTTCTAACAGAGTCTTAACTTAACAAACTTCTTCTTTCTGAGTATTCCCCAGCCCTGAATCCACAAACTACAGCTACAGCTCTACACACACCCCCTTGTGCAAACACATAGAGGTTCAGAAACCTGCTGATTGTAACTGTGGGACCGCTGACCTGTCCATCCAAAGCACCCACCTCCTCCAGGCTGCATGTTAAACATCCATCAGGGCTGATCTGCTGTGTGTTGGAAGCTGAGGACGTTTCAGTGGAGGTTAAACTCCAGTCGTCGCTCCTTTCATGACTCCGCTGCAGGCGTCTGCCTTCCGCCCACACAACCCTTTGAAGTGCAAGCCGAGGCTTTCGACAGCACTTTTCACCTCCACCTCTGGGCGCTGCAGGGAGGACTGCGTGGAGGTGAGAAGGATGCACAAAGTGAGAGCTTGATTGCATCTTATGTGTGCACTTGCAATAAAATACTCGTGTTCCCTTTTATGTGAGGGAGCTGTTTCACAGGTAAACATTCGAAGCAAATATGTGTGCCTGCTTCAGTTTGGATTGTGCAGCACAGGAAGTGTTTTTTCAAAACATGGATGTGCAAAGCACTTTAATAAAAGAGTGAATTGCGGCTCATCAAGTCCTCTCTCTTTCACAACAGTGTAAAGGCAGTTTTATTTACCTGTGCTCTGATTTATGCTCTTTCACAGAGCTTTTCATCCAGTTGAGTGTATTGATATCACAATGACGAGACTGCACATTTCACAGTATTGAACACAGTAACAGATCGATTTTTTTTCAATCCAAAGCAGCTCTCTTATAAACAGATCTTTCTTCCAGCACTTCCAGGCAGTTTTCAGTTTGAAATCTTTCTTCATAACCAAGAATCAGTGTGCAGCTTCAACATTCAGTGAGTGATGAACGCATGAACTGTGTCGCTTAATTACTGGACGCCTGCTTCTGGTCTCCCACTTACAGGAGGTTATAAACCATGTGACCTGAACTGCAGAATGCAAACCTGTTTGTGCTGTAAGTCCAAGCCATTCATTGGCTCCAAACAGCTTTCACTTCCTGTTTTGTGGTTTGCTGCACATAACCTTGACTTTTCTATTAGCTTGTTTGATTTTCTTTCCTTTGTACTGCTTCAACAGGGGGGTTTGTCCACAGTCCTTCCAGAGGCTGTGATTTCCTCTTCTCACCATTGATTTCTTCCTCCTCATTGATTATTTGTGCTTGGCAACGATGCCTCCAGCGAGATGACAACACAGGTTGATCGCTGTTGCCTTCCAGAACCGTCTGGCAGACGTCAGACATTGTTTGACAGCACGCTCCAAAACCACTGCATGTTACATATGGGAGTGTTTTCTGATCTGCTATCACTATAGGCAGGGTTTAATTAAATTTAGGCACAGTACTTAGATATGTTCACAATTACATTATGCAAAGTGTCTGACTATGACATGGGAGATCGCTGCAACACAACACTTTTAATTCTTCTATTATGCTATTTTTACTTCTTATATTTCTTATGACTTGTTCTTAGTTATGCACTTTATCAGTATTACATCTTAAAATCTTATTACTTTTATTTATTACTTACTATTTATTAGTTATTTATTTGTTTATTTTTCCTCTACATTTTTAACTTTCTTAAAGCTTCTAATTCTTATGCATTATACCTGCTTTTATCTTTAATTTATTTGCTTATTTATCTATTTATTTATTTTTTCTGTAGTCTTTTATTTTCTAGCTTCAGTGTTTCCTCATGTGGGGGCCTCCACACTGGGGTGTATGCCCGGTCTGCCCACGGGGGCCGTTGCTTGGAGGCCTCCTGCACCCGAGGGACTTGGGTGGCTCTGCATTAAGTGCGGAGTCTGCCCCTGTCCATCGGCGTCTGGGTGGTCTCTGTGGCGGCGCTCCCGGTGGCCGCAGGCTGTGGTGCTTCCCGGTGTGGATGGCTCCCATAGGTGTTTCCTCACATGGTTCCTCAGTGCCCTGCCATGTCTCAGCACTGTGTGTGTGTGTGTGTGTGTGTGTGAGTGTTTGTGTGAGCGCATGTGTGTATATCTGGAAGTGGGATATTGTCTGTCATATTATGCTTTTATTCTCTCTGTTGTTGTATTCTTTTATCTTGTGAAGCACTTTGTGTTGCATTTTAAATGGATGAAAAGTGCTATATAAATAAAGTTTGATTTGATTTGATTTGAACACTCACACCAACAAGGTCTCTCTTAACCAAACCACAAGCTTCACAGAAGGTCGTTGTTTGTCTCTTGAAGACAGTCCCAGGTTTGGCTCTTGTTAAAACAGCTGTGTTGGGACAAGTCCGCTGCACAGATCACAATGGACAACATTATTAGCACCACATACTGTGAAACTACAGCAGAAATTAGCTTTAGCTCGAGAAGATTCTCCCCAAACTGAGCAAACACCAGTGGAAACAACAGCAGAGTCTGTCCCTGTGGCTAAATGTGACTCCACCTTTCATGAAGTTCCTGTACTGGAAAAGAGAAACGTGGGTTCAAGTGGAAACTCTTCTGTGTCGAGGGATGCTGTGTTGTTTAATTTGCAGATTTCGCTCTTGATCCAAGGGAAGAGAAGCCGTTGGACACCGCTGACACCCTCAGTTTAACTTTGATTTCTGCTCAAACTGCTCATAGCAGCCGATCATCCATAGCCATGAGAAATCTGCGACTGAACGTTTCGTTGGCTTCGCCTGTTGGCTGATTACGCCTGTCAATGTTCTGCCGAGGATCAGCGCACACCGCTGCCTCCTCAAGTGAATGAACATGAGAGCGTTTGCCTTTTCGGTGAGTCAGCAGAATCTCATCTCGAGTCTCAGATGACCAGATGTGAGCTGACGTGATGCGGAGCAGGGAAGCCTGGTTATGGATTTATGCATTTCCTACTCTGCTGTCGATATATCAAAGGAAGATTTCTACTCTTTCATTACATTGCCCGTAATTACCTTCCTGCTGAAAAAGGTTGTAGACCACTAATACCCCAGGATTACAGTCTGTTACTCATGCCCAGAAATAAACATACATACTGGAGGTGCAGAGGCATATTTGTAAAAAAAAAAAAAAAAGAAAAGATTATAAATAACTAATTATTATAAATAGCTATAAATTGGAAAACACTCGTCACAGACCCTTTAGCACTTGCTGCTGGAACGACTTCCCTTCAGACATAAAGGGAAAGGGAGGGGTGAGAAATGCTATAATGCTAATGCTACTGGAAATAGGCTCATTTCCTGTCTGACGAAGAGTTAGATGAGAAGATTAATACCAGTCTCCTTGTTGTGCTAAAATCAGAAAGTTAGCCTAGCTTAGCATAAAGACTGAAAACAGCTACCCTGAATCTCTTAAATAAACTGTAGCTACGTTCACTGTTGTCAGCCAAGAAACAGTTTCATCACATTTCTAAACCTCGAAAGCCCAGACCGTCATTTTCACCATTCTGTGCTAAACAAATGAGACCCAGCATGGTCGTTACTGAGCTTTAGCGGTGTTGGTTGGTGCATTTGTGAACTTTGGACATACCCAGGCTAGCTGTTTCCCCCTGTTTCCAGTCATTATGCTATGCTAAGCTAAATGTCAGCTGGCTCTAGCTTTGAGCACAGACATGAGAGCGTCGTTGATCGTCTGATGTAGCTCTCTCTCTCTCTCTCTCACCTGAGCTGACTTTGCTGTTGGATTTGATTGAATGCATTGATCCACCGACTCTGAGCAGATGTGTCGTACATCTGTCAGTTGTAATGACTCATGTGATGAGCGGATCACAAAATAGGTCCACTCACTGAAAAGGAGATGATTACTGAGCCTTTCTTAAACGCGCTACTGTCTGCGTGTTAGCTGATCACTGATGTTAGTGATGCTGTAAAAAACTAAAAACCTCACAGATTTTACATTCTGCCCCATCAGCCTATCAAACTGTCTGTCACTCCCTAACTCATCATCATCATCATAACACATTTCTACTTCAGCCAGTCAAACTTGGTCATTGGCAGTCACGCAACAGCAGCAAAACCTTTCAAACTGACATTATCTCATTGGTCTGAACTTTGAGTGATCCCTCCGTGTGTTCAGTCCAACCCCTTCATCCCGCTGCGACAGTGAACACATCACATTAGGCTGAGTAAAACACCTTCCTGCTTACATAATATTAATACTAAAAAAAGCCCCTGTGTTCCTGTCTGATGGTTGACTGTGAAGTGTTGCTCACTGCCGTCTGACTGCTAAATCTGTGGATGTTTGGTCGGGAAAGACAACTTGCCTCCCTCCCCTCCAGCTTTATTTTAAGCCTGCGTGCAGATCCACCTCTGTCACTGTACGGTTGTGACATGTGGACGTCCCTGCATTAGAGTAATTACACAAACAGGATCTTAATTTTTTTTAAATTTATTTTGTTGTCAGGCAGGGGTGCCTCTGGCTGCTGTCTGTCATCTGACTCTAACAGACGTTTGGCATGCCATCTGTGGGGCCAAAGCCTTTAATCACCTCTAAGTCCACTGGACGGCCCAGCAAAGGTCCTTAAGAGCTTAAAAAGCACAACCAGCACACTTTCACACACATTTACACACCAGCTCTGAGAGATAAATTTAGCTAAGTTCTGGATAATTATACCATCTGTTTTACACTTTCAGTCTCACTGGTGATCTTAATGACAACATGCTCTCTTGTGCCATCTTTAGTGATGTTGCAGGCCCATGTGTTTTCATCAGTGAACTAATAACTATGTGTACAAGTGTATGAGACAATCCTGTGGATCTAATGAGATTAAATACATCATGAGTGTACAGATTTAGTGTGAGTGGCCTAAACATGGCAGTCGTTTGGGTTTGATCAACCCACTGAACTAGACAGTGGTGAGACAGACAGCTTCCTAACTTCCTCAAATCTGCCATGAAAATCATAACGATGGACCTAATTACTGTATCACAGCAGATCAGTGTGGTAGCAAAGCTCTTTAAGGCAAACAAAGAGACAGCTTGGGTTATACAAAATGGCCAAAGGTATGTGGACAGTCCGCATACCTTAAAATACTTGTGGTCTGTGATGTTTTTTAATGGTTTGGTATGAACTGAATCATTTGGGATATTTTTAATTTTGTTCAAACAAAATGAACAATTGGAAGATGAAACACTGAGCTGTCTGTTTAATGCCTCATATTCTGTGGAAAAAAACAACAAAAATAGTATATAAGGAAAGAAAAGAAAGACCGGTGCACCCAAAAAAAAAAAACCCAATATATTTACATAATAGTCCATCTCACTTGCAAAGATTTCTGCCTCCACCTAATACAATAGAAGTGAGTGGAATTTCCTCTGTACTACTTACAGCATTGAAAACTTACACTGTTCCTGTTATTCTGCATCACTTTCAGCCGTTTTCATTCAGACTTTTTCTCTTAAAGCTGCTGTCACATGAGCCCTGTGTTCAATGAAAGTGGCCCCTGCTCAGCCTTGGGAAAGGATTTCACGGTTCTGATGTGACATCACGATTATAATCACGTCTTTATTTCCACACAGTGCATCAGTGTTTCCATTGGTTGTCGTTATGGAATCACAAAGCGGAACTCTGATCTGCGAGTTCACCACAACACGCCACGAGGCTGAACTAAAAGCAGGAAGTGCATCCTTGGATTTGTCAGCTGAGGGACCCGAGGCCTGATGCGCCAACCAGGACCATGACATCCGCAGTCTGGGTCCAGCCAGGAACCTTTGTTGCATGTCATTCCACACCTCTCTCTCTGTTCCTCACACCCCTCCACTATCACAATGATCCATCCATCCATCCATTTTCTTCCACTTATCCGGGGCCAGGTCGCGGGGGCAGCAGTCTAAGCAGGGATGCTTAGACTTCCTTCTCCCCAGACACTTCCTCCAGCTCTTCCGGGGGGACTGCGAAGCGTTCCCAGGCCAGCTGAGCGACATAGTCCCTCCAACGTGTCCTGGATCTTCCCCGGGGCCTCTTCCTGGTGGGGCATGCCTGGAACACCCTCCCAGGAAGGCGTCCAGGAGGCATCTGGTAAAGATGCCCGAGCCACCTCAGCTGGCTCCTCTCGACATCATCACGATGATGACAAAAGTTTTTTTTTGGTCATTTGGGTAAACTGAATAATAAGATAAGATAAACTTTATTTATCCCCAGCCAGGGAAATTTGGGCATTACAGCAGCATGTGATAGCAGTGGGAAGAAAAATAGCAGCAGAGGTAGAGAACATTAGAAAAAACAAAAAACAAAATAAAAAGTAGACTATATATATATATGTACGTATATATATATACATATATATACGTATATATATACATATATATGTATATACGTATACATATATACATATATATGTATATATATATATAACTATGTAAAAAGTGTGTATTACTTGATAAATGAACGAAAAGAAATACAATATAATCACTGCATATGTGGTTGAATAATAACAATAATCATCATCATCATCATCATCATAACACATTTCCACTTCAGCCAGTCAGACTTGGTCATTGGCAGTCACGCAACAGCAGCAAAACCTTTCAAACTGACATTAAATATAACATACGTGTTTTCACATGTGGAATTTATGAATATATTATATCACATCATGTGGATTTATCACATGAGGGGGTGTTAAACACGTGATAAATCCACACATACTTTAATAAAAATCCAAGTCATATGAAAGTGGATGTGGGTGAAGGTGTCCACTCTCTGCGCCGCACCGGCTCACGGCTCGCCTCGCGCACGCTGCTATAATTAGCGCTCTCGCGGCTCCTCCGGGGTCCCTGCACGTCGAGCGGCAGCGGGGGAGTTTTTGGAGCTGCTCCGCAGCACCACACACTTCCGTGTTGTCTGTCACCGTAAAGCAGGAAGCACTGTAGTAATGTGTAGGAGTTAATCTGCCCTGCTGCTGTTTACCTACAGGTATGTGCACCGGTTCATTCCTGAAATGTCTCACTAATGTCTCCGTGTGTCCCCCGTCAACCCGCCGCCGTGTTTGGACTTTACTGAGACGTTAAGTTAGCTTCTGCGGCTAATTCCTCCGGACAATCAGTGTTTAGCGCAGGGATTGTTCGTTAGAGACACAGCGGGCAGCTTTAGCCCGTTACTGAGGGTTAATACCTGTCTGTTCTGACTCAGACCGGCTGTTTAATGTGTCGTGTGGGCTCATAAACAGGTGACTTCATGTTACAGAGTCGTCATTCCGATGCCAGGTGAAGAGAAGCCGCAGGAGAAGCTACATGACGGCTAACTGACGCAGGACCAATCGGTGCTCAGCGTACGGAGGAACTGCGGTACATTAGCACCAGGATGCCAGCAGGTAAGTTGTGTGTGTGTGTGTGTGTGTGTGTGTGTGAGAGAGAGAGAGAGACAGTGATGTGCGTGTTTTGTTGAAGACATACACGTGAGTGCGCCAGTGTTGCGTTTACTGCCACAGTTCTGGCTAATTGAAACAGGAACACAAGGTTCAAGTTATGAAAAGTGCAGTGAGGCGTTCACTGTCAAAGCTAGTGTGGGGCATTTGTAGGCTTCTGTTGTCCCTGTGACACCTGTAGTCCTGCAACAAAGGGATCAATTAATCATAACAACAGTCTCTTGATCATTGTTTGGTCCTTGAAAATGCAATTACATATTAAAGAAATGTCCTTCATGGTTTAAAGTTAAATGACTTTTTTTGTCTGACTGAGTTCAAATCACAAACGTTCATTTTACTGTCAGAAGACCAAGCAAGCCAACATATGCAAACATCTATAACTCTTTTGACCGATCAGTTGGTCAACTACACCTTTGACCCCTTCATGTACGGTATTTTTCTGTATCTTTTCTGATGTTAAAGATTTTTAAAATGTTAAAGATTTGAATGAAATTAAAAGCAATAGTGCTTAAATGAATAATCTCATAATTGACTCACAGCTTTGATTAGTATTTGTTTGTTATTCATCAAGAAAAAGTGTGAGGATTTTCTTGTTTTATCACTGTTACATCACTGAACTGAATGTATGCCAGTTATTGACTGCTGATCGCACAAAACAACACGTCTGAAGTCATCATTTTAGGGTCTGGGAAATTGTGACGTGACATTCTTCACTCTTTCTGGTGTTTTATAGAGTGAACAATGAATTGATCAGTCAGAAAAATAACAAACTGATTAATGAAAATAATTGTTAAGTGCAGCTGTGGTGCAGCAGTCAGCTAGTTTGTGAAGATGCTGTTGCAGCACCAAGACCCCAAACCACATCAGACAATCCTGATGGAGCTCACTGCTGTGCTGCATTTAGGGGGCGTTGGTGATTTTGTAGTGCTCTACAACTGGGCACAAAACTGTATCGCACAAAAATACTTTCCTGACGCTTCTATTGATCGGTGCCACCGTTTATGAGGAACAAAAGGTCAGAGCTGGCTCAGTGCTTCACTGTCACTTGTCGTCAGACCAGAAGTGTGCAGGTGACATTTACTCACATGCCACGTCTGAGACAATAAAAAGCGTGGGCAGGGTTGTAAACATAAACTACAGGAGACGGCATGGCTAGCAGGCTAACAGCAGCACTTTATAAATTATACAGCTTGTAATCAAAAACTTTATTGTTGTTACGCTGTCCTGGCACCACCTTCACCGCAGCCAAGCTGCAGCCGTCGCTCTCTGCCTCTGTTACATAAACAGGTACATATGTATAAAAATCCCACTTTTGGACCCAGAGATCAGTCCTAACCCCTGTCTCTAATAAGCTGGACATTGGAAAGTCTTGTCTTTGGAAGAAAATTCAGGCGTCTGTACACAGGTGCATGTGCTGTGTACAGTGTCCAGCATTCAGGAGCTCAGTGCTGCGTTTAGGGTCAGCTGTTCAGTGACTGATTCAGAAGTTCTTTGTGAATTAGTAATCTATGTTTTGTCTCTAAATACTCGGTTGTTCTATATTTGTTGTAACCCACCATGCATCAAATCGAACACCTCGTATGAGCAAACGTACTTTTCCAAGAAGACCACATGTGAATTCTCCAGACAGAAACACGCTCTCTGCTCCAGCCCGCCCACCTGTGCAGCATTTCTTTACATTTGAAATCACAGGCGAACACATTTAAATTGACTTTTCATTGCTTTGGAGCAGCTGTTGACATTCTGCATGTACTGCAGCCCGACTGACCTTTCCTTTAATCCTGACCACACACACACACACACACACACACACACACACACACACACACACACACACACACACACACACACACACGTGTTAATGCGGTGTGGTCTGAAAGGCTCTGACTATAACCTGCGCTCAGGCAACATTACTAAAGCGTGGTTTCTCACAGCTCATGCCATTCGTGGGATGTCGTTGAATTTGTGGAGATCTTGTTATCAAATAGTTCTTGATTTAACTCGAGTATTTTCAAACCTGGCTCTTACTCTCTTACCGTTGTTCGTTTGGACTCTTTCTGCCTCCACCTCTGTTGTAAATTTTGGAAATGCGTTTCCAGTAAAACAGTGCGAGCCTCCTAAAGCTTTGTAAATAATCTTCAGTTTTACAGAAAATAATATAGGATGGTTGTGTCTGGGTCCGAATGAAAGGTAGCAGAAATTAGCCCCCAGATTAGCTTTGTAGCTAACTGCAAACATACAGAGATCTACTTTCCAGAGCAACTTGCTTTTATATTTATGTTAAGTATTATTCCAATTGCAGCAGCTCTTGACATTTTGCTTTTCTTGCATGTGTGACAGTGAAACTACTGAAGCCAGCTAGCCACACTAGCTGCGTCACATGCTAGCAACCTGTTGTATGTCTCTTATTTTCTGTCATTAGATAGCAGTTTCCTTTATTCCCATATTACCTGAACACAGCACTGGATGAAACGTCACAGTAGCATAAGAAGAGACAGCGTCATTGAGCAAAGTGACGAGTTTAGATCTTAAACGATCAGTCGGATAATCGATTAGCTGATCGCAGAATTCAGCTTCTGTCTCAGAGATCCCGTCTGACAGCAGTTTTCTTGTCTGTCAGGTGCAGGTGGAGTCAAACCTTTACCTCAATTGTTCATCTTCTCCAGTAATCTAGCACTTTTCCCGCTGTCTGGCTGTCTCTGCAGCGTTGTCAGCTGCGTTGCAGATCCTCTTAACACAATGCAACAGAAGCAGCCTTTCGACGATCAAACGTCGTCTCCATCAGTCCTTCTGTCTTTGTGAGTCCTCTGTCCTGACTCTAACCTCTTTAATCTCGAGCGCACGCCCAGTAGAGCGTAGCGTAAACAAGATGCGAGCCCTCAGAAAGTGTGTTTGTGTGTGTGCCGTCATGTCTGACACTGTTTCTATTTTGGGAGAGTTGGACTTTGGGCGCCCTCGGCGTGCTTCTCCTCCAGCAGCTGCTCTGGCAGGTAACCAGCTGCTGTTTATGGGGAACGATTCTCCCCTAAAAACCCAGTTGGCTGCTCAGACACACAAAGTCGGATGAGGAATCGGCGTCTGTGGCCCCAAAAGTCCCCCCGCGGCCGAGCTCGTTACGTTTCGGAGCAGTCGCTGGCGGTTTGACGTGGCGGTGGAGGAGGTGGAGGTGGTATTTCAGACTGCTGATGCGTCTGAATGTTTTCACTTCGGCATCTGCAGCTTCAAGGACTCTGCAGCCCTGCGGGCCTCGTGTCTGTAATTACTCCCAGTGGCAAACTGCTGATTACATTAGCGGTAATGTGACACCTTCAACATCGATCCCTGATGGGCCAATGCGACGGAGTGAGGCAGTGTGTGTGTGTGTGTGTGTGTGTTTGAATATGTTAGTGTTGTGGAGAGATACGCTGCAGAGAGTATGAATGATCTCCTCTTTGTCCTGCTGCTGGTCTTCACTTGAGTTTCTGATCAGGTCGGAAAAGTCTGGATTCAAATCTGTTTGATGAATATCACTGAATGTTTGTCCGTCGTGATGGAGATGATTACTCACTTCCTCCAGTTAATCAGATTTTTTAAAAAAAATACTTTATTTATAGTTTTTGATTTATAAACAAACATGCCCCGCCACCCCCAAAAATCAAGACTGAAAAAATAGACAATACAAACTGTATACTAACAAAATAATAATAACAATAACAATTATTGAATGAGTACATCTATAAATAAGTAAACATATGCAAACACCTAGGATTTATGTATTACACATATTTATGCCAAACATAGGAAAATAAATACATAAAAAAAAAAAGGGATATTACTCCATTACACATACACGGACAGGGAAACATTTTATGATAGATTCAGGTTTTCAACATATTCAATAAAAGGGCGCCAGGTCACACTAAATTTTCCACAGCAATTAGTCCGACTGTATCTCAGTTTTTCTAGCTGCAACAAAGAGAGCATTTCTTTAGTCCAATTAATCAAAGAGGGGGGTTTATCTGATTTCCACTGAAGGAGAATGAGTCTTCGGGCCATTAGTGAAGCGAAGGCGTTTGCCTTAGCTTGAGATGTAGAAACTGTAATTTCTGGAGGAGGGATCCCAAAGATCGAAATATGTGGGGGTGGGGCAATTGTTTTGCCACTTATACATGAAAGAACCTCAAAAACTTTTTGCCAGAAACTGCTCAAAGACTGACAGTGCCAAAACATACGACCTACAGTAGCTAAACTATGATGACATCTTAAACACAGTTAATCAGATTTTTAATCTGCCTTAGCTCCCTGAATGAAGGCGATTATACCCACCTGTCAGTACACACACTTCTTACACACTTTAAAAACACTTTTTTTTTCTCCAGATGTCACTGAAATGTACTTGAAGGACTTCTCACCTGTGAATGTTTTAACCTGCTGTTGTGTTCACTGTCACTGATACAGTAATGATATGTGAGGAATGGAATGGAATTGGACAAATACTGTCAGGTTTAATGCTGAATCAGGTGTTTCTGTCTGTGTGTGTGTGTCTCTGTGTCTCTGTGTGTGCGTGTTGACAAATGAACTGAACATGTGTCCACTTTCAGTGTTCAGTTATAATAGTTTGACGTTGACGAACCTGTGTTGATTTGGAGAGCTGCTGCTGCTGCTATTAATAATCAACACAGTGTGCGTGTGCGTGTGTGTGTGTGTGTGTATTTTCCATTTCGTAGCTCTCACTCCTGGGTCTGTTGTGGTCTAGAGGCTCTCATTATCCACAAAGTGTTAACCTCCTCAATTAAGTCATTATGTAGGACAGACCCTCACTCTCTCTCTGCTGCTGCTCTGAGCTGAACGAACAGTCAGATAAGCACATGGTTAGATATGCAGAGATAAATGGATGGATGGAAGGATGCCTGCTGGAAAACAGCCTAGGATTTGCAGAGAATAAAAAGCTGTACACTTTCCACTGAAGGTGGACAGAATTGTCTTCATTTTATCCTGAAAGCACTTCTCCATTTCCCAGTGGGACCCCCAGAGTGCACAACTGTATAATTGGCAGTTAAAGTGACACTTTCTGGAACAAAGTGTGAGCTTTTCGCAGCGATCACCCAACCCCTCTGTTTCAAAACAGCCGAGAAAAGCAGCGTTAACCGAGCACTCTCGTCGCCAGCAGTCACCTGAAGTGTGTTTGTTTTCCCCGGGAGTAATGAGGAAAAGGGCTGCGCTCGAGTAGTAATGACAAAATGGTAATTAAAAAGGCAATCAAGAAGTAGTCTTCTTATATGAGTTCAATCAGCAGCACAACAATTACACCGATGAGGACAAAGAGTGGGATATATTCAAGATCAGTGAAGCGTTCGCATCAGCTTACAGAAGTCCAGAAGAGGAAGAACGTTTTTTCTGAGAGGAATGTTTCTGATGTCAGTCACGAGTAAATGTCTGAAAATCTCAAGAAATTCTGAACTCATTGAAACTCTTTATAAATCCAGGAAAACTTGCCTGAGAAGTTTTCTTCAGTATCGCAGTGATGGTACATAGTACATCCACGAGTGCGCTAAGCTAGCTAAGAAGGCCACCGTAGGTTCTCGTAGCTGCGTGGGCTGGCTGTGAAAATAAAAATATGGAAATATGGTGACTGTTTAACAGTCTGCGTTTCCCCTCCTGTGGTTCAAACGAGCAGCTGGCTTTTGGATTTGATTTGCGGTGGTATTGAAGTACAGTTGTTATCTAGAATGCCATTTGGTTAGAAATTCATGGTTTTCCTGTTCCACCTGCTGCTAAAAACCCCTCCCTCAGAGGTTTATTTGCTTTACGTCACATGTGTTGGGATTGCTTTAGATTTCCAGTTTGCTGTGAATGTGATAAATGGATCCGGGCCCCCCGCAGGGAGGTCTCCGTGTCCGATGAGGACTCGGTCGTACAGCATGTGTCTGTATCTCAGATGGATCAGGAGCGTTCGGATGCAGAATGAATCAAAGTCAGTCAAACCCAGCGGGCCTGCATTGTTTTGATGCTCCGCCGCCTGATCGGTTCCTGCGCTCTCAGGACGGTTCCTCCCTCAGTTGTTGGCTGTGATTTGTATGCATAGTGGAAGACGGTTTGTTCTGCAAAGGAGGATTTGGCCTAAATATAACTTCAAAGGAGACGCGCCTCCCTCCGTCGCATCTTTGCAGAGAGAGAAGCTTTTATCTTTGTCTGCTTGTTGTGTGACGCTCGGCTTACTGCTTTTTTTTGCACTTTTTGAAGGATTTTAGTTTTCCTCTGGTCTGTTTTGCAGTCGGATGTTTGCTCGTGTCTCTCAGACAGGTGTCTGAACAGAGGTGTTGAGCAGCAGGACTGTAGCCGAGAAACGGCTGGGCAGGAAATGACAGCTTTACTTCAGTCGACACCCTCCTGTTTCTCACTCAGATGCTAGAAATGACTGTATGTTACAATTAAAAACACACCACCTGAGCAGGTTAACAATTTATTTGTATGCAAATGATGATGAACTCAATGAAAATGGAAGACTTTGATGTTGAAACAAACTAATTTGGGCTCACTGATATACTACATTTAAAGACCTCTTTGAAGAATAGTTAATATGATGCACATGTCACTCATGTTTTCAATATTTCAAAGTTCAATGATAAATACAAGTGTTTGCATGATATAAACAGTGAAATATTTCAATTGGAACATCTAATGTTTAGGAAATATTGATGGCTAAAAGAAGCTCAAGTGCTTCATGGCCAAATGTATCATGGGACCACATCAAAAGGTTCCACACAGATATATAATATCACTACATGTTCGTTTATCTGTGATTGTGAGACTTATGTTACTCCTGGAAATTGCTATCAGACAAAAAACATTCAAAATAACGTATTTTTGTTATAATAATAATAATAATAATAATAATAATAATAATAATAGTTATTATTATTGTTGAAGATTGAAAGTTCATTGTTGACCTGGGAGACAGTGTAGTTGACTAAACAGTTTCAGGCTTCAAGTAGTCGCTGTTCTGCAGCCCCTGAATGCATCACACACTCTTTCTCTCAGATGGACGTTGCCCAGCTGAAATTACAGATGTTCACATTTCCATTTTTCTCTAAGCACTTAAAAGACGTCTCATCCAAGACGAAATCCATTCTTCTCTTTCTCCTCAGCTGCGAAACGTGCATGTATTTCAGGAGGTGGATGACATTTAGCTGATATTCAGCATTTATTAGGAAGCGTGATGTGTCGGTCTAACCTGCTAACCTTTAACAACACTCTCTGAAAAATCATTTAAGAGGAGCAATACTTTGTTCACACTCTGCTTTCTTTAGCTGTTAGTATAAACTATACAACATCTTTGCTTCCTGATTGTGGTGCAGACTCATACATGCTCTCCCACTTCCACCTCTCTTTATAACTACAGCTCCCACAATGCCTTTCATCTCCGTATCATGCTTTAAATGTCTCTTCCTGCAGCTGAATTTTCATGTAGAGAAGCAGAGAGCGGCTGTCCATCTTTGGTGCGAATGTCAGGTCATCCTCCTCTCGCATCGCGGCTTTGTTTTTCAGCCCAGACGCTCGCCGTGCCGCCCCTCCGGCTCTGCGGTCTGGCCTTTTTTGGATGTGAGATGCTGTTTGCTAAGTCTGTGGAAAAGGAGGTCTGAACAGAAGGACCTGAGGGATTCCCACTGGCAGGACGGAGACCCTCAGCTTCTGTGAAAGTTGTTTTTTATTTCCTTTTTGTTCATTTATTGTTTAATTGGATAAAATAGCACCAAAAATATGAGACACAGATGAGGAGGGACTGTGATATTTGATGTTGATTGTCATTTTTCAAGCAAAAAATGCTCCCAAAAAAATGCTCAGCCCCCCATATTTTTATATTTGCTAAGATATTACATGCTTTTTTATATATATTATTGTAAATTACATGCCTTTTTGTCGGACAAACGAGATATTTGAAGAAGTTACCAGGACTCTGTATTTTTGTTGTCTTGACATTTTATAGATTAATGCAGAAAATAATGGGCAGACTGATCGATAAAACAATAGCGTGCAGTGATTATTGTCACTTTAGACTCTGAGTGCACCTCCGTCTCTAAACTGAGTGACCTGGCTGATCACCACAGTGAGCCAATCAAATTCAGCCATTAAAGAACGAAGGCTGCATGTTGCTGTTGTTATGTGGTCCATCCATCCATCCATCCATCCATCCATCCATCCATCCATCCATCTGCTGTTTTCTTTCCTGTGGAGAGTATCTACATTTAGAAATATGAGGTTCAACAGCTTCCATCAGATTTAGTTTAGTAGCCTGAACAATATTTTCTGTCCAGGGGACTAAAGTGCGACTTGTTTCCCTTCAGTTTTGTCAGTAATTGATTTGCGGAGGAAAAGCGAGGTCTTTCTAGATTAAATTCGATTGGCTTGGTGATTGATTGTCGCGTGCTGCTCTAACAGAATAAAAGGTGTAGTACCAGTGGTCTCCAACTCTTCTCAGTTGTGACCCCTTAAAATGAAGGAGTGTGTGGAGACGAGTCAATATTGTCTCATATCTAGTGTTTTTGGATGACAAGCACATGAATGAAATGGAATAAAGGTAACAGGACAGATCCTCAATCCTCAATACATTTCATTTAGCTAGAAAATTTAACAAATCGCAGATTTCACACAAAATATGGACGAGTGGAGGAAAAATATTTTCCTTTTTTGAGCATCCCTGTGATTTCTGTTTGTCCAATGTCTTTTCAGCTCAGACAGACTCTAAAATTAGCATCCGAGCTCTCTGACTAGCGTGTGGCATGATAGTATCTGCTGCAGCCATCTGTGGCCTGCACACACATGCACACGTTTGTATTCTACACTTATGAGGACCCTTTTCGGCACGTTGGTTTCTGCAGCCCCTATAGCTGCAACCACAACCTACGATTTAAAGGCTCTAAAACCAGGTCTTGACTTTTGAACAGCTCTTTGAAGAGGCCAGGATCCAATAAAATGTTCCTGCCTTCAAAACTGAATGTACTCAGTTTGTAAGGGAGCATGTCCCTTCCCCAGTTCAGTATTCTGTTAACACACACCAGCAAACTGTTGTGTTTGGGTCAAAACTGAAACCCTTACTCTGGAAACATAAGACACTGGGAGCATGGGACACTGGGAGCATAGGACACTGGGAGCATGGGACACCTGGAGTATAGGACACTGGGAGCATGGGACACTGGAAGCATGGGACACTAGGAGCATGGGACACCTGGAGCATGGGACACTGGGAGCATGGGACACCTGGAGTATAGGACACTGGGAGCATGGGACACTGGAAGCATGGGACACTAGGAGCATGGGACACCTGGAGCATGGGACACCTGGAGCATGGGACACTGGAAGCATAAGACACTTGGAGCATGGGATACCTGGAGCATGGGACACCTGGAGTATAGGACACTGGGAGCATGGGACACCTGGAGTATAGGACACTGGAAGCATGGGACACTGGAAGCATAAGACACTTGGAGCATGGGATACCTGGAGCATGGGACACCTGGAGTATAGGACACTGGAAGCATGGGACACTGGGAGCATGGGACACCTGGAGTATAGGACACTGGGAGCATGGGACACCTGGAGTATAGGACACTGGAAGCATAAGACCCTGGGAGCATGGGACACTGGGAGCATGGGACACCTGGAGTATAGGACACTGGGAGCATGGGACACCTGGAGTATGGGACACCTGGAGTATGGGACACCTGGAGCATGGGACACCTGGAGTATAGGACACTGGGAGCATGGGACACTGGGAGGGCCCAACTGGGAAACATAGGACCCTTTGTCATGATTCCATTATGTGCCATATACATCTGGGGAAAGCTGGACTCTGGGGACATTTCTAATGTCTCCCTTTCCAAGATTAGTCCTCATGTAGATGGAAGCACAAGTACAAGTACAAATGTACACACACTGAAAAAGATGCATACATAAAAAAAAGATGTTACACAACCACAGAGGCCCACACACATAGATGGAAATAGACACTGCACACACACACACACACACATTAAATTCCTCCAGCAGCAGTCCCTCTCAGTACATCTACATAATTCCTCTCCAATCAGGATGATTAAAACACCTTCAACCCAACACACACACATGAACCCAAACATTCACAGAAAACACTCATTCAAGTCTCTGCAGTTGTACGTGCATGTGTGTGTATCTTTATTTGTGTGTGTGAGTGCTGGGTGTTTTAAGTGTTCCCCCCCATCTCTCTGGGGAGTCTGTACTGAGGAGGTTCTGGGTGTTTTAGCTATTTGGACTCGTCTCTGCAGAGCTGCAGCTTCACCTGCAGCCTTCAGCAGATCTGCTGCAGCTGCTGCTGCTGCTGCTGCCGCCGCCAGCGGCGAGGGAAAACACAAACACTGCAAGGTCAGAGATGAGAGTCAGTGTATGAGGGGGGAGAGAGAGAGAGAGAGTTAGAGAGAGAGAGAGGGTGAAAACAGAGGAAGAGAGAGAGACGGAGGCATCGAGGTCCACCTGGCAGGCCGTCCCCTGCTTCGCCTCCACCAGGATGGATTCAGAAAACAACGAGTCGGGTAGGGTTGTTTTTTAATTTGTGACTGGTCTGCGTTTGTGTGTGCACAGCCTTGCAGGACCCCACTGTGTGTGTGTGTGTGTGTGTGTTTGAGAGGGAGAGAGAGACAGTGACAGAATAAGGGAGGCTAACAGAGTCCAGGTCTGTGTGTCGGTGAACAAGCCTGCATGGCGGCAGCCATTGATCTGTTCTCTCTGTGAACCGTCGAGCCCTCTCATCCCGACTGTCCAGTCAGCTGCCTGGATCTGTTTGACTGACACACCTGGAGACCAATCGCTGAGCCGGCACAGATTTCATGTCGGCATAGCAAGTGAGGGATGGGCCTCGGTGTGATGCTGCTGATTGATGATTTGTAGCCCTTATTATTGTTTTTATGAATTAAAGCTCGTGCTGATTCACTTCAGCTGCTGCGGTGTCTTCAAATCACACATCATTTTAGGCCCTGAAAGTTTCAAATGCCCCCAAATTCATATTGTTTATGATCTATATCTTGAAAAAAGCTTTTATTTTATCCATTTGTGCTTATAGGATGTGCAATATCACATATTTTGTGAGATCAGCCTGGCTGTGCTGCCTTAAGAGCTTTTAAAAATTGTAGGACTTGACTTGTTAACCTTGAGGTCAGGTAAAACACAGTGTTAAAGTTCAGGTGTAGGTGTTTTCTTCAAGTTTAAAGCTGAGATATGTCCTGTAGTGGGGACCAGGAATCAAACATTTGAGGTCTTCACAGGTCTTACCTCCTGTTCCTTTGCTGTGGGCCTCAGGCTGGTGTGTCAGTCTGTCTAGAACTGAAGTGGATCAAAGTGGACTCTGTCAGGTCTGATGCTCTGCTACAATATCTTTGTTTGAAATGACTGGATCCATGTGAACCTTAACCTGCGACATTGCGACAAGTTCTTATTTTTAAGTTCAGGAACTGATTATATTGAGGTTTATACTATACTGAGGTTTGCATCGTTTGATGATTTTTCATTAGAAACAACCAGCCTGAAGTCTCAGCTAACAGCGGTTGTTATAATGTTAACGTACAGCTCAGTCGGCTCCTCGCTGCGTCCTTGCTCCCCCTCATACGACTTTGCTCTGACTGCAAACTAGCAAGCCGACAAATAAAGTGCGGAATATGAAAATATTTCTGCATTTTTAACTGCAGCGTTCCTGAAGATCCTCCGTCAGCTGTTTTCTACATGCAGGCTGTCCACAGGTGAATCTGAGCATGAAGGACTGAGCGGGGCTGTTGGGCTGTTGGGCTGTTTGTGGTCGTCCTTGAGCCTCCGGCTGACAGATGTTTGAGTGGCGGCAGCGCTGATGCACTAGAGGTCGTCTGTTGTCTTTCACGCTCAGTTAAGTCCCTCCCACCCAACCTGCTACCTCACTGCTGTAGACACGCACACACACACACACACGCACACACACACTTCTGCACTTGAGTGGACCCTCATTTAAATGCATGTGTGGCGACTAAATCTAACCTGAGCTATTTTTAACCTGAGTTCTAGTCTTCTGAAGAAGTGAGGACGGGACATAATGTCCAAAAATCCTCACTCAGCATAGAGTTCCAGTTAAGAGCACATGTAGCACACTTACATTCATTTCCTGCAGACTTACCCCAACCTTAACCCGAGTCTTCACCCAGGTTAATGATTTGCATTATGTGGACCTGCGTTTTGTTCCCATCAGGACGGCGAGTGCCCACAATGTGACTGTACACAGATTTATGTCCCCACAACATGAGTAATACATGGCCATGCGCACACACACACATACACACACACACACACACACTCTGCTGCAGCAGCATGCATCCACTTTGACACACAAACACACTGCAGGCAGAGACGCACAAACACTGAGGTCAGAATATCAGCACAGATAAACGGACCCCAGCTGGACATGACAGAGCAGAACAATCAGAGTGATGTTATATCGGCTGAGAAAAAAGGAACATTTCCTCCTCCTCTGGTGGTACGTAGCCATGCAGACGGAGTTTTTATTAGTCCAGATTTAGAGGTACGTCTCGCAGGTCTTTGCCTGCGCCTCAGAGGATGCGGTTCGTTTCATTAACGGTGCTCCAAGCTTCGTCATGGAAAAGTGTTTTGTTTTAAGTTTGAATGAACTGGCCCTGTTTGCCAGGAAACCACCGCTGCACCTGCCTGACAGCTGCACTGTGTTTGACCCCCAACACGTGCACATGTAACCAGGTAGGACGGGGTGATTCTGCAGGATGAATAAACCGTCTCTAAAATGATCCACAGAGCAGCTTCTGTCTTTACCTTGGGGTTTTTGTTTGAGTGGGTCCTGAGGAGGAGACATCAGTGCTGAGAGTATGGCTCAGATGTGATGTTTCTGTCATCTATCAGCTTATCTTTCACCACACCTGCTCATCGATTGGACTTAACTTACTTTAGCTTTTCAGAATTGCTCTGATTGGCTGAGAGGTTCAGTCTGATCAAAGCTGCTTTATTTCTCACCAGCTCTCAGTTTAAATTTTAGCTTTGACGACTGATTCTGGATGTGTTCGTCTTCTAATTTAACCCACCGCTCGCGTGTTGGTGAGTCCTCTGTCCGACTGAAACTACAAACGAGAGCAAAAGTTTATTTCCTGATGAGCGTAGAAACATCATCAGCCCGAGAAATTAAGCCGAACTCAAGAGGGGAAATCACCAGATTGGTCAGTGCAGATGGGATCAAAATTAACAAGTAGCTCAAGTCATAATTACAATTAACCCACTTTCCATGGATAACATGTCCAAATTGGGCTCACCACTAGAATGACTTTCCTTCTTGACCTTTACAACGCAAATGATGCTACAACCACACAAACTCTTGTGCTTCAGGCTGCATTTTGCCTCAGATGTAGGTGAAAAGGGTGTAAGATGGGGTTTTTAAATGGGTTTCATTCAAATAGATAATGTGGCACATGAATAAACAAGTTCAGGTGAAGTTGCATCAAATGTCAATCAGATCGGAGATATTTTGAGTGTCAGACGGACATAATCTTGCTGGTGTTGTGCACTGAAGTGATTCAGGACTCTGCAGATAACAAACCTCGGTTAAAGATGAGCAGACGTTGGCATCGGATCGACCCGTCTTTCACTTTGGGTTTAGGTTTCTCTCTGTGATCTGATGAAATCTGACCCGTCCGAAACCTCTCGGCCAGAAAATGAAATCTGATTTTTGTCCGCAGTGTGAAGAGAGCCTTCTTCCTGCTCTTCTTCTTCTTCTTTCTCCCGGCCTGTGTTGTACATTAACATTTTCAGGCATTTTGCTGACAGTGAGCTTTGATTTATTAGTTTTATCTCAGGTGACTGCGGTAGGTCACATTCAGAGGTGGTAGCGGGACTTTTCGTACTTGTACTTTGAAAGTAATGTTCATGCAGCGTACTTTTCATTCAGTGCCAGTTTGTTTTGGAAGAAACCAGCAAACTGCTCTGTGGAATTTCTCTTGGAAATGTTAAACAGGCTGAAAATCTGTTTGAAAAAGTTGTTGTTGGTGAGACAAAGCTGTTTTTTTGTGCACATTTTGCTGCTTTTCTTCATTTTGCGTGATTGTAAATCAAATATTTTTGAGTTTTTGTGTCTCTGTGCCCTTCTGGCCACAGTCTCTCTTCTGTTTGACTGCTGTGACGTTGGAAATCTCTCTTTTTGACGCTGAACATTTTCACTATTTTTTTTTTTCTCCAGCGTGAGCTCAGTCCAGACCGCCAGAGCCACAAATTACTTTAACGAGATGGGTGGGTGGCCGTTTTGATCTCAGCTTTTTAATTATGAATATTTTAAATCACTGACTTACAGACTAGACTGGTTGAATCGATAATGGCTGACAGCTGCAGACAACGTGTGTGTGTGTGTGTGTGTGTGTGTGTGTGTGTGTGTGTGTGTGTGTGTGTGTGTGTGTGTGTGTGTGTGTGTGTGTGTGTGTGTGTGTGTGTGTGTGTGTGTGTGTGTCCCTCAGCTTCCTCGATGTGATTGGTGGAGCTGCACCATTCAAAATGCTTCCTGATTGGCTGGACTATTCTGAATTGAACTGAATATTAATAGTTTAATACTTTATGATTTCATGCAGTGACGGGTTTTTAACACTGTTAGGTTGGGTTTGATCATCAGGGATTAACTTCTAATATAATGCAATTTACCTATTGATTCTCTTAAAATGAGAAAGCAAGAATAAAATTAGAACATTTTGAGGCCTTTTTTTGAGGAAGTCTGTTTCTTGGCTGGGTGCGACTTCCTGGAGTGTCGCCGCTGGTTGCCTCGAAACCGCTCAGAGCCAACAAACAGAGAGCCAGTAGTTCTGCTTTCACCTTTCACCAAGTTACAGTGAAAAGTTGAAAAAATAGCGTAAGATGAGAGCTTTGGTAAGAACCTGCGCTGCAGCGTTTGTCATCTTCTGCAGTTTTTTGTGTGTTTGCACAGTAATCATTGTTTAATTTAGCAAAAATCCTGAAGGTTTGGGTTTCTTATAGCAGCTGTGGTAGCGGATGCTAATTAGTCTGATACAATAGAAAATAAACCTGAGGAACATGTTTAGTGTTTTCAGAAAGACAGATGAAAGAAATGCTGAATGAAAGATTGCACTGAGTCACAGGAGCTGGTGGAACAGAGGCTGGACAGGAAGTGGTCCAGTACTTAACCCCCTGTAAAAAGATAATTTGTCATTTTTTGTATTGATTAAGCAAGATTGAACATGTTAATTAATGAGCTGTTTCCCCCTGTTTTCTGTCTTTGTGCTAAGCTAAGCTAACCTTCATATTTAGCTCAGACACGTGAGAGGGGTGCCGGTCTTCTCGTCCAGCTCTCTGCCACAAAATGAATGAATTCCCAAAATCTCGCGCTATCTCTCCAACAGTTTGTTAAACCAGGACAGACACTGACGTAACCTTAGAAAGGCCTAAACAGAAGAAGAAAATGAACCCTAGCTATCATGATCAGAATCCACGTTAACCCCACACTTCCTGTGTGTGGACATTAAAGTGGATGGATAACAGGAAGATGAGAGAACCACGCTGACTTTGAGGTCAGATGTGTGTTTTATCATCTGCTCTGCGCTCCTGTTACCTGCTCGGTTTCACACTCTCAGCCTCACAGCGTAGCATATCAAGCCAGAGGCCTGATCTTCTCACATTTCCAAATGAAGTGGGGGTAAATTGAGACCGCCGTGCTTCCCAGAAGACCGAGTTCCTGGACTCTCTTTCTTCGCTGCAGGATTAATTGATACGCCCGTGGCTGAAGTCCTAACGTGATCAGTTTAATTCAGTCTCTGGCAGATCGAGAAGATTTTATTGCTGATAGAGGTTCATTCAGAGGCGGTCCCAGTTAATTGGATTTGCTCTCCGGCTTAAAAGACACAGGACTTCTTTTAAAAGGCTGTTTCTGACTCGAAAGCTGCTCTGCTCATAGACCTCACAGACACATGACTGCAGACGCTGTCAGAGCACCACAGACATGAACATACCATGTAAAGTCCCGTCAGGAAGTATGTCGCTGCTGCTGCTGCTCAGTTCGTTTCATCAGAAAATAACTTTAAAGCCGTTTGGTTGTTCTCAAATGAAAGTAAAAAAAAAAAACAACTAAAAAAGACTGAAATGAGACTACTGCATCGTTATTGATTCTTGTGTTCAATCCCTCATAGCTGCTTCATATATTCCTTCAATTCCAGCACAAACACACCTGATTAAACTTAATAAGGTATTGATCAGCCATTGATTGTGCATGCCAAGATCCTGCAAAGCCATGATAAACAATTGTGCTCATTCCACTAAACATCGATCGCTGATTTTATGATTTATGATACTTGTTTAGTTTGCAGTATTTAATGAGAATGTGTGTTTTTGGTACTTTGACCAGTTGTCACTTTTGAATAGATTCAATGGTGAGTTGTAGTTTTCCAGGGATTAGTCACATCCCTTTAAACAGTTCCTTGTTGTTGTTGTTTTAATAAGCAGGTTATTTTTTGTTAAATTTGCTTTTTTAAATTTTCAAGAGGTGACAACATGGACTTTGGGAACTGGTGATGGCCATTTTTCTCTTTCTTTTTGTCCTCACATTGGGGGGTGGGGGGGCAGACAGGAAGCCAGACACAGGGGGTGAGAAGAGATTGTAACGATCCCATGTGACAGTAAAGATTTTATAGTCGTCTTATAACAAATAATAATACAATAGCAGTAGAAACTGGGCAGATTTTTCCCCAATTCCTTCTTTTAAAATGTATTTATTGATTTATTTACTTTTAATATGTATATTCAGAAAACAAGAGGCCAGTTGTGATTGGCCTGTAGACACAATAACAGTAGGATGGGTGCTGGACCACAGCACACCTGGTCCGGTATAAACCGAGTAGAAGAGCTTGAGCTCCAGACGTCGCGCAGCAGCTAATTAAAGTCCTTCAAACAGGAGCCTTTAGTGCACGGACCTCTTTTCCTACACGGCCTGTGTGTGAATGTGCCAAGTGTCAGTGAATGTTTTTCTTTTCTTTTGTTCTTGAACTCATGTTGCAAAGCCTGAATACATTTTAATGGACCCAGACTGTCTTTTGTTTTGAGCCGTTTGGAGGCAGAAAATGAGCGTCTGTCTCTGGCCGGTCATCCAGAACCGGCTTCCACTAAGTCTACTTTCCATACATGGTCATCAGCTGCAGCTCCAGAGCGTTTGTCTATTAAACGTCACATGTTGGAGACTGATGTTTGCAGTGTTAAATCTGCCTGAGCCCTGAGGCACTTTATTAATCAATGTAAATGTGCAGTAAATCCACGGTTCTCTGATTTAGGCCAAAGGTTTGAATACAGTAGAACCCTGAAGGTGGTCTCCCTTTTTAAGTGTGATGTATGGCTGTTAACACATAAAGCTTGTTCCACAGTAGAGAGCTTTAACTTTTTTAGGCATAAGTAAGATAATTAATGCTTAATCCATCTTTAATTTGTCCATTAATCATTTATGGAAATATGCATGTTCATCCACCTTTTTTTGCTACATGTTCCCCACTTCCTGAACCTCTAGCTAATCACTGGTGCTAGCAAACTGTCATGATGTCAAACAAGCTCTTATAGACGTAGCTACAATCTTACCAAGCAGTAAACAGTTTTTAGGAAATGATCCCAGACTGCAGAGGACTGAGCTTCAGCGCTGACGGTGTGTCTCTGCTCCGTGATGCTCCGACCTGAAGGTACCTCACTGTGCTCGGTAAAGCTGCGTGGCAGGCCGTCATAAATTGTATGGTATATGGTAATTACATGGTCCGTTGCTTCAGTCTACTGCTGGACTTCTCTGCAGCTGCAGTCACGTGAAGTACGTCGTGATGTATGCAGTCTGCCGTCCTGCGCCGAGACGTCAGGTTGTCCTCACTCGCATGTCTCTTGATTTTGATTCTGATCTGTGGCATTTAATATTGATGCAGGCTTCCAATCCAATGCTAATATTATCAGTAGCATAATGAAGCTGCACTCTGCAGGCTTGATGTGCACTAATGTTATTACAGACAATCCAATTTACCTTCTTCGGATCTGCAGCGAGGAAAAAAAATGGCAGATTCGCCGTCAGATTTGCCTGAACATCCACAAGACGTTCACAGGAAGCAGCGCAGCATGTATCAGAGCTGGACTGTCTGCTCGTGCTAACCCAGCATTTCCTGCTCCTGCTTCACATCAATAGCACTTACCTACACCCAGGGAGGGGGCTGCTATTTGAAGCAGTCACAGAAAAACACAATCTGTTTTACACCAGCCAGATGCTGGCTGATGCACCAGATATTGATACCCCAGTTGTTGTTGTTCTGTTGTTTGTCTCAAGGATTTCTGCTCGAGGTGTGTTTGCTGCCCCCTGTTGTTGATACAGGTGTAATTCTGACCCTGCAGTAGTAAAACACACTGCTCTCTGTCACATGTAACCACAGGAGCCATCAGATCAACCACTGCAAGACGTTAGATTATAAATACTCGTGTCATTGCAGCCTAAACTCATTAAGACCCTGCAGATTGATTTCTGTTCAAACGAGTAATTTAGTCGAATGGTCTGAAACATGGGAAAATGCACAGTTGTCCCCCAGAGAGCAGCAAGAACAGGACACACTAGGATTAGATGTCACGGTGGTCTCCTGCAGTACATCCACGTCTGTAGATCAGTTAAACATTCAGAGTGTGCGCTCGCCTCAGTTCCTCCCGGCTTTGTTGCAGTTTCATCGCGAGCTGCTGTTTTCTATCTCCGTTGTGCACCTTTTCCCTCTGCACCTGGAGTGAAAACCGCATCAATCAGCTTCATCGTCAGCTGAACTGAGCATTTTGAACCAGGTTTCCCTCGTTGAATTTCTCCTTCAGACTGCAGCACGTTCGTGGGTGCAGAGCTCGCTCATCGTCACATGGCTGTCTGAGCAGATGTGTTTTTTCAGCACAAGCAAACTCAAGTGGTGTTGCGTAAACAGCACCATATGCCGGAGAACGCTGTAGATCCCTGCCCGCGGTGCCATTTGGCAGTCGGCTTGCTGCCTCATTGACACTTTGAGACTGTCTGTCAAAAGAGGAAGAAAATTCCCCGACTCAAACGTTATTAAACTGGAGTTTTGAGAATTCCTGGTTTCCTGGTGGACCAGAAGGTTTATCAGCTGCTGACGTGACTTTCTGCAAATATCTGTCATCACACTTGAAGATATTTCCGTCATCCACGATAGAATTAAATCTACAAGAAAAATAAAACTGGTCCCATTCAGTTGTTCAGCGATTTGATCCGATCGAGGATTGAATTCTCGCCGTGCTTCCCGGACTCGACGGCATCTCAGTTTTCCCGCTCTTACAGTAAAATCTGTTCATCGGGTCTGGCCTCTGCTTGTAAGAACCATCTCTATGAGTCATATTTCATTCTCAGGTTCTGGATTCAAACAGACTGAGGAGCCAGGAAACCTGCTTCACGGTGATTCTTCTTCTTTGACGGACGCATATCTCAGCACCGAGGGGGAAAGGAGAGCAGGGTTTTGATCCCTTTTCCTTTTGGGGTGTTTTTGATGATCGCAGTGTGGTGCGGCGCCTCCGTCGCTCAGCCTGAACTCCCGTTGTGAGCTGACATGAAATTGAAGGCTTGGCGGACAGACGATGGAAGTGGTCTGTTGATGCCTTTTTCCTGTCAGCGGGGGAGCGGCGGGGTCATCCCTGTTGACTTGGATTGTTTGGAACTGCTCAGACGAGGGACAGAGACGTGAATAAATGCCGGTGAGACTGGCATGGGTCCCCCCCGATCACCATCAGGTAGCTTTATGCAGGGACAGGGGGAAGGTGTCAAGGCGGACATGCTGTTTTCATTCATGCATAGATTGAGTTAGATGGAATATGAATTGAAGGCTGAGGTGATAAATCATCCTCCTCTCAGCCGGTCTCGCTGCTCGTCTCATTACTTGACGGGGGATGATGAAAAGGTGTGTGTAAATCAATACATGCACGACCGTGAATATGCAGCCAGAGGAAGGTGATGTAATTAATCTGAGCTATGCTAGTCACATGGCTCGGGATTGCGTCGCCCGTTGATTGGTCCACATGCTATATTACGACGGCTAACGTGGTAAATTTTGTACCTGCTAAACAGCAGCATGTTAGCATTGTTGCTGTGGGCATGTTAGCACACAGGTGTCAGCAGCCTCACAGAGCTGCTAGCATGGCTTCAGTCAGAACTGACAGCTGTATAAACCAGATAGGAATGATTGTTTTTAGGTAAATCCAGTGAATGAAATACCTGACCAATCAGCATAGTGATGCTTAAATAAATAAAAACAAGGAGATATTAAGTAGATGATGAACTCTGTAGGTGGTGCAGGTTTGCAGGTGTAGAACAGACCTGCTAAAGGTGAATGAGTGAGACGCAGGTCAGTCCCATCAGACGCTTCACATTAAAAATGTTGAGCTTCAGTTTTACTGTGCACCCAGACCACAGTGAAGTCTCTCATAGCTGCAGTCTGCATCACTGTCACTTGTGTCTGTTCTCTTCCTGAGAACCCCCCCCCTCAGCTTCCACAGCAAACACTTCAGAGCAGCTTCGTTATTAGACTGACACCTCTCATCACAGCCAGCGGACGGCACTCTGTCAGCCGGTGATATGAGAGGAGATGCCATTATTTCAGGCTACACACACACACACACACACACACACACACACACACACACACACACACACACACACAGTGGCTTCACAGTGAGTGTGTGAGTCAGATCTGAACTAAACGTGTGTGTGTGTAGGGCCTTAAATTGCTCATGTTGTGGGCATAAATCTGTTTACACAGTCACATTGTGGGGACTCATCTTCCTTATGGGACAAAATGCAGGCCCCCATAATGTAAGTCATTAAATGTTAGGGTGAGGTTCAGGTTAAGGTTAGGGTAAGGGTAAGGGGTAGGGCTAGGCAAGTCGTGGTCATGACGATGATTATTAAATGTAAACTGGTATGGTCAAAAACTTAAATAAAAAGACATGATTTATTAAAAGGCAAAGTAAGGGAAAATTGGAAAAATAGCAAAAAAAAAAAAACCAAACCATCAAACAAACAAAGTATTTTTTGAAAAATTACCAAACAAAAGAGTACAAGTACAAATAGTAAAAAAAAAACCTAAACAAACACTGTAGAAAAGAGTAAAATAGATTTGGTTAAAAAAGGAACTACATTGTGAGAACACACTGTAAAAAATGGTGAAAAACGGTAACATACAAACAGCATGAAAACAAGAACACTGTAAGAAAAGAAGGGTAGAACACAGCAGGATGTTACAGCAAATAAACAGCATGACACAAGATAGAAAAACAGAAATAACAGACACGTTTCTGAACTGAAACAATCAATTCTCCAAACATTTCCATGTTTATTCTTTAAAAATCCAGTGTACGGTATCAGCGGGGAGCTGGAAGTTTCCAGTGTGAGCTCAGAAATAGAGAGAAGCCACCGTGCAGCAGTGAACAGCGCTCCACCCTCCTCCACCCTCCTCCACCCTCCGCCAGGCTCTGATGTTTCCTGGTGAATTACACGGTGGAGCAGTGCTGGAAACTGACGCAGGGTTTGTACGACAGCGATTTAATTAGCAGAGGTCGAGAATCAAACGGCAGATAATCAGTTATTTTGTCTGGGTTATCGGAGACCCGTCAGATTTAATAACTGCGTCTGTGGAGCTCCGCTGCTCTTCGTCTCTTCTGCTCTCCGCTGCGGCGCCGCAATTATCTTTCCTTCAGAGCCGGGAAACTTTGTCGTCATGTCGGTGTCACCGGGTCTCCACAACACTCTGACGCTCTGTGATAGCTCAAGAACCAGGCTGAGTGACGCCGTCTGAGCATCCTGGTGATGTGGCGCCCCCTGTTGGCACACGTTTACCAGCTTCCATTAATGAGGGGTTGTTAATTGGAATGCTGCTAAGTGTATTTGCTCAGTACTGTGTGTAGTACAGTTTTGAGGTACCGGTACGTTCTACTCTTCCTCTCCATCAGTGCTTCCTTTGGGGACCCCTTTTCTGTTCCTGAGTAAACTGAGCACCCCCAACAAAGTGACATATTTTATGGATATTTCATATTAAATTCAAGGCATGAAGTAACAGTGCACGAGCACAGCGGGTGATTTGAAGGATTTTGCAGCAGATTATTTCCTGTGATTATTGCAGTTTTAGGAACTTTATAGACAATTCTCTGTATTATGTTTTCTTTATTTTAACAATCACAAATACTTAGTAGGATCCCTTATTGTTTTCTTCACAGAAATGAATGAAATACTGCTCCTGTATATTTTTATCCTAAACTCACACCAGCAGAAATATGAGGGTGTTCAGTGGGGGGTGGTCAGTCTGTGTCTTGAGAGGATGAAGTGAGATGCTTTGAGAGCAAACCTAAACTTGACGAAGAGGACTCTCCGGCTAAATCCCCTCCCTCCACCTCCCTCCATCGATAAAAGCCTGTGACAGGTAATAGTGTCTCGGCTCTGGATCGGACCACCTCCCCGCCCCCGGACGCCCACCGGCTTCAGTTTTATCAGCTGCCGTCTCTTCTAAGCCCCGCCCCTGAGGGATTGGGGATGGCGATGGGCGAAACACTTTCATTTCTCTTCCTGCTTTGGAAATTCGGGGGATGGTTGGCTCTTATTTGAGAAAATACCCAAGTGTCAATAAATACATGGTTGTTGGATGATGTGTCGTCGGTGGACTCCGGGTTTGTTTAAGGCATCAGACTGATGATCGATGTCCTCGACCTCAAAGATCTGGAGGTGGGGGCTGAACGGGAGGAAGAACAGACTGAATATTGGGCTCATTTGTCACCTTAAAGCCAAACCAGCCACCTTTCTCACCATCTTCATCCTCCCCTCCATCCATCCATCCTTTCCTGTTTCCCTTCCTCCCTTTTATGTCTCCCTACGGGGGATGTTTTCAACCTTCTCCCTTTTTTCTCCTCTCTTTCTCTTTCCTTTTCCCTCTCGCCTTATATTTTTTTCCTTTCCTTCATCACTTTCTTCCCTCCATCTCTTCCTCCTACACTTCATCTGTTCCCATCCTCCCCTCCCTCTCAACATTAATGCTCTCCCCTTTTCCTCCTCCTTTTCTATCCTCTCCACTTCTATGCCTCCTATCCTCCCTCCCATCTTTCCTCCTTGCTCTTTCTCTCCTCACCTCTCCCCTTCTTCCTCCTTCTTTCCGCGGTTGATTTCTCCCTGGCGGTGGCTGTAATTCGCTCAGAGATGGATGGGCCGGCGCTGCAATCATCCCCCTTCCCGCTGCTTTTGATGGATCTCCCGGCTCGGCCGTTGGAGTCGTTCTTCGAGCGCGTCGGTGTTAGCTATCCCTTGATGGCAGGCTGATGAAACAGCCGGCTTGAGAGGGAAGCTTCTGTTTTAATGTGCTTCTAAAGGCTCAATTGTCACTGGATGTGCTCTCGGGGTCCTCATTATAAGCTAGACCTCACTGGTACTGAGTAGGACCCCCGATGTGCAGCCTGAATTCTGAGGGGTTTAGACTCAACAGGTTGCCGGTCCCTGCTGAGTCGTCGTCTCGCCGCTGCTGCAGGTTTTTCGGAAATGCGCCACTTGGTGTTGTTGTGTCCTGATGGGGTTCTGTTGGGTTCGGGTCTGAGGGTCGTGTTGGTCATTCAGGTGGTCTGTGATGTTCTAGGTATCATGTTGAGCTAGTGATGTATTTCAGGCCGCTAGCATCCTTCTCAAAAATGGAGAAACCGTCAAGACCCGGTCGTTGATTTGAAGGTCAAAAGACATAATTTCTGTTCAAACTGAGCTCGATTCTTTCGTACAACCAACAGTCCAACACCGTAAGACTCTTCGTTTACTAGCAGAGAAAAGCATATTTGACATTTTTGCTTGAAAAATTAAAATGGAGCAATCGATTATAATAATAATCCTACAGTAATTTTCTTTTAATCAACTAATCGATTAATCGACTAATCATTGCAGCTCTTGTTTCAACGGCGTTTTAAATGTTCCTATTGCAGCATGAAGCAGATCTTGACCCACAGTGATTACAATGGTTCCCATACAGCAGCAGTAACAGCCCCCAGCTGTTGCGTCCGTCTGTGCTGTCTCATTGATGAGGTTGTCTTTACTGAGTCAGAATCAAGTTTGTCAGCACCCACGGGTCCATGTCGTAGTCGCTCTCAACACACACGCACAGACTGCCAAGAAGAAATACACAGGACATAATAAGGGGCTGGTTCATTGGTTCATTCACCGCCAGGTTCGGCTCCAGCAAACATGCAGCATCATGATCATGTAGTTCAGCTCTTACATATGTTACATATGTTCACCCAGCTGTGAGCGAGCACTCACCGCGTGTTACACCACGACACCACCTGCGCCTCACTTGATAATATTACCTGATATTTAGAGAATAAAAAGTCAAAACATTAACTGTGCTCGCCAAAACAGGATGTTTGAGTATTTTTTTTTTGTTTGTTTAAGTATGACGTGTCGATCTGCTGCTTGATAGGCCAGTTTCAGACAACGGCACAACAGGTGTGTGTTGTTGGTATTTAAATTGAGATGCCAGGCTGCAACAGGTACTCGAAGCAGATCGTCAATATATGTTCTACAGGAATCCTGTGCCTCTATTAAAGGATAAAAGTAAGTCCTTTATCACTGTCCCTAAGAGGTTTTGTCAATAATTTAGCTATAATTCAGCTGTTCTGATGGTCTGACGGGTCGGTGTGAGCACAGCTCATATAATGTATTTGAGCAGACGACTGATCCTGTTGTTTATTATCTAGTGAGGACGGCCTCTCGTCTGCAGAGCCTTCAACGACCTGCAGCGAAGCCAACAGGGACCCGAACGACTAACCAAACAGACCGAAACAGCACTTCTTCTGAACCGTGCGACGTTCACAGTAAAATCTGTGTGCTTTGATATTTTAGCTGTGGTTCAACAGCCATTGTTTTGTTTTTTGTCCAGATCCAGCTGTTTGCAGATCAGTGTCCATTCTTAAATATCTCATATATCACAGTGAACCCGTTCCAAGGCTGTCCAACAGCAAACACCCTAAAAAGCACAACTCCTTTCTGCTTTGGCCATGTTGGAGCTTTTGTCAGGCAGAAACACACTGAAATGCATGTCCAAATAAAAGGTTTTCAGTCTGCTGTTCGAAGAGTCTCCGTAAACTACTGTCCTTTAGTCCGAACTTGAATCCTTCAACTAAAACTGACATTTCCTCTCCCTCCTTTCTTTGAATGTTTAGGATTTCACACAATCTTTAGAAGAACAATGGTCCATTTTGTTTCTAATTAGTCTTTGTGCAGTTATTTTAATTCATTGTGCTCATGGTGGTTTTGAATGAACACAGCAGGTAAAAGAAAGAATCCTTTTGTCTGTTTACAAGATTTAAGATGTGCGTCAACATCTCATACCTTCCCACCTCAAGCATTTCCATGGAGCTTGAGTTTCTCGTGACACCCTCCTCCTCCTCCTCCTCCGCCGCCGCCGCCGCCTGCGTTCGCCTCCTCGCTCTCAGAAACGTGAACCCTGGGATTTCATCTGACTCAGTTTCCATTTCCTCCCTTTGTCTAACCACCATGAATATTTAAATGAGAAACACTGAGCCTCCATCGCCACCGCAACAAATCCGCTATCTACAGTTGGATCATAATTCAATTTGAACGTAAGACATTTATCACGAGGTGCGGAGTGTTTTCTGCTCGCTGGTTAAATGTTTATAAGGCGGTGCCACAGGGAAGGTGAATGTGCTCAAGACGATACAATCTGATGCCCTCTAATCCGTCTGAAATCGCACTTTTGTATGAATAATAGGGAATGTCAGTGAACAACCTCAGTCCAAGGCTCAAAGTGAAAGGGATATATATATATATATATATATATATATATATATATATATATATATATAGTTTCTATTATTAGTTTGTTATTCTGTACATTGCTGTAGCCTTTAAAAGCACACAACAGAGGACAACTCTTAAAAAAAGGAAAGAATGATTCAAACACAGATTTTTCCCTCCTTGGGACACCGGCTGTCCAAGAGGAGCCGTGGGTGGGAAAAGCAATTTACAAAAGGCAAGACAAACGTATGCATATAAATATACAGCACATGAAACATATGGAAGCAGTGATATAGCTGCATCGTGGCTCACTGCTTGACGTATCTATCGTATGTCATTTATCATATTGAGGTATCTGACATGTGTAGGTATTTTTCTAATGTAAAAAATAGTGTAGAAAGCTGATAACGTGTCCATCGCCTTTGGACGAAGCGTTTGGTTACCGCTGTAGGTAGTGAGCGAGGTTTCCAGACATCCTGACATTAAGATTCAAGATTTCTTTATTGTCATTGAGCATGACATGTCAATGAAATGTGCATTGCAACCCCCATGTTAGAAACAAGATTATAAAATAAAATTAAGATACTAGAATAAAATAAACCAACATGCAATAAAAATATTCCTAAATGCAATTAAAAATATACCAGAAATGAAAATATACTAAGACAATAAAAATATACAAGAAATTAAAATATACTAAGCAATAAACAACAGACAATAAAATATATCAGTGAAATGTGCCAACAATTAAAATATACCAGTGAAATGTACCGACAGCAGCTGAAATATACTAAAATGTATATAAACAGTAAACAATAAATTATACCAATGAAATGTACCAATATACTAAAATGTATATAATTTAGTTAAGCGTGTGTGTACTTAAATGTTAAGTACACAGAAGGTGGAGGTGAAGGTATGAAAGTACAAAGCAGAAAGACAAAGTGAAATCTATTCCTCACATGTTTGCTCGTGTTTCAGAAAGACTGCAAGAAAAAAAGCCCCCCCCTCCAAACTCCTGAGATGCCGAGCCTCCTGCACACCCCCTGAGCTTGACCTCATATGAGCGAGTTCTGCTCATCTGCGTTTGCCAGCTGAAGCTCTTATTATGTTTTTTTCCTAAAACTGCTTGGTCGAGGTTAAGAGTGTGTTCATGGTTGATGAAATACGAAGTTAACTCTTGGTGGGACGTTTGAGCTTTTCAAAAAGTAAAAGGAGCCTCGTCAGCTATGTTGTGTTTTTATTGGTGGGACTTTAATGTGTCCTGTACTAATGTCTGCATCCAAAACAGGACCAAGAAATGGGACCAATGAAAAGCTGGACTTATTCCAGTGGAATAACGGACGTCTAAAGCTAATGAATATGAACGCTGTGGCTGAGGACTGTGTTGTACTCCTGATGGATGGATGGACGGATGGATGGATGGATGGATGAGGCATTGTTTAATAGAAAAACACACAGACCAATAAAGCACACACACTAAACACTCCATGGTTTAGATTATGCTTTTATCAAACCCTGCAATCACACACACATGTATACACAGCATATGTGTGTTCTGGGGGCTCAGTCCCAGAGGAAGCTGAACGTCCTTGGCCCCAGCTGTTGTTGATCACCTGGTTAACAGGCAGCTGCTGTATGCCTCAGGTCTAAATGTAAAGCAACCTGACAGCTCACCTGGCTCGTGTAAACTGGCTGAGATGGTTTGATGGCGGCAGATGTTGATGTTGAGCAGACGATTGGATGAGGCCTCTGCCTGCAGAGTTATATCAGACGCCACGAGACTGGACTGGTTTTAGAGGAGCTGAGTCTTCTGCTGGGAGGTTTGAGGAGTGACCCCCAAACTGTGGCATATCAGATGTTGAATCTTGTGCATTGATGCTGGCAGATGCAGCGATGCATGTCTCCCTTTCTACCACAGCAAAACACCTTATTTACAGAATGATGCTCCCTCTAAAAAGACTTGTAATAAAGCTTTTAGCTTCTAGAGTTAATTAACTCAACTAATTATTCATATATTGTTGTTGTATTGATATGTGAAGCAGACCTCGAAACACTACAACCTCATGTGACCCTACACACGATACCGCCACCACCAATGATAATGATAATAATAATGATAATAATAATGATAATAATAATAATAATAATAATGATAATAATACCAATAATAATGATACCGAATGAATAAATAAACCTTGGTATCCGCAGATATCCATATTCAGGTATTGGTATCGTCTGATTGGTGGGTTGTTGCATCTCTAAAAACTTTCACAGTGATTTTAATCCATTGTAAGCAAGATTAATAAATCAGTTGACACTATCAGAGTAGAGAAACTAAAAGAATATTTTTACACCTGTTTGTTGTGTCTCTGGAGCTGCCAACATTAAAAAGGTGTTACTGTGGAGGAGCAGGAGCACAGCGAGTCAGCCTTCTGTGATTAAGGAGACCTTGAGGAGGTTTTTTTTTTTTTTCTGTTGTTTCCATGTTGTCCGGTCAGATAATCCTGCTGACAGCCTGATGAACCCGGCCAGAACTGCAGGCCGCAGAGCGAGAACAAAACCTGATTTTTAAGCAGTATAAATTTAGATATCGGTCTGGCCGGGGCTGAAGCGGAGCGACGGGGGGGCTGTAAATTTATGGGTCATCATCTGTTTTTGTGCACGCGCCCTTCAAGGTTCAAAAGCGGGATGCGGTAATGCAAGTCAATGAGCCCACCAGCCATTCAGAGCCATGATTTTCAAAGCATGCAAACACTTTGGCCCTTTGCACAACACGCATAAATAACAGTGAAGCAGATATTCATGCTTAAAATGCAAAAACATAACAGCCCTGTTATGAGACATGCTCAGCCATCACTCTGATAGTTTAACGTGTTGAAGGTAGACTTTCTTTTATAACTCTAGAGTCATGGTTCTCCATCTTTTCTGCTCCTCTCTGTGACTGATGTGGGATCATTTTTTAATTGTTAATTGTCCTGTGTGGGTTCAGTTTGAGAACTTCAGACTGGGTCAGACTAAATATCATATATATATATCTCAGTGGGCTTTCCTTTCCTAGATCCTAAAACTATCAGGTGACTCAGTTTATTCGTTGTATTATAATATTGTTCAGTATCGATCTGACTGTTTTGATGATCAGCTGTTTGTTTCAGTCATTCTTGAAGGAAAACTCCTGACTTTGTCCTTTTTCCAGCTCCTTGATTGTGATGATTTTCTGCTTTTCTGTTACATCATCATCGTAAACTGATCTTCGGGTTTTGGTCAGTGTTTTGAATGAAACAAGACATTTTGAAGACATAACCAGCAGATTAATTTATTTACACCTGACTGGATAATTAGCACCTCCGACTGTTTATCCCGATGAGCCAAATCCTAATATTTGCACAACAGTCGTTCATTTGCATTTCCTTTGGCAGATTTTCTGGAAAGTTGGTTAAAGTTTGTGCCACATTCAGGGGAAACCTGGCCAGTTTGTGGGGAGTGTCTGTGCTGCGTTCATGTCCGACTCCCAACCTCAGCCCTTCCTGTTATTTGAGGGGTGAACAAGGCATCTTCCAGTGGAACTGTATCAGCTTTAAACCTTTAAGTTCCCCGTCAGTGCCTCTGTGCTCACCTGTCGTCCTTTACGGGCACCGTTGTGTTGCTCTTTAGATTATCTTGCAGGTTTGCCTTCAAAAACTGGATCATTTTCTTTGACTCCGTGCTGCCATCGCCGTCCTCCAGGCTTCGCTCGCGGCTCATTGAAATCAAAGTTCTATCTTGTAACTTCACACACTTGACTTTATTGATTAATGTTTCTCGTCTCCAAGGGCGACGTCGCAACAGCGAGCAGCGTCACCGCGCCGCGGCGTGTCGACTATCTGCACGCTCGTCTCCAACCTCGAGAACTTGGAGGGCGCCGTGAGAGAGATGTTGTCAGGCGGCAGATTGACAGACGGACTGAGAACACCGTTACTGCTTTCATCTGTTTGTCAAAGACCGAGGAATTAATCAGCAGAGCCGAGGGCACGCTTTAATCTTCTAGATTACGCTCCTCACAGAAGGTTCAGGTGTAGATTAAAGTACTCAGAGCGGCTGGAGGTGAGATTAACTGTGTGTGTGTGTGTGGATACTTGTGGTTGAAAGAAGTTTCAGAGACAGAAAACATAACTATCAGATCAGCATGTAGACCGACTTAATGTAAATTCCCCGTATGAACTTGAATAATCTGTAGAAATACAATGTTTGCTTTCATTAAAGACATTTTCTGTCATTGAGGGTCTCAGAAGTAACTTTTAATTGTCAGGTTTTACTGTTAATGCAGAACTAAAAGTTGACTCTTTTCTCGATGTGACCTCTGGGAAAGTTCACAGGAATCCTTAAACCATGATCGACCTTAAAGGATAACTTTGGTTTTTTACAACCTGGACCTTATTTGTAGCATTAAATACGACCATTTACTCACCCAGACAACTTTGGTGGAATTTGGAGTCGTTTTGAAGAAATTAGCCCCAGAGGAGCGGCGCGTATATCCGTATAATGCGAGTACTCGGGGCATCCATGCAGCCTCTATGAACGCATAATCTGCAGAAACTCGTTCATATTCCAATATTTAGTTCTGATATGCTGGTGCTATTCCCCTCTGAGCCCGTGGTGGCATGTTATCAACATCCAGTGTCTCTAGACAACTACCTCTGACGTGGATGATGTCATTACCGAACGCCGGGCACTGCAAGCAGCCAGCCACAACACGGCTGACTCTGCGGAGGTCGGCTACGAATACGCAATAACGAACCACAGCTGTGCCAAACTACAGCTAAACTAGCCGACCGCCGGCTCAGAGGGGAATAGCACCAGCATATCAGAACTAAATATTGGAATATGAACGAGTTTCTGCAGATTATGCGTTATATAGAGGCTGCATGGATGCCCCGAGTACTCGCATTATACGGATATACGCGCCGCTCCTCTGGGGCTAATTTCTTCAAAACGACTCCAAATGCCACCAAAGTTGTCTGGGTGAGTAAATGGTCGTATTTAATACTACAAATGAGGTCCAGGTTGTAAAAAACTAAAGTTATCCCTTAAGAAGGAAAGGCTGCATCAGACACGTCTGTCAGGAAATATAACAGATTAGTGCTTTAAAACTGGGTTATTCCTGTCGCACTGGAGCAGACGTGTCGGGACTCATGTTTCCTCCTGAATTATTTTTTGTTGCTTTCACAATTTTTGCTCTCTTATACCTGAAGTTTGAATACCTAAAGGTTTATTCAAATGAAAAATGAGACTTTGCTCCATGCAGGGTTTCTGGGGAGGGGGAGGGAGTCGGCTCGCTTTCGGCAAATAGCAATTTTACCAATATTTGATCTCTAAAGCAGGTTTCTGCAGGAAACCAGGTTTCTCGTTCACACGATGTTGTGAGAGATGCAGTTGCTGCACAAAGCCGACTGTCCCGGCCTCTGACTGGATATGACCTCGCTGCATGTTACGATGAGACTGCAGTAAATGTCATTTTTCTGTTCCTCGGAGCTCATTGTCAGGGATTATCGATGTGTGAAATCTCAGAAACTTCCAGGTTTTTCTGGTTTCAGGTGTTGTCTTTGTCGGTCTGTTGGATCACGTTTTCCTCTGAACACAGAGGCCGGTAACCCGAGCCGCCGCTGATAGGCTCACATGAGACCCGGCGGCGTCTCGTTTTCTCTGTCAGAACGAAGGGTAATCCCAGTCGGTGACAGACACGCAGCTCGAGCTGACGTCCCATTGGCTAAACTTCATGATGATGTTTGTAAAAAACCTGTGGCAGAGTTGGGATGTTGTTGTTGTGGTTGAGTCTCTGGTTGGTCCGACCTGGTCGGGCACAGTGGAGACGAGAACTGCTTGAACTTTCTGAATGAAGTTATCGTCAGCCTGACTCACCGGTGGTGGATTTACTTTGTGAAGTTCTGGAGAACCTGTCGTACCTTTTTGACTCCATGTCCGAGCGCCGAAGCTGCTGACCTGCGAAAACGAAGCTTGGATTAAACAGGAAGTGACCCCAGCCATGCCCTCTTTTTGTGTCTACCTGAGACGGGGCATCCTGAGGAGGTACAGGCAGGTGCCTCGGACCGACGCTGACGGAGCCTTCAGCTACAGCCGAGCCTCGAACGGGCGAGGCCTGCTGAACTCTGGTAGGCTGGACGCCAAACCCTCAGTCAGATCAGCCCAGGTGTTCAGTTAGTGTGTAGTTGGTTTTATGTAGCGCCTTACAGGCGGCACATAGGGCAAAGAAATATATTGAATCATTTTAAATCAATAAGAAATTAATGAAAAAAGACAAAGAAGATGAGCTGTGACACCCGCTGCTCGATGTCAGGGCAGTTACAGCTCATTTAACAGTGAGGTGAGTTGCTTATTGAACTGTGACTCACAGATGTGTACAAATGAATTTAAATGTGTTTTTGGAGTTTCAGTTCCAGAGAAACAACTTTAAAGTCCTTTTCTTTTGTCTCCATAGTTGTTGTTGTTACTGTCGGAGTACTCCACCGTTCTGGGGTCTTATTTTGGCATCAAGTGAAATTGAACGGTTAGAGGAGACCAAACATGTGTCCAACCCTCTGCAGGCCCGGCTTCAAACCTCAGCAACCAAAATGTGTCAGTCATATGTCAGATTTGTATTCCTGTTATTTTTTGACTAATCAGATGTTTGCAAATTGAAATCCTAATTTAGACTGGATTTTATTTTGGCAACTTTTTTTTCTATTCTATCTAAACGAATAAACAAACTAACCTCACAAAATGTCAAAAAGGGAAATTCTTGCGCTTATTTTCCAAAGTAGACAGAAAAAAAAACAACCGCAAGCCTTCAAAGTGCAAGTTTCTCTCCTTCACTGCACTCAGACCAGCTGAACTGACTTGTTAACTCATCGTAGAAAACGCTCTTCACTGACTCTTAGGCTGAAATAAACCCTTAAATCAGTGAGTTAGCTGTGAGAATATTCTGGTTTCCCCTGCTGCCTCTCTGCTGGGTTAGCTCGCAACTTAAAAAATAAGGAATACCATTTTTCTTTTGGCGTTGGCATTATTGTAAATAAATAATCCAAATTTGCCCTGCCCTGTATTAAAAGAGCTCAGGAATAGTAGGACGTTCAGGGTCGGACAGAAAACAGCGTGATGCTGTGTGATGGTTTGAAACACTGAACTCAGTTTCCGCCCCCCGGCTTTGGCTCCACCCTTCACTTTCAGGGTGCGTGTGCCGGTTTCCACTCCGTCTTTTCAGCCGCTGTTCCGTGTGTTCGGTTGCTATCTGGATCTCCTCGGTGGGAATCGATAAAAGATAAAGATTATGCTAGCACTCTGCTCAGATGCTGGTCGGGGCAGAGCAGCAGTCTGCTCCGTGATGAAAAATCTCTACCCAGCATGCATCTCTGATGAAGACACGTGTTAACTAAACGTTAAGATCCACTGAAGATAGAAATGCGGTATATAGATTTAAACATCAAGTCAAACAGGTCGCTCATATTGGCTTAAACATCTGTGAAAACATGTTCAGGTCTGCGGATCTCCTGTTGTGATGCATATATCGGTGGCGTCTCAGTACATGTGACAGCGGGTGGCTGTCTGAGTGTTTATGTTTCATTATTTCTCTCTGCCTTTGTGCTGCGTCGCAGCAGGATGATGGATTTGATCCTCTGTAATCAGCCGGCTGAGTTAGTCGTGTTCGGATGTAATTCATCAGTGCGTGTGACCGCCAGGATCTCTGGATCTCGGGGGCGCTGTGCGCTCTGATTATGCAGCCCTCTCTGCAGATCTATAGCTGGACGCTCCAGTTGATGCATCGCCTCTATTACAGTGTTGAAGCCATGATGCTCTTAGCTAGAATGGGTTCTAGTGTAATTTGGAGCTGCTGTCATTCACTTCCTGACCAGGGTTAAACGCAATCAGCTCGTGATGTTTGTGATATATGTTTGTATTAACGTCTTCAAATGTCTGTTTTAGCCAACCAACAGTCCAAAACCCACAAAGAGAAACACACAAATCCTCACAGAGCTTTAAACAGCTGATCGATTATCAGGACAGGTGTCGACGGTTAATTGATAAATGATTTTCAGCACCAAACAGGGCACAGATGTTGTTTTGAGTGTCGGGAGGTTTTTAAAAATCTGTCTGAAAAATTCAATTTTTTCAAGTATGTGCTGTGAAAAGCAGCCTGTCATTATACCTGAAGGACTGAACAGGTGATTGTTACTGACTCCCAAAACAGCCAGTATGACTGCGCAGCGTCACGCGGTCAACACTGAAACTGTCGCAGGTTGGTTATGTTTATGCACCAGAACTACTTGGTCAGGTTTCAGAAAAAGTCATGATTTAGGTTAAAAAAGTACGTAACTGTTATGTACATAATATGATTTAATAACCATGACTGTTGGTTTCAGCTTCCTCCATATGAGGACTTTCTTTTTCTTTATACGACATTCCTCCTTTGCTCCTGTCATAATTACTGCAGCCACTAGAGGTCGCAGCCGAACAATAAACATATATATAATAGCCTAACTACATAGACGACGTGTACGGCCATTTTGCTGGTGAGGACGGGCTGATTGAAAGTTAGGAAAATATAGAAAAATAGAATTTGTGACATCTTTTATCATTACTTTTTTATTAGAATTAGCTTCTAGCATCAAGCTATTAGTCATTTGATCCATTGTTCAGATAAAATTATTGCTTACTCCACCTTTAATTTCTTCATTGAGCGTGAAAATTATTTTCTGATTCTGAAACAATATCTTGATGGAATAGATTTGAGGTAAAGGTCCACTTTTTCTGCTATCTTCTGGTACTTTTCAAACAGAACAATCCTAAACTGCATATTTAGATTTCTGACACATGGAGTCAAACTTGTGACTCTTTGTTTACCTGAATGTCGTCCTTGGCAGCACGTGGAGGCAGAAACCACCTCCAGGCATTAAATGCTATTATATCATAATCGCACATTCTCTCAGTGAGACGCTTGAACTAAACCCCCATCCGGGCCGAACTCCCGTTTTCCCCCCGAGTGGCTGTGAAGGAGCCAATCAGAGGCAGAATAATGAGGATGGAAATAAAAAGCTGTCACATCACCGCCGTCTCTGCGGCTCTGTCCTCGGGGCCGATCCATCTGCTGTCCCTGAACGCCCCACGCAGGAGGAGCCGCAGCCTCCCAGATGTTTTCATTTCATCTTCAGCTTCAACACGCACACATGCTGCGACGCTGCACGAGCCCTGTGTGTGTGCGTGTGTGCGTGCATGCGTGTGTGCGTGTGTGTGTGTGCGTGTGTCTTAAATGAGGTATTTTCAACGCAAAGCTGTTTTTTTGTTTCTGTAATTTACCTTTTTTTTTCTCTGAACCATCCATCAACTAATATAATGCCTTGACAGATTCCCGAAGCAGTCTTACTTCTTGCTTTTTCACATTTTCCTTGCTACAGTCCACTTCCTGTCACTGTAAGGAAAAAAGCATTTTTAACATACGTGCGTTTGTGCGGGCTGAAGAAGAGACCTTCACCAGATGAAGCCACCAACCACCCAAAAAGACAACACTGAAGCTGTGTTGAGTGTCCTTTCATGCTCACACACCCAAAAATTACAGATAAACAGTAACAACAAGTGTTTTCTAAAGAATGACCACCGTACAGTAGAAATAAAAAGACACTATTTTCTGATGAAGTATTTGCAGTCAGGCTGTGGTATATGGAAAATAAAGACGTGATATACAGGAAAGTGACTTTAAGGTAACCTGAGAAGACACAGTGTGCTCCTCTGCTGAGCAGGATTGGATCTGTAAGTAAAGGATGTTAATGTGTGACATCATGTGCTGAAAGAGCTGGAAGCTTTTCTTCAGTGTCATTTTCTCGGTTTCCACAGAGGATTCATCGGCTGTTGAGGCGATGAAGCAGATTGTCATAGAAACACAGTCCAGTGTCAGTTTTAGCATCGATCCGTCCACCAGGAATGTGCGCTTGCATGAGATTCGTGGCTGATGACGGCGCTGCGTTGTGTTGAAGCAGAGCTCGATCTTTGTTTTTGGTAGAGGCCCCTGCGTTGTTTTGCCGCCCCCCCCCCCGGCTTTGGCGCCCTGACTGCATCGACGGTCTGGCTCCTTTCGAACGAGCGAGAGGGCCCGGCTCTCGCGTGCGTTCTGAATATCAGTGGATCTCCTGGTTTCAGTTGTAGTCCTGCATTCAGAATTTAGTGCTGAAACAAAAAGCTGCAAACGGATCAAGGTCAGGTGATCTGGGCCGTGTTAAGTCGTTTGGTTTCTTTTGTGTGAGGCAGTTTTTTTTGTAAGTTCCAGATTAAAGAAGAAAATAATCAAATGTGATGAAGTTTTTTTTTTTTTTTTTTTTTAAACCATTTCTCATTTGAACTTACTGAACAATTCCTGTGCTGTGATATAAAATTACATCTGCCGTCTTGGAGGATTCTGGCCTCCCCGTCAGCATGTTTGCATCAGTAGTCGGGCGATGGTGGACCTGGTTTCGGCTGCTTCACATCAGCGACTCTGTGTCGCTGTCGTTTTCATGTAAAGTGACACCATGTTGTCAGCTGGGTCGCCTGCAGCTCGGCTCCTCACATTTCAGTCATTTCCTGTGAACGTTCCCTCATTTCAGCCACGTGGCAGCGCTTTACAGAGACACGGACTGACTCCAGGATCATTTGAACTGTGTGAGATCTAAAGGCCCGATCATTGCGTGAAGCGTTAGTCTCCATTCATGTACAAGAGCTCATCAGGGTTTATTTTCCATCTTCTGTTACGCATTCTCTCTATTCTTTTTCCATGTAAATAAAGCTGTTGTTATTATTATTATTAAATGTGGGAACCGTGGGCAGAGGAAGTGATGGAGATCTTCATAGTTTAACAAATGAATGAATGGACTCTAAAGCTTTGATGACTGGATTAGTCAGTGTGGTATTTAGACCAGTAACCCTGCATCATATACGGCGAGTCCATTAACTCTACACGGATCTTTTTGTTAGCGTCGCTGCTTTCCAGACGTGTTTTCCGCCAAGAAGAAAATGAACTGAATCACACTTGTGCTCATGGTGTTAACACAGCGGCATTTTCCCAAAACAGGACCAACAGAAATGTGGTAAAAACTCTTGGACTGAATTGTAAAACAGATAAAGCTGTGACAGCACTGGAGATGTTGTGTACACTGGACGAGAGCAGTACAGTACCAAGCTGATGTCTTCAAACATCCAAGTCCTGAACCCAAAAGATTTCAAGTTTCAAAGATTTAAAAGATTTATAACCACATCAAGTCACTTAGAAGCCCAGTCGCGTTTATTGATTTATGGCTTTTTTTCAGGAGTGTGGTCTTTCTGTTCTCATCGCCCTGTTCTGTATTTTAGCCTGCAGCTCAACATAAAATCACCCAGCAGAAGGTCAGTAGACCTTCGCGTTCACACCTGGCTGCTCACACTGATGCTAACACAGCGGCTCCCTCGCCGCTCTGCGCCCTAATGTGGCAGGTAATTGCAGGATCCATAATGAGCGCTTTAGAGCCAAAGCTCTGGAAGGCTCGCCTTGGTGACAAGATGTTGATACGGGCCTTAATGATGTTGATTAATCTCCAGACAGAAATAAACTCTGGTGTTAAGGTGACCTATTGTACCCTGGGAGCTCTGTAAACCGTCTGAGAGGGGAGCTTCTGGGAGGTGACGTGCCCCACCTCCCTGAACAGTCCAAGGCAGGAAAGGTGACTCTTAGAGGTGATGATGGTGGAATCTACGATCTAATCAGCTGGAAGACATGCTGCTTTCAAATGTTAGGAGGCAACATCTCTGTGTTTTTCCTGGTCTTGTCATGTGGCTCTTTGGTTGCATCTTCAGCACTGTGATCCAAACATCAAACCTTCAGGTCCTCTGTCAAGTCAGGCAAAGGTCCAAGATTTGTCAGGGAAAAGGAACAAAAGCCTGTTTGACGTGTTAGAATATTTGGATGGATGCATTTAAACGCTGCGTCCATGAAGGTTTGCTGACTGGTGATGTTGAAAAATGAACTTTCAAGGATGAAATAACCAAATATCCTGCATGCTGTCGATGTATTGTCCTCACTTTATTAAGTGTGTGGTGGAAATTGTCTGCAAACACTCGCCACTAAAGTAATACACAAAGCACGGTTAAGATACATAGGGGTGTGCATTGGCACTGGCCTCACGATTCGATTCGATTACGATTCTACGATGCATCGCGATGCATCAAAATTCTGCTGCACACAATAAGGCAATTTTTTCATCAATCATGAGCCAATACAAGCAGTAAGATTTAACAACAGATTTTATTGGCTGCTATGTGTGTATTCACTGTCCTGTATGTACTCTCCTGTATCTTTAACATACACGTCATAAAATAAAATGGTACAGGGTATTGAAGCATGCCACCGATCGTGTCATCCTCTTTGCTCTCTCCGAGTTGTGTGGCAACGTTGACCCTAGCGACTCGTCAGTTCTTGGCTGGGATGTGTCGACTTTTTGTGTTGTTGTTGTTGTTGAAGCCAACTCAGGATGCCAATGATCAACATGGTTCGTGAAGTTAGTTGTATTGCCAATGTGCTTGATTTGAGTGTGGCTGGTTTTACACACTGCGTAAGTCTTGTCTAGTTTCCCGTTAACTTCGTAGAATCCGAAATGTGCCCAGATGTCCGCTTTCCAAGCTTTGGGTGCGTTTTTAATTACCCGTCTCTCGCGGTCTTCTCCCTCGGCTTCAGCCATCCTGTTGTGCTAACCACTAGCGCTGCCGCTTAGCATGTAGCTACGTTGCTCCGGAAATGCCGCCGGAAGTAATTGAAACTTCACAACTTTATTGTCCGCTCGAGGCCTAAATAAACAAGGACATAATCGATTACAGCACGTTGCCGCATCGATGCTGAATCGTGCATGCCCCGCATTGCAATGCAGTGCTGAATCGATTATTGTTGGCACCCCTAGTAAATAATATGCATTGGAGACAGTATATTATCACAGCGATGTCAAAGTAAAGAAGAAGAACTCAGTGCTTCTGGTTTTCCGAGAACAAAGAAGTCACACTTGATTGGCCCTCTGCTGCTCATACGAGACAACAGAAAGCTTCCAGACTCAGAAGTTCATGTCAGTATGACCCTGCACTGTAAACGCAACAGACTCATAACGCTTTATGCTAACTTACTCTTATATTCCCACCTTTTCATCATTTTCAGCGTCTCCCACAAAAAGCATCCACCTTCATATGTTTCGTGAGCCCTGTCCCAGCTTTCCACGGGCCGTCGCAAAGACAGAGAGCGTCTCACTAAATGGGTAAAAGTGGTTTGTGAGCACATTGAACCAAACATTCTGCTCCCACGTGACAGGAGAAAATCAATATGTTGGAAAAATTCAGTATCGCTGAAGAAATAGGTAAAAGAGTTGCAGAGACTAACTCCTCTCCCTGTACAGTGCAAAAAGGAAAAAACCCAAAATGCACCTGATGTTCATCAATGTGTACGAGCGACTACTAAAAAGAGTGAATATACTAATTAGCTATAAAAAACCCACAATTGATCAAACTAGAAGATGAATCAAACAGATAAATGCAAATAGAATAAAACTGCAACAATTAAATTAACTAAATGTGCGAGGCGTCACACTTCTCATTACTCAGAGTATGACCCTTCATCGTCAAAGCATAAGGAAGCAAAAACACACAATGATCTAAGTGTTAAAACATAATATCAGTGGTGGGTTCTCCTCTCGCCTCCCCCTCACCTCCGACAAGCGTTACTCCCTCGAAGCCGAGCGGAACTGCAGGCTCGAGTGTGATGACAAAAGTTTCTGAAGCCATGAAACCAAACCAGCTGAAGAAGTGTCTCCCTCCCTCGCTCTCAAACATTCAGCCACCCCCGTAAACACTGCGCTGACGCGTCATGCTGTTGTGCTTCGACAAATGACAGGTGACCGACAGTGTGCACGATGTGTTTCTGTTCGCTCACTGCCAGTTTATGATCCAGTGGACTGTCCACGAAGGTGCAGACGGGCTTCATCTGGACCGCTAAACGTCCGCCCGCGTTGTTTCCAAACAGGAAAAGATGGCAGCCTACTCAGAAACTTTATAACTCAAACAGTTCACTAAAATATGTTCCTGAAAACATCTGAGGCGGGAAAAAAACGATGCAGTAACAGAATCTCCATTCATATTTAATGAGCAGTGTGTAGTTTGACAGATATGAGCCTGCTGCGCTGAGCTGGACGGACTCGCTGCGTTACGTGTTTATACAGGTAAGCATACGGCAAACAGTCTTTTACCTCGCCGCAGGGTATCCATCGCGCATCGCTCGGCCGGATCTCCTGCTCTCCATAAAAAATGAATAAGATCCTTCAGTGTGATTCACGTCGTTGCATCCGGTCTGTGCGCTCCTGAAGTTTTCCAAAGTGTGGAGAATAATGCTAAATTAGTTTCAAAGAGCAGAACTTCTTGTTAACTTGAACTTGTGAATAGCCTGGTGTCACACCTGGAAATGGATCAAGTCCCACATCTCCAGCGTTGTGGCCTTGATGGTTGTTTTCCCGCATTGAAAACACATGATCAGAGGATTCTGGAGAAATTTAATTTCTAAACCACCTTTTACTTTCACTGGGACACTGACCCATCATCAGTGAGCTTAAACAGTTCCTGACTTGGAAATTGTATCTATTCCAAGTAATTGATAACCCGGTTTATCGTCATTTTAACAGGATTTAATTAATCTGTAATTAGTTCCTCTCTCTGTTCGGAGTCCGATAGAACGGTGCTGTAAACCCATTGATCGTCTCCTGTGAACATTTCTGTCCGTTCAGTGTGCTCGCCTTCCTCCAGCTCAGTGCGTTTCTTCTGAAATGTTTATGTTGAGTTTGGTCTCTTTCCTTATTGATCGTCTGTCCGAGGAGCTGAACGCTGTCGTGACCTTTCGGCTGTGGTCTGCTGATCCTTCGGACGCAGAAGCACTGACATTTCACTAAAGACGCTCTGCTCCGACAGTCGCGCTCATTGATCAGGAAGGATCAGCACACACGAACAAGTTTGAGGATCTTTACTGGTTGTAAATGTACATTATGCTCTCCTTCTTTCATGAAGATGAAGATATGAAAGGTCCCAAACAAGTAAGATGACCTTGAGTTGAGCTTGTTTCGTCAAAAACAGCTGTTTACACTGAGGATAACAGCTTCCACTCGCGCTTTACTCCAACCTCAGTGCTGTCGGCTGCATGCTGTCCATCGCTTTTACAATTACAGCTCCAAATGAGAGATGCATGCAGTAAACATCCACGGCCTGATGGAGTCTTTCACCATCTTCAGTTCTGTTTTTGCGTCTTGCGTCAGATCACTTTGATTTCGCAGATTTGTTTGACTGGCGTTGGTGTTGTAAGAAGACTAAACTAAACTAGCTGAAAACACTGAAAAAAGAAAATCTCACTTTGAGTTTACCGAAGCACAGGTTTATTTAAATGTCACTGAACGCACCGGAGTCACACTCTCCTCGGACGAGTCTGCAGTTTCCTGATGGTTGACTGGTCGGCTGCTCTGTAATTGTCTGTGACTGTAACTTATTCGCCCCACGCCACCGAGCCACGACTCCGATGACTCATCACTTCTGTTGGACTCGGAGGCTGCTGCTGGTAATACTAATCCACAGCGGTCAATAGGAGATGACCTATCACAGACGCTTCTTGAATCCAGAGTAGATTTGTGTTGTCTTAGCTACTCGAAGAGCTCGACTAGAGTCAGAGGAGAATAGAGACATGTAGGGTTAGGGTCTATTGAGCTGCTCTGCAGGAGTTGGGGAGTAAAGCTGAAGTTTCTAACCTGTTCATATTTTCACTGTCAAGCGGTCTGGCTTCAAATTAAAGCTTTAAACATTTGAGAGTACAGTTTTCTCATCTCTGGGCTCCTGGGATCTCTTCTCAGATAAACATTTTCTCCACGGCAGTGGTCGTGAGGTCTAACAGTCCCGTCTCTGTTGTTTGTTGCAGGAGTCTGTGGCTGCTGTGGGCCGCTGAGGCCGAGGTACAAACGCCTGGTGGACAACATCTTCCCCGAGGACCCCAAAGTAAGTGACTGCAAACACCACATGACGTCAATTTAATGAGTGATCTTTCAGTGGAGATGCACGGTGATCTATGACGGCCATCAGGACCTCGGCAGCTCTGTGGCAGGGCCGACGCTGGCTGCTACTGCCCTCAGAGCTTCTTATTAACAATAGAGCTGCACCGACTAATCTTTTCATAACAACTGTTTTGATAACTGACTAATTAGAATTTTTCGAGGGAAAATGTCTTGTTGTTTCCAGCTTTTTAAGTGTCAGGATTTGCTGCGTTTCTTTGTCATTTCTGATTGGACAGCAGGAGCATCTTGAGGAGGTCGTCCCGTGTGGAGGACAAATGTGCTTCATAAATTTCACGTTTCGTTATACATTGAGAATATAAGAAAAACAACCTGCGTGCAAACATCCATCCATTTTCTTCCGCTTATCTGGGGCCGGGATGGGGGGCAGCAGTCTAAGCAGGGATGCCCAGACTTCCCTCTCCCCAAACACGTCCTCCAGCTCTTCCGGGAGGACCCCGAGGCGTTCCCAGGCCAGCCGAGCGACATAGTCCCCCCAGCGCGTCCTGGGTCTTCCCCGGGGCCTCTTCCCGGTGGGGCATGCCCGGAACACCCTCCCAGGAAGGTGTCCAGGAGGCATCTGGTAAAGATGCCCGAGCCACCTCAGCTGGCTCCTCTCGACATGGAGGAGCAGCGGCTCTACTCTGAGCTCCTCCTGAGTGACAGAGCTCCTCACCCTATCTCTAAAGGAGCACCCCGCCGACCTGCGGAGGAAACTCATTTCAGCCGCTTGTATCCGAGATCTCGTTCTTTCGGTCATGACCCAAAGTTCATGACCATAGGTGAGGGTAGGAACGTAGATTGACCAGTAAATCGAGAGCTTTGTCTTTCGGCTCAGCTCCTTCTTCACCACGACGGACCGGTACAACGACCGCATTACTGCTGCCGCCGCACCGATCCACCTGTCAATCTCACGCTCCATCCTTTCCTCACTCGTGAACAAGACCCCAAGATACTTGAGCTCCTCCACTTGAGGCAGGAGCTCTCCTCCTGCGTGCAAACATCCACTACGAAGTTCTTGCACAGCAGAAATTCTTACTGACAGAAAGGCCAGATTTGTCTGAGGACCAGAACGCCATTTCTCAAGTAAATTCAGCTGTGTAATATTATAAGAGAAAAAACGTGTTTTTAACTCATTTGTTGGTTGAGGGAAACTTGTCAGTCCTGCGTGAGGAAAGATCGAAAGAATCATTACAACCATACCCTGGCAGGCACCTACGGGAGATTACTTTATCAACGTTTGAGGCTTGGATGTGGTTTTAGACTGGCAGACTGGTTGTCCAGCTGGCTGATGTCTTCTTCATTGGGTCCTGAATCACATTTAAATTAACATTTTACCTGTAAAAAAAGCGATGGGAGGAGACAACTGTACAAACAGTCTATCCCAGTAAATGCCTGTTGCTACATTAAACGGCTAACGTCACAGTCACTGTGGGCCTTTAGCAGCGTATTAACACCAGTCATCATCAGTGTTGGGATTGCTGTGGAGACCCAGTGACACCTCCGCCGCAGCCACAACACACGAATAATTGGGCGACCACGTAGCTTCAGACTTTGATAAATCTGGCTATTAAACGTGACATGGCTTTGATAGCGGGACCGTGACAACTTGTTATCGCCCCGTTTGGTTGCTCGACCCCTGTTAATTAAAACGCTAAATGTGCACGCAGTTCGTCCCGTGGTCTTTTTTTTTAATCGCTCATCCTTCCCCCAATATCTTCTCAAGGGCCTTCGGTGTAAGCAAACAGGTGCAGTGGGAGAATTAACCGCTCGAATGGTCGAGACCTTGTCAAATTAATTATCGCTTGCTGAGAGCCCGAGGAGCTGAAAACACTCAGGGGACGGCCGGTGTCGAATTAACTCCCTCTTTATGTGTGACACCTGGCGGCGAGATATTTATATCGGCTGTCTGTTGTCATCTACAGCGTGATGCTAAAGTTCACACTGAGCCCTTAATAAGTTTCCCCAAATGCAGTTAATCAAAAAACGACTTTCGTTCTGAGAAAGAGTGAAATCTTGACCCAGCATGAGCTTTGTCGTTAGTTTTAATGAGCTAGAAGTGAAACCAGAGTGAAGTGACGACACTTTTTACTGCATTTCTCCATTTCCTGTAGTTTGAGTTTGGAGGTTTTTCTAATTACGTGCACTTTCAGTCTCTATGATACTCCTAAAACACTCTTCATGTACTGAGGAGGGATTTCAGGAAATGGAGTCTGAACATAATGAAGTTGACTTAATGATATGAGGAGAATTACTTGACTTGGACTTTGATAACTTGAGAACCTTCTGGCTCAATGACCTTTGAAAGTACATGTACTGAAGCTCAAACTGATAAAATATTGCCTGGAAAAGGAATTGGTCTACAGTATTAGATTTCTATATTTATTATGGATTTTATTAAAGATCCTGATCTTGATGCCCAAACCCAACCTGATCATAACCAGTCAGATGCAGTCTGCTTCTATATTTTTCGTATTGTCAGCGAAAATGCCACAAAAAGAACTAAACCAACCAAAAGTGTTAGTGCAAGTCTTACTCTCATTACTCTCTGACTTCCTGTCTGTGGCTCTCTGCTCCAATCCCATTGGTTCCAAATAGTTGTCATTTTTCAAAAACAAAAATACTATATACAAATATTTCATTTTAGAAGAAGTAATTTGCTCAAACAGCTGCTCACTGTAGTTTCCATCAGACAAACAGGAGGAAATAGAGCATCTGTTGGGACTATTTTCAGCAGCGGATGAATCCACATTTGGTGCTGTATGAGTGTTTGTGGCAGCTGGACGGTGTGTGTTTAGGTGTGTGTGTGTGTGTGTGTGTGTGACTGAGTCAGAATAAACTACAGTGTGTGTTCATGGTGATGAAGGAGCAACAGTGAGGCTCACTGATGTTTTTTCATGGAGCTCTGCGGCTCAAAAGGAAGCAGATCGATCAGGCAGTGATACAAACACAGAACTTGTTAGTAAGATGGTTTCAGTAAAGAATAAGAAGCTCAACAGAATTATTCTTTAAATCCTGTTTTTCAGGATGGCCTCAGTAAATCTGACATGGAGAAGCTGACCTTCTACGCCGTGTCGGCCCCAGAGAAGCTGGACAGGATCGGAGCTTACCTGGCCGAGAGGCTGAGCAGAGATGTGGTGCGACACCGCTATGGGTGAGTGACGTCTGGCCATTTGTTTTCTAATATTGCACTTAATATCAAGAAAGATTGAATATTTTGAGTTGCGCACTAACAGCTCGTTACAGACTGACACCCAGCTCAAACATCACTGATTCAAGATGCAGGTAAATGTTCAGCACCAGATTTGCGTAATCAGACACACGGTGATCGTACACACACTGCTGATGCAGCTTATGTGCTGCAGTGATGGCAGTTTTTCTGATGTCTGAGGAGATCCAGAGTATGTAAAAAGCCTCCTGTCTCACAATGATCAGAGCTCTTGTGTCAGTGTCAAAGTGATGCAGGTGGTCCATGCTCATGATGCAGACAGGAAGTGATGTAGCTCGACTGTCCAGGTTACACATTCAGCAGAAAATCACAAATGGGTGAATGTCTGAGCTGATTCGAAGAGGAAGAGGAGCCAGTTCCTGCAATGTGAACTGCAAATGTTTGTGGCTGTGACATGATGGAAACCATGTTGTCGAATATCAACACGCATTCATCCCAGCACAGTTTGTCGTGGTAGCGCCGCGTCTCATGGCGTGACCACACAGTAGGCGTCTCAGCGTCCGTCTCATGCAAATATGAGCCAGAGCCTATTTTTTATTGTGTGTTGGGCTTTGAACACCACCAGAACACAGGTGACCTACACTCAGTACTGTCCCTGAATGCATCCTGAAGCTGCTCTGCTAACTTGCTGCTCTCGCTGCACCTCCTGTGTCGTCTTTTTTATTTAATGAAAACTGTCCTTGAACATGTACTCTACACCTGGTTTGGCACTTGATGTCATTTCTGAGTAGTCGAACTTACACTTAACTTCTAACAAAATGTCTGAGACATATAATTATGCCATGGCCTGTAAATAAAAAGAATTTAAAGCAAGCACAGCCTTGTGTAAAGAGAGGGGTTTAGTGACATTTAACAATACAAAGTGAAGGAAGCTCTCAAAAAAAACATTTTAAATTAAACAATTAAACTCATCAGAGTGAGTTCTGTGCTTTTAAAAGTCTTCCCATTTACATTTCCCCGAAACCGTTTAGTGCTTTCTGCTCCTGGAAACTAATTCAAATGAGCCGAGAGACGAAAATATCCCAAAAGTATTTCTAAAAGAAGACTGGCAGCACCGAATCAGTGCAGTGATGAGAGCTGGTGTTTAACTGGCTGTGACTTTTATTCCCTGAAGCACTCACCTGTCTCTCTCTTCCACCTGATTGTCTTCATGTTGTTACAAACCTGGAAAACTCGGCCCAGGTTTTCCTTTTCTGTTTTCTTTTGGAAACACAAATGTGTCACCACTTTGGCAGCCGCCTGCTTCATCCTGCAGAGCTCCAGCGGCGGACAGACTTCCTCACGATGTCGCAGAATAAAACGATGAAAAAGGAACACTTGGCTCTCGCCTGGTTAAATGGTTTTTCAGCCAAAGACGATTTCCTGAGAAAGAAGCTTCGCTCTGAGCCTCTCTCCACACAAACAGCCAAGCTGATGCCATCACATCATCTTCAGACAGCTGTCAGCAGCTGCCTCATTAAATTAGATTATTAGAATTTAAATACCAGTCGCAGTGTTGGCCCGGAAACTCTATTAAATATTTCATTGGTCAGCCATTCATACACCAGATCTTTGACCTTTAACCCCTCTGACGTGTCTTTGTGAATCTGATACCCTGATGATGAACTCCCCCCGCCCTGTGTGCAGGTATGTGGTGATAGCCATGGAGGCTCTGGACCAGCTGCTGATGGCCTGTCACTCCCAGAGCATCAAACCTTTCGTGGAGAGTTTCCTGCACATGGTGGCTAAGCTGCTGGAGTCCAGAGAACCAGACCTGCAGGTCCTGGGAACCAACTCGGTAAGGCAGAAACCGCCTGGCTGAACTGGAAAACACAGCAAAACATTGAGACATTTCATCTGGTTTTTCATTCAGGAAAAACTTGCAGGAAGTTATTTTTGTGAGGACGCGTTCAAGGCCACACACACACACACACACACACACACACACACACGCACACACACAGCAGGCTCTTAGGCAGCAGATATGGTGCGATGAGGAGGAAGATGATAAGAGTGAAAAGGAAGGAAGGAGAAGAAACAGAAGAAGCTGCAGTAATAAGGATGTGGTGTTTCTGAAGAAGGTCACTCATGGCCTCGTTAGAGCCTCTTAGAGCCTCTTAGAGCCATTCACATATAAAATCTAAGTGAGGTGAAATGTAAAGACAGAATCAATCATTTGTAAACAAGTTAGCATCACCATGGCAACAAGTACACATTAAAACCACATTCATCTGCAAACACGATCGCTCTGAATGATCTGCAGCTCCACTGCATATTCAGTTTATTGATGATGGAAAATTTATTTTAAAACAGAAAACACTTCATAACTGGAGGCGGCAGGAATCCTCCACTGCATTTGTCCAGAGACAAAAAAATCATTTATTTAAACCTAATCGGCCTGTTGTTGTTTATTATTTCACTTTTTTATGAGTCTATATCACTGTGAGCGGACAATCCATAATAATAACTAGAAAAGACGTCAGCGCTCCATTCAAAACCCAAAGTTCAGCTACCAGTGAATGAGTCCACCGAAAGCTCCTCTTCAGGATCCAAGGTAACAAACAAATACTCAGTTTGAGACTCAATCCAGCAGTTGGCTGACAAGAATAAACCCAGTGACGCCTCTTCCATCTAATAGACCTCAGTGAGTCTCCAGGTCGGTCCTGTATCTGGACAGTGAGCTGCTTTCGGCTCCAGGGGCTGACCCGCCCGGAGCCCAGTGGTTTGATGGCGGCTCCACAGAGTAGAGGGGATGGAGGTGGAGAATAATCGGATTCTGTAGAAATTATGAGTTTTCTTTTATGATAAATGACTTTTTGGCTCATTGCCGGGGTTGACGGCCTCTTCTGAGTAACGTTAGATGTGCATATTTTCGGAATTCATTAATATTCCGCGGGTGGATGTTGCCTGCAGGCTGCCGGTTAACCATCACTGAGTTATGGGCCGGGTCATGTTGCTGCATCAAATTCAGAATAAGCAGATATTTACACAAATCTGTGAAGTCGATGAGGTCAAACATTAAATATATTGACGTGCTGTTTTCTATTTGGTCTATGTCACTTTATCACTTTTGTTTAATTTACGTTGTACACAGCGTCCCAGCTGTGTTAGAGTCGGGGTCGTATGTCTCATTAGAATCACCTTATAAGCAAATATTAAGAAAGTCACTTGCATTCACTCGTTAAACCTGTTTCAGTAGTTTGAAGGTTGAATTTGAAATTTCAGCTTCTGAGCTGCAAAAACGAAGTCAAAAATGATGAGACGAGCCAAAACATAAATGAATAGAGCAATAAAAGCTCCTGTCAGTTAGCTGTTAGCTTCCTGGAGTGTAAACAGGTTTAAAAGGCTCAGTCCTTTTCATTGAACGTCCATTGAAGCAAACAGTTTATACCCAATCAGGTGATGAAATAAATGAACACTTAATTCATCATGATGACATGCATGAACGCACACACTGCAGCACACAGTTTACTCATGAGGAAATATGGTGAGAAAACAGAAATGTTGTGCTGGAGAATAAATGGATGAAATTAAATGAGCTAATGAGAAATAAATAGATTATTAAAATATGTTTTATCAACTGATTGAAGGTTAAAGCATCACTTCAGATTTGTGTTTGCTCTCCATTTTAATGATTTAACGAACATCAACATTCACTGATGTATTCAGTTGTGTTTCCCGCTCTTTTTTTTACATTACGTCAGTTTTTTTGATCCCGTAAACTTTGCTTCCTTCGACCTTCGTGTCGTGTAAAAGACGAATCGACCTGGTAAATATCAAACTGGACTGGGCTCCTCCTGATCGTCACAGGTGAGCTGTCATACCTGAATTTCCATCATGAGCATTTTTAATAGAGCAGCTTCACATAACAAACTTCTCTTTTTCCTCATCGATCACCTGATCGTAGCTGCGCTGTTTACTTCTGAATGAATATGAATACCTGAAGGTTGATTTTATGTTTCTAGCATTATCATTACTTCCTCCTATAATGTGCTGAATAAAACCCTGAAGCCTGCACGGCCGTGTCCCTGCTTCCTGTTCATATTCTAACGCTGTACGTGTTGTTTATGAAAAGGTCTTGTGTGATAGAGTAGCTTTCTCTAAAGCAGCCTCTTACACTTGGATTTATTTGCTTATTATTTTCACCACATGTTAGATTTTGTTAGTTAAGATTCTGTATTTGTGCATGTTGCTCGTATAAAATGTTGCCTCGAAACGAGACCGTCTATCTTTTGTTTGCAGACAAACCAAGATTAGCATAAAGTCGCACTTCACGCTGCGCGCACACACAACAAACATCAGTCAGCTGCAGCCCAGAGGTTGAAGTCGGTGGTTAAATACCTAATTTAACTTTTACTCCGGCAGTGGAAATGGCCTTATATCATATCCTTTGAAAGACTCTAATTATTATTAGCCTCTATAAGCCGCCAGCAAATGTCAGCTCCGTTTCTCCTTCTCAGTCTGAAGGTTGAAGCCAAAGTTTTCCTCCTCTTCCCTCCTCGCGCCTCCTATTCTGAGCCCGTCGTCCTTGCCATTGTCGGCGGTTCATCTGAGCAGGAAACGGGGCTGAAGGTTTAGATGCAAAGCCGTTGCATTATTTATGTGTGGTATTTAGACTCTGACAGAGGAGAGCGGTGCACAGACAAGTGGGTTGAGTTGGGGGGTGGGTGTCCACAGGGGTGCAGACCGCCTTTGGGTGAGAGCCGCGTTAATTAAATTTTCCTCGTGCCGCCGCCTACGAAGCCGAGATGCGAGTTGCGTTCGGTTTTGCGCTTGTTCTGTCAGGTAATTATCAGTTTAATTAGTTTGTTTGAGATGTCTGCAGAACAACAGTGAGCTCAACAAATTACAGCAGTTTCCTTTGAAAGCGTCCGCGGCGATGACTAATTAGCTGCAGACATCACTCATTTGGCTTTCTGTGGATCGTCGTCTGCAGAGCTGCTTACTGTGGGCTGAAGAGTAGCATCAGCTTCTCATCACAAGCAAGCAAGAAAAGGAGTGTTTGGTCCCTTTGTCCATCGGTCCTATCAGGAATAATAACACTTTACTCGCCCAGTTAAAAGCTGAGAGGACGAGGCCATCGCTCAGACGGGTCGAAACAAACCTGCAGTTTATCCAGATGATCTGAACCGCTGACTGGCGGTCAAACTGACAGGGGCCTCACCTGAGATGTTGGTAATCGTCCTTCGTTGCTCAGGAAAACTGAGTTAGTGGAACTGAAGTTCGTACAGCAGGTAGCAGCAAGGCAGGAAGTGGGTGTGAAAATGTTAAGCATGGATGGATTTCTCTTTCAAATGAGTTTGTTAAAGTGGAAGGTTTGTTTTATTAAAGTTTGTAGAAGAATTAGTTTTTCTTAATTTTGTAAAATTCCTTTTTCAAAGTATTTTTAAATGATCTTCTTAATTTCCTGATTTGTTGTTGCTATAGCTTCACGTTATGTCCATCAGTGTCTGTCAGTTCAGTGTGGTGGACGGCTCCACGTTCGGTATCCGTGAGCCACAGTCAGAATCAGAGCTGCAGGGAATTCACAGCGCTTTGTTGTCGCCATGGTGACTGAATCTGAGAGTGAGCTGATTTAAGCTGCTGAATGTTTCATCATTCCTTCAAAGTGTCATCTTTGGCTTCAGATGGCTGTTAGCGGCACACACGACAGAGTTTTAATGTCTCTTACGGTGTGTTTCTTGCTGAAATGCACCATGGGACTCGTAGTTGACTTCTCACCTTTAGTTTTATGTCCACAGGTTGGTACCTTTACCTTTTCTTAAACACCCATCTGAGACTTGAAGAGCGCCAACTGTCGGTCAGAAAAAAAAGCAACACTGAGGCTCACTGTAAAGTGCTTTTTGAACGGCCACAAGGAGGCGCTGTCAGTTCCAGATCTACACCGAAAGTTAATTACGTGTTCTTTGGCTTGTACTTTGTACCAAATGTCGCTGAAGTCTGTGAAAAGAAAACCTCGTGGGTGGAGGCGATAAATCAGTCTGCACTGAAATTATACAAAGGTTTTCCAGCCAATCTCAGAATGACATATTCATTAGAAACATGCACATTTATTCCTTTCCCTCGTACAACGGCCCTGCCCAGCGTGTGTGTGTGTGTGTGTGCATCAATATAAATGTGTGTTTCTGTCTGAGCTGTCAGGCATTCGATGTCTCCAAATTTATCTGCCCGTTAACTTTGTCACGAGAAGTTGGCAGACTGCGACGGCGAGAAGTGCCTCTTCCTCCACTCCATCTCTGTAGAAGAGACGCTCATCAGTCCGCTCTCAGACACATGAAGCCACTGAGTCAGACACGGGGGGGTTTGAACAGCGCGGCGGGTATTTTTAGCCTGTGGAGCCGAGCGAGAGTTTGCCAAGAAAATCTTTATTTCTGTTTGTCTGTTCACATTTTCTGTCTTTGGCTCCCTTGATATATCCTTTCTAGGTAATAAAAAGTTCCTGGTCAGTGTTATCTGAGTTTAAATACTTTGGAATATAAACAAAATGCAAACAGCATCATCCTGATGTTCTGTTATTTCCCTCATGTGTCCAGCACCTTGCTGGTGAAGTGGACTCATCTCTGATCTGAACTCGGCCTGTAAACCGTCTGTCCTTTCGCTGAGGCCTCTGCTTCACTTGTGATTTCACACAACAGTAACAGTTAGTTCACAGATGGCCACTGAAGTGCCGGCCCCCCTCCGAACAGAGAGACCTTCATTAGTCCACAGTGAAGTCTTTGTTGTTTCAGGCCTTTTGTGTAAAGCTCAGACCCCAAACCAGAAACTCTTTATTGGCAGAAGCCAGCCAACGTGTCGGAATTTGTGGCACAAGAAGCAAAAACACAGGCCTTTATATGTTATACAATGAGAAGCGATATTATGTGCTTCATGTGAGGGCTAACGCCCGATGAAGTGTCCATTATCAGGACTTAATGGTCGACGGGGAGTCCATTAACTCCTGATAACAGACACCTCCTTTGTCTCGGTGGGAAAATGAACCTCCCACTCTGACCCGAGAGCAAAACCCAACTCACTTTCAAATCTAAACGTTTAAAGCGAAGGGTTTTAGCTCTGGGTTTGGTCTACACCCTCTCTCCTGAGAAAAATATCTGTTTGTATAGCAGCTACGTCAGCCGGTCTGACGGTGACGGCGTCTGGCTGCTGTCCGGCGGGAAGGTTGTGCACTGTGGGCTCACCTGAGCTTGTTTGATCAAAACAAATGGGGCCGATGGGAACAGAATTAGTGGGTATTACCTGAGTCAGGACTCAAGAGGAAGAAGCCTGTTAGGAAGACATCAACACTTTTCTGCGATAAACTGCACATATCAGGATTTCTGATAGCTGCTGTTAACTTCCTGTGCACCTTATCTCCGCAAACTGTCACCTGGCAGGTAGGCGGGCCCTCAGGTGAGACGTCTGGACTGCTTCACATGTGCGTATGTAATTCTTCAATCACTTCAAAACTCTCAAACGCCAAGGGAAAACTTATAAAGCCGCTTCAGACTGCGGTGTCAAACCTCAACAGGTCAGCAGTAAACCAGCAGCTAGACCAGAAAAACTCTTCATTGTTCAGAAATTGATAATTAAATCTCGTTTTCCACATTTCAGCTCGTTTCTTGTAGACACGCAGGGAAGTGGGATCGACATAATGGGCCAAAATATCCAGCAGCTTACCGTGAGAAGCTTGTGGAAGGCTACCTGAAACCAAACGCTAAGTGTGTGTTAGCTTCTGACCCTCTGGGAACGTGCTGAGAGAAATAAAAGCTGAAATAAATCATTCTCTCTGCTATTAGTGTGACATTTCACATTGTTAAGATAAAGTAGTGATTGTAAATGACCTAAAACAGGGAATGTTTACTTGGATTAAATGTCAGGAACTGTGAAAAACTTAAATGTATTTGGCTAAGGTGTTAGCCAAATACAGTGAAGCTGCAGATATCTTCCAGCCACAGTTCAAACCCAATTTCACTTTACATGAACTTCGTCTCTGACAACATAACTGGAAAAATGTGTGTTTTGTTTAATTGACTGCCGTGTTTCCGGATGCTCGCCGTGCTTCTGCTCTAAAGAGCGATGGATAATGAGCAACTTAACCAAAGTGCTTCACCGGTGATGAGCGTGGAAATGGATTTGACTCTTTCACCACTTGTTATGTGATCAGTATGCATAGATGAGTAAAATGGGTTGATTTCACAGGACTTTTTAATGGCACCCTTTTCAAATTGAGCTCTTTCTAAAATGGCCCGAGGGAAGCAAAACAAATAGTGCCGCTGTTTGTATCAGGCCCTCATTTACTCGTTGTTGAACTGCTTCGCCACGAGGCATCGGTGAGGCGTGAAGCCTGTCGCTTTTTGATTAGTCTTATTTACGTGCTGAAACCTTGACTCCAACCACAATTACCCCATCGTCACTGAAAGTACTTATCCCCTCGATGGGAGGCCTCCAGTCCTCTGTTCACTGGAAGTGAGATGGAAAACCCACAAGTGTTTTTTTCTTTTATAATTTAAAATGCTGAAAATGATGGAGACACACACATTAAACTCCAAAACTTTGCAAGACAAAATCAAGTTTTCATTCCTTTGGCTTTTTTTTGGAATTGGGTGTGTAAAAAGTATTTTTTCCTCTGAGGTTTTCTGTTCTTTTATTTCAAAAATAAAGAACCACAACTTGTTTTGCTATAAGCTAAATGCTGTAGCCAGCCTGCTAACGTGCTCGTGATGACGGTGCTAGCTTTCTGACGTTTAGCAGGTTAATTTTGACCACGTTCAACATTTTAGTTTATTAAGTTAGCATGCTGACATCTGCTGCTTTGAGCTACACCTGCACAGCCAGAGGATCCGTGAAGCTCATCCTGAAACTAAAGTTCTTGTCGTGATAACAATCCATCCGCTAGTTGTCGAGATATTTCAGCGCGGACCAAACGGACTGACGCTGCCGTGGAAACCAGCATAGCGGAAATGCTCCATTTAATCTGTGTCTTGTGTTTTGAGTGTTTGTCACTTTGTATGGGGTGTATTTTTGGATGGATGTGGTGTATATATTGTTTTACGGCTGAATAAAACCACATGAAATCCCTCCACACGTGATGTCCACCCTCTAGTCGTCACCAGAGTATCCGTTCAGCACCTCGTAAACACAGCCCCAGTAATTAGTCCCTTTTCAGTATGTGTCTAACAAGTGCAGCTCTCGTGTGCGCCGGCTGCCGGCGTACCTCCCTCCATCTGAGCCATTACCCCCGGGAAAGGTTAGGCACAAAATGGGAGGAAATTACCAGGTAGAGCGGCGGGCTTTTGGTCACCGGTGCCGAACGGTGCAGAGGCAATTTGCTGCAGTGGACAATGATAGGGTGGCGAGAAGCGCTACTCAAGGGCAGCTGAGAGAGAGGAGGCCTCTCCAGAGGACACTGGAGGGAGGAAATTACAGGCTGGACTAAAGGGGGTGGCTCTCTAATGCTTATTATCATTATCGCTTCCAGTTCATGCTGAGGCAAAGATATGACAGTGTTTTTACTGCCACACTGGAAAAGTTCTGCATGCCGTCGTCTTCTTAGTGCAGATCTCCAGTAAAGAGTGTGTTTCTGTTTTTGTCTCTCCACTGTTGAGAGATGAAGAGTCGCGCAATTAGCAGCTATTCAGGTGTGATGTGAGATGGACGAAGATCAGAGCCGGCTGTTAGAGGCCGACACTGAAGCTCTGAACATCTACCAATACGAATCCCATATTCAATCCTTTTATTTATTTGTCAAGCTGAGTATTTGTCTCATACTTAAAGGGCATAAGTGGGTCAAAATGTTAGAAGATCTCAGCGTTATTCAGTTTTAATACAGTTGCTACCTTTTATTGAGCTATAAAACTCAGGTTGGACAGGTGTTAGTTATTAGGCTGCAGTAAAGCTGCAGTTGGTCAGTTAAGTTCAGTTGAAACCTGTATTTTAAACCTCCAGACCAGAGTGAACATTGATGGAAATTTCAAGGAACATGAAAGTTTATCACGTAATTCATGACAAACCTAATTATCATCTCATCTTTGGCTCTCTGAAGCCACGAGACAAATGACTAATGGACGTCTCCCTCGTCTTCCTGTCCTCTCTCCAGTTTGTCAAGTTTGCCAACATTGAGGAGGACACGCCGTCCTACCACCGCCGCTACGATTTCTTCGTGTCCCAGTTCAGCGCCATGTGCCACTCTACTCACGAAGACACTGAGACCAGGACCAGGTAAGAAGACAGTCCCTTCTCACAGAGACAAACATTTCAGACACTTTTAATATTTAGACCTCCATCTTCCATAAGTGTTGTAGCTCATCACCAGAATCCAGCTTTTTCCAGCTCAGACTGATATTTATAATTAGACATTTTCTGTTCTCATCTGACTTAAAGAAACTTTTTTTGCATTAACGTCCTCCAGACTCGATCACTGAAGACCGTTGTATTTTGCACTTTGCCAGAGGGGTTTTTCCTGTGTCCAATTAGTGCAGAATACGCCTGGACAGACGTTGGTGCTTGACATTGAAGACAGCAGATTGTTTCTGCTGAGGTCATTTCTGAAGAGAGCTAGTGAGTGGACCTTGAGTTTTTGCTCAGTTAGACTCCTGTTCGGACGTTAAAACAGAGATTTTCTTGCACACTTCTTGTCTCTTTGCTCTGAGTTGCTAATGTTTGATCAAGTGTTGAGTCTCGCCGCTGCATTCCAGGACAATTCCTCTCATTTCAAAAACAAGATGACATATCGATTACTGATCAGACCCAGAGAGAGGCTGCATCACTAACACAGAAGAATTAGCGGAGACGGTTCCCTTCCTCCGACTGATTCTTTCATTATCTTCATTTTTTTGTACCAAAATGATCAATAGTTGAATTTCACTCTCCCTGGAGCAGTTGTTAGCGCCGCTCACATTCATGCAGAAAGGGCTGATTGATCGTTAACACTGCTCACACTTCCCTGATCAGCTCATGTGGCGAAGTTTAGCTCGAGTCTTGCAAATCATCTGCTTCAGTTCCGCTGCATCTTTGGATAAAATAAAAACCTGCATCCACATTACCTGCATTAATTTTCACTTCTAAAAACCGATGCTGTACTCCAGCTGTCCACTGTCGCGTCCTTTTTGATATGGTATGAAGACATCGTGCCACCTTTCTTCTGTTAATGCACATCCAGCTGGAGGAGGGTCTGCGACACAACCAGTGCAGGTCTCATCCCGCTTGAATCCAGCGAATACAAAATTGAATATATCTCCTCTTGATCTATATTATCTGACCGTCTCTTCCCACTGAGACCACACGGCCCCCCTACCAGCACCAGAGCAGAGCCTCGCTGCACTCGCAGACACGTTGATGAGGAAACGAGGATGAGAATAGCTTTGCTATGATGGGAAACCTTGAAGTGATTTACAGAGAACTGGGTTAACCTGCCTTTAATGTCTCTTTGTGTAATCAGGTGAAAGTTAAAGGTATTTTCTGGTTTATTACTGTGGCAGAACTTGACAATCATTTCTGTTGTTTTGGCATTATTTCCATAAGGAATACAAATATTGAACTTACGAACTAACAAGAGATCAGGGAGTGTTGCAACGTCAGTAAAACAAAGTCTGATACCATTTATCAGGATCTGAAAAGATTCATCCTCAATCAGCTGGAGCAGAAGATGCTGTTTTATACATGCAGTACTTTATCGGCCGGCGAGGTCTTCAGAGGAAATGAAAACGGAGCCGGCACCAATCTGAGGCTGAGGGAAGAAGCTCATTTGAGAATAATGACTAGTGCACCCCAGTCTTTGCAGACAAGACTGTAATACATTGAAAAGCATTTGAAGTAGAGGAGAATAACAAGTGGAAAAACATTCCTGGAAACCTCGTGTATCTCTAGAGCGACGCAAAGTCGTGACGAAAACCTCCGAGTAGAACCTGGAAGCAAAGGATGGACGCACGATAAATGAGATGGAACGTTTTCCCAGTCCACCACAAACGGCAAACTGTTTCTTCATCATACGTGCTCTTCTCTCTTCTCAATGAGGGTAGACAAAATATTAGAAACATCTCTCAGAACAAGTCAACATCATCTCAACAAAATTTCAATATTAGAAGTGTCATGTTTTATTGTGGATGGATGCATAAGAGTGCATTCGTTATGGCTGAATAAACTGAACACCGAGTGTATCAGCTCAATAATCAATCCTAATTAATGAAGGGCCCGTCATTAAAGTAAAACAGGCTCATTTGTAAAGCTACTGATTTCCTCCACATGCTCTGTTATTCACCTGGTGTGTGGAGCAATTTCAAATGAGCAGTGTGCGTTAAGTGTTTTTAAAAAGGAAAAACTGTCTTTGGCTGCTTTGAAGACGGAAGACGGACGGAAAATGCCCACCAGGCCGACTGTCAGGCTGGTGAACGCAGCTTGTTGGTGGTGGTCGTGGCGGCGGTGACGCTCAGGTGTGACACAGTACAGCAGTTTACATGAAGACTCTCACTCTGCTACAGATCAGCAGTGGATTAAAACAAACTTCTCTCTGTCTTCCTGCGGTTGTTTGCAAACGTATCACAGCAGCAGCTGAGACCCTGTGCAGGGGTGTGTGAGCTTCTTTGTGCATAGAAATGCACTTTTCTCTTCATTAGTATGCATGAGTGAGAGTGCACATGCTGGCGTTATTTTCGAGTTGGCTTGGTGCTACCGCGTTGTAGACAGCGTGGCCTCTCACTTTGCTTTTTTCCCCTGTTTTCCATTAGTCCGTTCAGCGGCGTCTCGCTGCAGGTGGAGAGGAATTCCCAAATAGAATTTCTCTGGTGGTTATTGGATTAGGCCTGAAGCGAGGTCACCCGCCCCGCCTTTCATATTATTACTCCTGCTGTTGTTTATGTCGGAAAAAGACAGGAGAGACAGAAGTAGTAAATAGTGAAGTCCGACTCGCCAAGCTCTGATTGGTCCTGAGACCAGACCAAGCTATACTGAGTCGAGGCCTTTCTGTCTGCCACTGGAGGGTGTGTGTGTGTGTGTGTGTGTGTGTGTGTGTGTGTGTTCGTGCGTGTGCTGCGTGTTACTCCATTGAGTTCTTTGGAAGCTGAAGAAACTGTCAGACTGCACTCAGTCATAAAACAGACACGAGCAGAAAGCCAGATTACTAATATTCATTCAAGTAGTTTCAGGCTTCCAGTTGTTTTTATTTTCAACATGTTGGTAGCACGGCTGGAGAAATGTCCACGTCAGCTGGTCGTTTGGTCCATGTGTTTTGGGTTCAACAACATGTCCAGAGAGAAATATGTATATGTATATCTGATTAGCATGCTAACATGTGTGGTAGCATCCTAACATTTCCATAATAAACTTTCCAAACGGTCATGTATAGACGTTCATCCTGAACGCTACATGACAACATGCTAACATGTATGGTAACATGCTAACTTGAGTATATTGATTTGCCAACAGTCACTATGGTAACATGCTAAAAGGAACTGTTTCGTGAGACAGGAGCGTGCTTATGTTTAGCATTTTGCAAAAAGGCTCCTGCACACTGTCTACCAATAACACATTCATTTCCTTTGTGCCGCTTGGGTGCTAGACCTTCATCATAAAAAAAAAAATAAAACTACTGATGAAGATCTGGCACTGAAACGTTGCAGATAGACGGTGTGCAGGAGCTTGTTTGGAATATGCTTAACACGAGCATTCTACCATCACTGCACACATTACTATGCTACATGACAGATACATGACAATATTTTAATGCTACGCTAACATGTCTGCGGCTACTAACACTTTAGTGAATGAGCAAGGTCACATTTATATGTTGAAGTGCAAACATTTACTGTAGCATGCTAATTTTAACTTTTTTTTTCCTGCGTGGCTACAGTGTGTTAGCATCTTTAGCATCACGTTCCATTTGCTCTTTCAAAATGACTCATAGGAGCATTTACACAACTTGATTAGGTTTGAACATTGAATGACTAAATGAAATTTTAACTATTGTTTTGTGCATCTACAGTGGGCCTGCATGGACCTGCAGGACACCATGAATTCATATGAACTAGAACCAGAGTGCTGCTTACACATTCAAACAATAAAAAAACATCCAAAAAAGGAAAATACAATCAAATCTTTCACTGTTAAAAGCGTTTACTGTGTAGCACTGGAGAACTGAACAGCATCCAGATTATACTGTATTTGTGTGTGTGTAATTCCATCCTGAACCAGCTTTAGCGTTCGTTTAGCGTTAGCTCTTTTCATATCTAACAGTTACCGTGTGTCCCTGTCAGGATCCGAGTGGCCGGGATCAAAGGTCTGCAGGGCGTGGTGAGGAAGACGGTGAACGATGAGCTGCAGGCCATCATCTGGGAGCCTCAGCACATGGACAAACTGATCCCGTCCATGCTGTTCAACATGCAGGACAGCGAAGACCTGGACAGGTGCGGCGCACACACAGAACACGACACACCAAAGCTAACGCGTAGAGTTCAGTTTCCGGCTGCAACCAAAGTCTTTCTGTTCGTATTGTTTGTTTTTTTGCTGAATTTGGAACCGGAGTGGAGGCAAATATTAGATTCTCTGAGGTGAGAGCTATTCTAGTTTGGAGGTGACCTCAATAATGTGCCAAACCTCAACACACAAAAATTCTCAGTCAATCAATTATACATGCAGTGCTGGTGCGTTTCTGTCCCGGGGCGATCGGGAAAGTGAACCACTTCTCCTGCAACATCAAACTTTTCTCCACCCTCGAGAATAAGAGTCATTTTACCAGGGCAGCTCTCGGTGCTTCAGATATCCCAGAATTCACCTTCACTGTTTATCACAGAGTTCACAATCCAACAAGATCTACAAGTAAATGCTGGTTACTCTGACTTCTATTGGTTCGGCGTTTGCTGCTGTAGTGACGCTCACTGTTTAGTGTTTTTTCCCCTTAAAAACACCCAGATTAAAGAATTTCCAGTCAGAGTCGTTCTGTCAGTATTGTGCAGTAATGTGCAATATTTAACACTGAGAGGGAAGAAAGCAAAGCTCGCTCCACTGTCCTTCAGTTTCACCTGATCCAGACTCAAGACTTTCTCTTATCATCTCTGAGCAGTGTTCCAGGGGCAGCAGGAGATTTATTGCTCGTATTGTCTTGGCTTTGTGTTTTTTTTTTTTTACCTCCTTATTGTGAGAGAAGCTGCTCAGACTGTTGAGTCCAGCAGCTGTTCAAGGTTAATGCAGCAAACCACAAAGCTGTGATGGTGTGACGGATGCCGGGTAGCTCGTGTGAGGACGGTTTAGGACGCCGTTTTGATGTCAGATGTATGTCTGGAACATCCAGCCTGCTGGTTTGCGTGTTCTCTCGTCTCTCTGTTTGACCTTTTACCTCTTCAGCATCCGCCGCCTGCAGCGCGAGTCGAGTCAGGATATAAAGTAAATCCTGCCCCTGGATCTGATGTAAGTCTTCTGGATCGGAGCGTCGGCCGAAGGAATACAAACCTTCGCCTGAACTCGATCCTGGGAATTAAAGCCTTCGCTCTCCTCACGCCTCCGCACACCTCAGACCTCATTATATGCGTTCAATCCTCAAACCCGGGGCCGTGGGCCAGGTGAAGCAGGAAATCCCTGCAATGTGTCACGCTGAGGAGTTTTCTGCGCCTCCTCGTCCCCTCCTGGGACCGAGAAAGCTGTTCTGCTTTCTCCGGAAAGATTTATGGCAAAGATCAGCGAGGAGGAGGGGGAGCTTAACGCTGGTCTGTCGGCGCCTCACCTGTCGGCTCACCTTTACTCCTCTTCTGTTTTTATTTGTTCTTGATTTTATCTCTGTTCTTCTTTCCGTCGTTGTTTCCCAGTTTACTCTTCTATCTGTCATCCTCATCTCTGCATTTCCTTCCTCTCATCTCTCATATCTCACATCTCATCTTCCCCTCTCTTCCTCGTTCCCTCCCTTCCAGTGTTCCCTCTCCTCTTGCCTTCCCCCTTTTTTCAGCACATTAATGATTCAGAACAGATCTTGAGCAACATTCCTTGACAACAAGACTCACCATTTATCGCTTAAGAGCCAGAAACAGGAAAAATAATTCCAAAAGGTGCAAAAAATAGAGTAAAAATACATATTTATACGAACGTTTGACAAACTTTAACCTCGCTGCCAGGCAAAAAAAAAAAATAAAACAAGTCCATTTTATGCTTTTTGTTTTAAATCAAATTTTAGTAGACACTTTGTTGTTTTTCTTTTCTTCTCCTTTTTGATTTTCTTTTCCAGTTGATATGCCTCAAAGAAACGAGTGTTTAGCAAATATAAGCTGACAGCTCCAACATCCTCCACCTATCAGAGGGTGCGTGCGTGCGTGCGTGCGTGCGTGCGTGCGTGCGTGTGTGTGTGTGTGGCCTGATGGGCAAAACCCAGGGCAAAGAAGGCACATGGTTGTCCTTACACATACCTGCAGAGCTTGTATTTTAATGTATTTTTAAGCAGGAAAGTCCCATTGAGATCAGAAACCTCTGTCACAAGGGAGATCTGGCCAAGATGGCGGCTTAAAAAGATGAAGATTTCCAAAAGAAATCGCTTATTTATGTTTCCTCCTCATCCTCCCCTCCCCTCCTCCTTCCCTCTCCTCCTCCTGTGTTTTGTTTCCTCTCTCCTCTCACTTTACTCCACCTTCTTTCCTTCCACCTCTCTTCATTTTTCCCTTCTCTTCTCTACTCTTCTAGCTCCCCTTCTCTCTCCTTATCTCTTTACTCTCCTCTTTTTTAATCACCTCTTCTTCCTTCCTCTCTCTCGCCGTGGCTTCCTCTCTCCTCTCCGTCTCACTCGGGTGGTTTCCATGTGAACAAAAAGCTATTTTTGGACCCTGTTTTTTCCTTTTTTTGTATCCCGCCTGTGTTCCTTCTTCTCCTTCTTCTACTTGCTTTCTTAAGCTCTACAAGTACCATCAGCTTCCCTCCTTCACATGGGGAGGAATTAAGCGTTTAGGATGTGATCTGACCCCGACCGGCTCCTCTGTGGTGGAGTTTCTGTCGTCTGAGAAGAATTTATCTGGATGGGAATTATTCATCAGCAACTTTATCATTAAAGAATTAAACAAATACCAAAATAATAGCAGCCTTAGTTGACTGATTAATCTATTAATTGTTTTAAGTCTTATTAGGATCAAATGCAAAGCTTGACACATTTTCTCTTCCTCATCACTCAACCTGTGTTTGTCATCAGATTATAAAATAAAGCCTGATGTGAAATAAGTTTAAGACTAAAATCACCAAAAAATATTTTGGCTCGATGAGATTGACTGAAATGTTCAGTAAAACTATGAAAGATTCATTTTCAACAGTTTTCATTGTTGAAATAGTTTCCTTTGTCTAAGACAAAACTAGAAGACTTAAAGCTTCATTAAAAACAGGATGACGTTGACTAAATATGATAAGAACTAGCAGGGACATGGCGGATATGCGGAGAAAATTTGAGCCTTAAAGGATAACTTTGGTTTTTTACAACCTGGACCTTATTTGTAGCATTAAATACGACCATTTACTCACCCAGACAACTTTGGTGGCATTTGGAGTCGTTTTGAAGAAATTAGCCCCAGAGGAGCGGCGCGTATATCCGTATAATGCGAGTACTCGGGGCATCCATGCGCAGCCTCTATATAATGCATATAATGCATATATGCATAATCTGCTGAAACTCGTTCATATTCCAATATTTAGTTCTGATATGCTGGTGCTATTCCCCTCTGAGCCGGCGGTCGGCTAGTTTAGCTGTAGTTTTGCACAGCTATGGTTCGTTATTGCGTATTCGTGGCCAGTAATGACATCATCCACGTCAGAGGTAGTTGTCTGGAGATGATGATAACATGCCACCACGGCATGTAATGTAAATCTAAATATTGGTTCAGCAAAAACAAACTTGAGCTCTTGTTTTTCTCCTTTTTAACCTCCTCTCTTTGGTGAAAAGTGTCAGATGACTATACATCAACGAAACCACCTTGAGATCAACCTTCACCAGCTGTGGACGTTATTAGCACATGAAAAAGATGATGCCATCGCAGCCTGTGAGCTTTTCTTTCTTGGCTGACTGACACGTGTGAGCCCACACATGTCTTCCTTCAGAAGACCTGAAGGTCAGACCCGAACCTGTTTCTCCTCCTCCAATGAGATGCTGCGACCTCACAGAGAACAGCCAGTCCTCAGTTACCAAAACAAAGCGTTTGTCAGCATCCTTCCAAAGGATTCAGACGAGTGAGAGCGATCCTCCACCTCTACTGTTAAGGTTTAGGCAACTAAAAGGACTCGGGGAAAGATTGCCTTCATGGTTCAAAGAAGCTGACAGTTTGTTGTTGACTGTCAGGTGTTTGCCTTGACCGCCTCTCTGAAGCCCCTCTCACACTGGACGACAAACCCACTAACATCCGGTTTCTGGCCATTGAAATAAAACAGGCTTTGTCGGACCATTATTCAAGAAGTATGGACCACCAAGGAGCAGCTCGTCCCTGTGGTTGTAGACTCTGACCTCTTTCTATGTGTTTCTTAAGAGGAAACAGAAAAGACCATGTCCTCATAGACACAGCAGTTAAAAATCCCGGCATCATATTCACCGTTTCTCTCTTTTTGAGCCTACAGTTTTGCTGCTTCCCTCTTCTCCTGCTCCAGTCCAATCAACACATCTAATCTTCCGTGATTTAAATGGAAATATATCCTTCACGTAATTCATATACAATTACGATGCATATATTCCTTCAGCTGCGGTGCGTTCATCACCTCGGGGATCATCTCTGCGATAATGGCAACACTCCAGCCATTTCTAATGGTCTCCCTGCAACTTAATGAGCAGGTCCTCCAGTGAGAGGCTGGAAGAGGGCTCTTTGAAGGAGGAGAGGCAGGATGTGTGAGGTTAAACAGGAAGGACACGGCGTTAAATATTAAAATCTGACTTCAGTTCTTCTTTGTCTGTATTTCCTAATTTGATCTGATTCATTGAACCACTAGTTTTGGCAGCCCATGATGATTCTTCATACAGTTCTTTTCTACGTTCAGGTTTTCAGCATTTTATTTATGAAGGGGAGGAAATAGAGAATAATGATGATGCAAAATAGCAGCTGCACAGGTTTGTGACTGAAAAATAACTCAACTTCAATCGCTGTAACAAGCTCTTGGTTACTCTTGGTCACTGCTGATTGGTTAGTACAAAATAAAATAACCCTTTTGGTCTAATTATCAGCCCACACAGCTAATAAAACCACACTCTCTGCTTGTGTAGACACACTGAGGCTAGAACTAGAAACTGCCTTTTGTAATTTAGGTGAACTGATCCTGTCAAGCTTTAAGACAACACTGTGTTGGTGGTTCTTGTGCTTCAGCTACTGAACGCTAAAGGTGCTTGTCAGGTAAAACTCACTGGTGTTTGGCATTTGACCAACCTACCAGTGCCAGTGTTGTCCTGGAGACGGTCACATGGATGAGCGCATCTCTCAAAGGGAATCAAAGCTTTCCTCCGTGCCACAGAAAACCACTGATGAGCAGTGGGAGGAGCTTATTCAGCTGCATTCACGCAGACGGTTGGTGGCAAACCGACAACACCTTCTAGACGGTACATCGAGACGGCAAAACACATCCAGATCACCTGTTTTCTCCTTGTGTATGAGGGCTACGTAACACCTGGATGCAGATTCCATTGTGCAGGACAGCAACAAGATAAAGTGTTTTAACTTGGGATGGCAGCGCTGTCTACTGTCACCGTCTGCAGCGTTCTCTGCCTGCCTCACCCAGTTCTACCATCCTGCCCTCGTCTGCTGAGGTGATATCCGGTTTGAAGTCTACCATCTGCCTGAGTCCATGTGATCCTGGCCGCATTCCAGCTAGATGTCTTTGAAAACGTGGGAAAAGAGTTGGCACCCTGCTGAAGAAATGCATCACCAGAGTCCAAACTGCTGCAAAGAGACTGTCGAGGGTCTGCGCTAAGATGCCATCACTTTTATTTTAACCCAAGAGACACTAAAACTTTCACTCAAGAAGTGTGTTATGACTTAATCCCGACCTTTTTCATAACAGAACACCTAAAAAACATCTCTTCAGTGTTCTGGAGCACTTTGTCATGTTGTCTGACGTGGAAGCAAACAATGAGTTTAAAGCTACAGCTGTTTTTGTTGTTACAAGACAAATGGTTTAAACTTTGTTTAATGTGCTAAATCAACCCAGCAGGGTCTGATCTGATGAAGGCTGGAGGCTGACCATCTTTATTTGTAATATTCATTATTTCAAACTTGTCTGGACATTTAATAAATACCAACAGAAGGCAAGTGGAGAGCAACAATCTTTAGTTAGACAATATTTTGTTATTTATTAATTGGAATTATTTTTGATTTACTGCTTAAATAACACATTTTTATGTAGTTATGGGTGATGCCAGTAGTTAAAAAACACTTACTGTGGGAAAATGTTGGCTTTGTGTTGCTTAGATTTTAGTGATTCATTACTGATGGTAACCATGTCCGATAATCGGTTAAGGATTTTTGTGTTCCCTACTACCATTTGCTGTCGGTTTTCTTAGAGCTTCTTCGATGAGAACAGCTGCTGCTGCAGCACTGAGACTGAACCAGACAGGAAGCCGAAGCTATAGGAGCTAAAAGAGGCCAAAAAGTTCTGTAGATCTGCAGAGTTGGTGCGCACAGTTTCTCAAAAATCTTTCCCCAACGTGCCGTTCAGTTCATCTGCGCAGCTCTTTGAGTAGAAACATCCTGTAAATGGCAGGCAGACATTATTTCTGATGACGTTGCCACCGGTTTGTGCCCGTTCAGAGGCCGACCCCCCTCCTTCAGCAGCTCAGCATCGCTGCAGTCCAGCAGCACCCCGTCAAACAAAGTGTCCGTCAGCAGACTTTATGTTTGTCAGTTTAACAGTGTGACTCAGCTCAGAAACACGACGTCGGCCTCTGAGGACGGAGCTGCTCCGGAGGAAGAATCGCGTTCTGTTGTGTTCAGGTTTGTTTTTTCTGAACCAACACAATCTGCTTCAGATAATGTTGTTCCCAAACACGGACGTGGTCAGTTTGCTCCGCGGCGGGGTGTTCGGGGCTTTCTAATCAAGCCTCGGCAGACCCGGTTGAGAAGCTGCGGTCAAGGACGTTTGATTCCGTTAATTGCTTCTCGGGGAGGGCGGACGTGGGTAGTGTGCAGAAACCGGAGGTGGAGGCTCGAAGAATGAAGAAAAGCTCCTCTTGTCTCACAATTAAATGGCTGCTTGTGTTGTTCCACAGCATGTGCACACACACGCACACACACACACACACACACACTGTGCTGTTTCCAGGCCGCCACCTTGAAAACGACTTTGACCTCCAACTGTTTTTTTTTTCCACTTCCCTTCATCAGTGCCGTCGCAGCTCCTCGGCTCCTGCGCTTCTTTCTTCCTCTGAATGGCTGATTAAATACACGCACGTGAAACACGATGATGATGATGATGATGATGATGATGATGAAATAACCTCAACAGTCCTGAACTCATTTTGAGAGTGGAGACATGTCAGGAACTGAGGGAGAGAAAGCGGAGACGTTGTGTCTCACGGTCGGCATCCACACCACTGATTCATGGGGGCAACAGCCTCTCTCATTAACCACGGAGGAGCCCTGTTCATCTCATAAGTAAGGCCGATCCACGTGGCTGCAAGGGTTCATGGGAGGTATATTTTGTTAGCTAGTTATGCCCATGAGCGTCCTCAGTCCATCAAAGCCGGAGGTTCGGTGCCTTGCTCAAGTGCATGTCATTAGTGGTAATGAGGGAGTGTGTGGTGCTGCTCCCTGCATCCAGCTCAGATTTATTCTGTCGGCCCAGGACAATAACTGGATTGGCTCCCAGTTGACTTTATCTGTTATAGCCTGTCTACACATAAAGCCTCTCACGTCTCACGAACGTCTGATGGAACAGATTTGCTTCAGTTTCAATCATCGCTCGTGTTTTCCTCGTGGGTAATCTGCTACCTGAGGCAGAAAACAGTGATTGTGTATTGTGCTCTGAACACTGACAAAATGCAGGTAGCCTGCGTGTCGCTCTGTACCTGCAGGCGTCCTGTGTAGAAAGTGACGCAGCACTGAAACTGCTGCTGCTGCTCTGCGTTCATCCAGTGTCGACATGATGTTACGATTAAAACCCTCCTTGCTCCAGTTTCCATTTTTTAGCTTTAGAGCTCACATGTACCAGCACTAAACACTAGACTCTGCGACAGAGCTCTACCAGCAGCCCCCCAGCACACACTTAAAGCTCCCAGTGGTTACTGTCTATCTGCTGCTGTTTCAGCCCCCCCCCTGTGGAATACAAGCTCTTTTAAAATCACATCCTTCAAAACTTGAATTTCCTTTTCACGTTTTTTGAGCTTCTGTTTTTCATTTGGTTTGTCTTATTGGAGCACGAGCTTGGCTCTCTTATTGCTCTGGCATGTGTTTAGTCTTATCATACGAATAAAGGTTATTATTACTAATATTTAGCCATATATTCAAAACCATGGCAACATTTTTTTCACAGCTGCCCCATTACATTAAATTGAAAATTTCTAAATGTCCTAAATATCCCATCCTTCCTACACATTTCCTTTGATTCATTATAACATGGGGTAAATGAAGCGTGCAGGAGCCCGTCTCTAGAATTTAAATTAGACGTGTGTCTGTTTGAATCATCTTCTTTAGCCCTCAGAAGAAGCTTAGCATCGACTGTATATTTCTGCAAAAACCAATCATCTGAAGCAATCTCCACCTTTACCGAGTTTGTTCTGGCCACTTCATTAAACAACACCAACCCACTGTCTATTACAGGAGAGATTTTCATTTTTTATCTCTCGTGTCCCTGCCTCTAACAAGCAATAAGCATTTAATTTCCCTTGAACCGCCTGTGTGGGTCGACAGTAATTGCATTGTTTCCCTCCTGAGACCCGGCTGCCTACAGTCCATCTGTGACCGGGCTTATTGCCGCGGAACTGATTTACTATTGCATTATTTTATCAATATGAGACATGACTGGAGGTCTGCTTGGCCTCCTGCGAGCACTGTGGATTTGTGGCAACTCTGCAGGAGATGACAAACTTGCAGAGAAGAAGTTTTATCTTGCGTGAAGAGCTGCAGGATCAACAAGGTGGCACAGAAAAATAACAGCACGGTGGCTTATTGAACTCGCTGAAAGGAGGCCTGTGTTTACGTTTTGTCGACCGGTGACCTCTTGTGGTCTTGTGAATAATGACCGTCCTCCCTCAGTAGCAGCGGTGGATGTTGTGTTAATGTGTTGTTTTGGAAGGAGGCTGGAGTGGATGGTCGAGATGGCTCAGTGCTCGTTAGCTAAAGAGACGACGGACATACTTTGACGTACTTGAACTCCGGGGGATGTTCAGTGCCTTGGAATTTTTTTTGTAACCATCCCCTGAATTGTACTTCTCGATAACCCTTTCCCTGAGTTGCTTAGAGTGTTCTTCGTCTTCATGGTGTAATGTTAGCCAGGAATACTGATCAGCCACTCTCTGGACCCTTCAGACACAGGTGTTTTACAACTCAATCACCTGAAACACACCCACCCCACTCAGGCGATCTTCATTTCACTAATTGTGAGACTATTGGCAACAGTTTGATGGACCTCTATTGAATTAGACCATTAAATTAAAAAGGGACTGAATAATTATGCAAACAATTATTTTTATTTAGATAATTTTCTTTCATTGACATTACTTTATAGAAATCTGTTTTCACTTCGACATTAAAGAGTTTTTTCCGATAAATTTTTGTGTTAAGAGAGCCAAATTTTATTGACCATGATTGATTTATGAAAGCAATAAAAGGGTAAAACATCAAAGGGGTGAATACTTATGATAGGCACTGTATATAATGTAATATCAGTTTATTGACGTTCAAACTAAACACCTGTGAGACGCCTTGAGTCGGTCCGCAGTGTGAATCGATGAAAGAAGTCGTAACACGATGAAATGCCGCCGCGAGGTTGTTTGAGAACATCCTGAGGTGTGACTGATGGATCTTGATTTGGGGTAAAATTGCGTTCTTTCTTTTCTGCTTCGTGCAGCTCTCTTCTCATCTGCTTCAGTCCATCAGGATGCTGATTTAATTTCCATTGACTGTCCACCCCCTCTTTCTCTCTCTCTCTCTCCTCCCTCCCAGGCTTTCTTTGTCTCCATCTCCCTCCTCCTGCTCCTCCATGGTCTTTCCTCTCCTCTGTCGTGTTCACCATTTCTTTCATTTTTGCGTTCGTTTTTCCGCCTCGTTGGCAGCATTCAGATGTTAAATTTCGTGAATTCGTCAAAGGAAGTGTTTCTGCAGGTGATGGAGGAGGGTTTTTTTTACAGGATTCAGAAGCCAATCAGCAGTAAAGGAGATCTTTGAACTGCAACACCAGGACACAGTCAGTTATTAATGATAAAAACATCAGAAGCAGGAAGCTTTTATCTTCTGTCCAGTTTTATTGTGAGCCATCACAGATCTGTGTCCTGACACACTGTTCCCATTAAAACCTGTCCTGAAAACCGAGGACAGAATGAAAGGACAGAACGAGCGTCCCTTATCTCTCAGGTGGAGGTAAACTGCTGAGTCTTGACCTCCAACTGAAAGATAAGGGACGCTCATTCAAGGACAGTCACCTGCATATTTTGGACAGATGGTTGGAAAGAGGAGTGAAGGAGGCTGTTTATGTAAAAACAGAGAAATCGTCCCTCAGCAGCTACGATGCCGTCCTTTCACCGCTTCCCAGGAGATTTAACTGTCTTTTCACAGCTGGCCTCATTTGACAACCTTAACGAAGTGATATCAACGACCGTGAGAGCGAGCCCACGGAGGTTAAAGGCGAAAAGCGTTGTCGACTTTCTTCAAGTCCAAGTTCAAGTCCCAGGACGACTGAGAATCTTCACAGACGTCTGAAAAGTGTTCTCTTCGTCGGGTTGGGTACTTACGTTATCGCAAATGTTTCGACCGGTGTTCAAACCCGGAGAAATCTCTCATTTTATTCACGGTGCGTCACATTTGGCCGCCTGTCAGTGTGGTTATATATCATTCTGCCTCCTGTAGTCGCTGTAACTTCCAGGAAATCAAGTCGTGAACTAGCTAGCTAGCCTCTCTGTTGTTTACTGTTGTTTGTATTGCTGACTCGGCTTTACTCATTTTCATCAGCAATGGAGGATGTTTAACAAAAAGACAGCCGCTCCCATGATCCCATGATCCCATGATCCCATGATCCCATGCTACTTCACCTTTTATTGTTGTTGCCGTGAATGAGAGACCCCTAGTGGCAGAAATGATATACGGGGCTGTAAATTTCATGATAAATGCAGTTTTTGTGAGAATGTTGAATCTCAGATTAGCCACGAGAGTGAAGTTTTGTCAGATATCCTCCACCTCGCTGTCAGAGACAAACTCACATGGATCATGTTTGTAGCATTTGACTGATCGCGGCGTTTTATGGCCACAGGAGATGAGCACAGCTAGCATGTCGGAGGTCATATGCAACACAACCCATACATCGTTCTCCCAGGCCGAATCCTCCAGCTCTCCTTTGGTTTTGGACATGTCTGAAAACGTCCGCAGGGAGGCCTCCAGGAACCACGTCATGAAGAACCAGCAGGTCTACCTGGAGTTCTCACACACACCAGTTTGCTTCAGCTCAAGTGTTTGTCCGATGTTCGGTGTCTGAACCTTTCAGAAGTCAGAACTGGGACAACCGCGTCCGTCCAACAAACATGTCCTCATCGTTCAGGGACTCGCTGTGTGGAGAAGAGACAATAAGCAGGACTGGAACCTCACCCTCAAGCTTTCGTCTTTCATTCTTTGGCTTTTCATGTGAACAGCGAGTGCAACACAATGAACATCTTCAAAGGAGAAACATGCGTCCGGCAGACAGCAGAGCTTCTCTACATTACTCACTACCTCATTCCCTCATTTTAGAAATGTGTCTCTGCTGCTCAGGGACCAATATATCTGGATGTAAAGCATCGGGACAGACACATTCATGTTGAATGTGTCTGTCTTAAGGAAAATTAAGGAAAGTTGCGGCATGCAGTTCTGTGCAGTTCGTTGTAGAGAAACGAAATCTTTAACAGACTTAAACAGGATTTGTTGGCAGTTTTATTCATTCAGGAATCAAGAAAAAGCTTCACAGCTTCTCTGATGTGCAACAATAAAAACTGCTTAATGCTAAATAAAATTTCTTGCACAAGCATTTTTTTTTTGCAGTGTTTGACTCAACACACACACACACACACACACACACACACACACACACACACACACACACACACTGATTGAGGCTGTTCGATAAGCCTTCATTTGATTTCCCTCTTTTTTCAGCTGCTCTGATTGATTTCTTTTCAGTCTCTCGTCCATCTTTAGTCTTCATTCTTCACTCATTTTCTGTCTCTGTCTCTCTCTATATCCCCCCCCTCCCTCTAAATGTTATAGCTGTCTGCTTTCTCTCTCTTGACAGATTCTTTGTGCGATATGAAGCATTGATTCTCGTCTGTCACGCAGATTCATTGAGCGTCTTCAGGGTTTTTTGTTTCTGTCTCTCAGTGTGGTGAAAATAATTTAAATTTTCTGGACGTGGCGTTTCTCACACATGCTAACGCAGCTAACGCTCACTGTCGGGTTTCTCTGCGAGGATGAGCCTCACGGCTTCTAACCTGTCCGTCTCTCTCTGACAGGGCGGGGCACCCCAGCACACCTTCGGTGGTGGGTCAGGATGGCGAGGAGAACCCGGCGGCGCTGGCGGAGAGCTGCTTCAGAGAGCTGCTGGGCAGGGCGGCTTACGGCAACATGAACAACGCCGTCCGACCCGTGTTGGTGTGAGTACCTGAGCGTTGTGTCTGTTCATTTCTGTCACAGTGTTCGGAGGTAGTGCCGTGCAGAAACATCAGACTGCACTGCAGACTGGAGGTTTCACTGTGATTTATTATTTGCTGTGTTTGGCGACAGTACAGATGATTCAAGCATCTTGGTCCTGATTGGTTAACCATGACCTTTCATGACATTCAGTGTCATGCTCTAGCTCTGCTAGCTCTGCTAGCCTACTGTGTGTTTTAGCAGCTGATCCAATGCTAACTAACTAAATTATCAGGACAATGATGCAGGTAATGAAGTTGTTAACATGTTGAAAAGTTGTTTGTTCCCACTTAAATAATGTAATTTAGAATGATTAGCTTGTTACACAAGACTAATCCCATCATGAACAGCTGGACTGTCTCCACTGAGGACTTCATCACAATCGTAGCCACAAAGGTGCATTTTCTCACCCTGCATGCTGGTTTTTAATTATTCAGCTTGATGTGCGGCTCTCTGTTCTAACTTCCCTCTCCTTCTTGTGGGTCGGTAAAAATTGTGACTCCGTGTTTAATTCTCTTAACAGAAGAAATAATTTCCAGTTTTTGCAGCTGCAGAAAGCAGTTTTGCTCTTTTGATTGGACGTCTTTGGAGCGCCGTTATGTTGTTTGTTTGTCGTGGCACAGCGCGAGGTGACAAATAAAGATGCTGTGAATAGCTAGGACCCATCCCTTCTTTTATTGTGACCAGTCACAGGCTGTATGAGCATGTGGAGCTGCTTCTGCCCCTGTGATGTCACTTCCTGCAGTGGGCTGTCCTGTTAGAGGAGCACGATTAATTTTCAGCAATCTCAAGTCTCTTTGTTTAAACCTAAACAGAGAAAATAAAGGAGGAAACAGAAGCAGATCTGCTGCTTCCTCTCACTTTGCAGACACGCTGCAGCCTTCAGATTCATAACCTGCTTATTTATATGTTGGAGTCATGACACGGACAGCAGGAGAGGTGTGAGGACAGGGCCTCATGCATTCATTTCCTCACACACACACACACACCTGCTGTGACTCACTCTACGTCTCAAACACACATATAGATACACACAGATAAGCTACCTCCCAGCACACAGAGGAAATTAAATGAGCTCTTTTACCGTGCGGGCGGCCGCCATGTGAGCGCGGCACACCGCCGCCGCCCGGTTACCGCCTCTCTCTCCTGGGATTTAAAAATCCTCGTCGCTGCTCCTATTGGCCGCTTCCCCGCCACTCAGCGCGGCTCACATAAATTGGACGATTACCGAGAGAACAGCTGAGCCCCGCTGAGGTTTTCTTTGTCACAGTCTGTTTTCTGCTTCGCTGAGCCGCTCTGAGTCTTGAGCCTTCACCTCGCTCCTCTTCTCCTCAGCAGCTTCAGGAGGAAAAGCTCGCGCAGATATTTTTTATGTTCAGTGTTTTTAGCCTAGCAGTGTGGCTCCAGCGATGATCACACAAGGTCACGCGACCCGAAAATCTAGTCTTACCAGACTTCAGCTTATGATCTTGTGGCTGGACCACAGTGTTTTGAACCAATCAGAGGAAGAGGAGCTCCTGGCAGCTGCAGGTGTGGTTTCCATGTGACGTTGACTCCAAAACTGAACGCTTCAGTCCCTCTGATGTTTTTTTTACACGTCAGCATTCGCATGTTAAGAGGATAACATGCTAAATGTTATACTGAACTTAATATGTGAGCATTCTAGTATGCTTAGAGTATCACCTGCCGAATGTGAACAAAGTAATTACAGGTGTACGCATGTTCACACGTTTACTAAATCTCGACCTAAATGCTGCAAATGAACAAACGTGCTAAACATTATAGGAACCTTAATTTGTTCATATACAAAACTCTGGGCATGCTAAAAGCTAAATGTTGAGCAATGCATGCCCAAATGTTCAAATGCATACTCACATCTGGACTGTAGCTGTTACCAGGCTAACTTATTTAGCATATTTGCAAAAAGAGAGAAGCCTTTTCATGCACTCTTGTCGTGGATTTTAACTGTAGTTACATGCACCATCTGTCTTTTTATGAATCTGTCCGTATCATAGCTGCATAGCTCCCTCATATTGCTAACATATCATGTTTAGCATGTTTTGGCATTCAGGACTGATTTCCTGCTCTAACATACCTGGTCGATAAGAGCGCTGATATCTCTATCGTGTGATGCTGCTCCTGAGTCAGTGTAAAGAAGAGGCCGTCCCTCGTGTCCAGCTGCTAACAGTGATGGTTGTTGTCCGGCTAATTTATAAGCTATCAGTTCTCATCCAGTCCTGGGCAGCGCTGTGAGTTGCAGCAGGAATGGTGAAAGGAGTGACAGTCGTAATATCCAGTGTGAAAAGTCAGAGGATGGTGGTGCCACTGGGGGCCATTTGAGTTGAGGAGTCATTATCAGTGTGAACATCATGGGCTCCCGGGGGCCTTTTCCTGGTAACACTGCAAAGATTTAATGTTAGTACATAGTCCAGAACACACACACACACACACACACACACACACACACGCTCAGGATGGCTCAACTCACTTTTAATGACTCTATCACTGCTAGTCAGCCATAAAGGACTCGCAGTCCTTTAAGGCTGAAGGACTGGCATGTCAGCGGTATGACCGGATGATGACGATGATGATGCACAGAAACTGGATAATTTACTGCATGATTAGCTGTCAATCATTCTGCGATCACATCAGCTCTCCAGTCAGAAAAAAATGAAAGTAAAGAATTACGATGGGACAACTTTGAATGAAAAACCATGAACAACGGACCCGTTAACTGGTGAAAGTGTCAGTCACGAGGAGGAAAATCACAGCAATTAACAGCCAGATGATGAAGAGGAGCAGCTCAATAGCACCTATAATAAGATGTTAAAAAATCTCCAGTCAGGACAAACTAGTCTGTGTTTTCCTGCTGATTGACTTTTACTGTTCATCAAGCTACAGGTATGTAAACACCTGACGGAGAACACCTAGGGGTCTTGGCTGACGCTCAGTAAACAGGACTCGTATTGACTGCAAAGGTATAATCAGCTGATTTCCTACATCACTTTACACGTTACGATCAATAGTAAGGTGCCCGAAGGCCACAAAGGGCTGACAGTTTACCCAGCATCCTTCACAACAGAGCGATACGAATCACAGAGAGAGAAGAGGAATGAAATAAAGCCGCAAGAGGAAAGTGAAGCGCTCGTGTTTTCCCGTGTTTTCCTGCTTGTTGTGTCCAGCTGGGAGTTAACTGAGCGGTGTCTCTCATGTCTGCCGCTGTCTATGTTCAGCATAGTTCACGTTCGTCCATCGATGCGCCTTCTACCAGAAGACGTGAAGCAACAGGAGGTGATGCGAAGCCGCTGCAGTCACGCTTCATTGTTGTTCAGGAAGAAAGCTTGTTTTGTCAGGCTCTTACTGTGAAACGCTATCAGGTGACTGTGTGTCCAACAAGTGGTGTAGTGATGGAAAGACCAAATTCAGAAGCCTCTTTATTGATTTTAGCTTTGTGTGGACGGACTTTCACTTTTTGATTCAGTGCTTTGGAGAAAATATTAGTAGTGATAGTCTCTGCAACACATGAGATGTTGTACTGAAGTCCTGTTAGTGAGTACAGTTATTAACTCCGGGAATATGCAGATGCACAAAATGAAATGTTGCCGCCGTTGCTTCCACCATGTGTGGAGGTCGCTGGATTTGGGGTCGAAGTTGAATTTATTTCGAGCAGCACGGCGTGCTGGGAAATCATCCTGCCGCTGCTGTGGTCTGCACAGCTGCTGAGGAGAGCAGCTGGAAATAAAACTTGAATGTGTGCTTTTGGGGTGAAAGCTATGTGTCCCCACCAGTTTCCAGGAACAAAGTTTTGTGTGGATTTCAGTCCATCCTGATCTGATCATCCCAAACACTCTGCAGAATAGCTTTACGCTGGTGTGAGCCGCTGTGTTCTGGTGGAGAGAGTGGAACTAAACGTTGCTGCAGGGCTAAAGTGAGAGAAAGAAAGACTGCGCTGTAGCTGCCAGTGTGAAAAGGCAGCTAGGCAACATGCAGGTCTGCACAGCTCATACAGCTGATCCCAGATCACCGAATGAGGCCTGATGTGTCCCTCAGCTGTGTGACGCTGTCTGTGCAGAGACTAACGCGGTGTGTCAGGGTGCCATACTGGTGCTTTCTGGTTTCATTTGTTTAGCCTTGCTGTTAGACTGAAGCAGCAGCCTCTCATCCCATGAATGGAATTACTTCATGGTGTTTCTGGTTTCATTGATGGTAATTTAGACCTGCAGTCCTGTTGTCTGCGATTGCTGCCACTAATTAAATCTCTGGAGTCTTCCCAGAAACCAAAGACACTTTGATCGATGCGATTTCAACCGCTGATTGGGGGAAAACGCTGAAAATCTGCACCTCATTATCCGAGTTTGACGTAACATTTCAGACAGTTGCAGAGTTGAAATCAAAAGGTTCCAGTAAGAATATAAAAAGACACTCTGGGTTTATTTTGTTGGAGCTTTCTTTGTATTTGAGCCTTTTTCCGTTAGTTTTCCTCTTTTCTCCTTCCTGAAAAGTCACGTTCACACGACTCTCTCGTTAGTGCTGGACTTTTCCACCTTGCATCAACAGGTAGACTGAAGTCGGGACATGGTTAGCATAGCATAGTTTAGCATGAAGCCTGTTAGCCTAGCCTGTTATTTGCTAGCTTGTAAGATTTTGGCTCGTATTCTTCACTTTTGTGGTTTCAGCTCTGAGGTTTCGGGGATGTGTCAGCTGGCTTTTCTGGGTTTCTGGTGAGTTGAAAACACGAAACAGACAAGCTGAGTTGGTCTTTTTTGAAAATAAATGTGGATACTAGAACTTTTTCAACAGGCTTCACATGTGAAACACTGCGTCCCTGCTGAATCCTCGTCTCTTTCTTCCATCCAGGGCTTATTGAAGAGACTCTGCCTGTCCCTCAATCACCAGGAGGAGGGAATGTTTTAAATGAACAACCTCCATCTTTATTTTGGTCTGAATCCCGGAGCTGCACCTGTAGAAAGAACATCCTCCGTTCTATTGTAGCCAGCTGAGGATGGTGAGGTGACAGCAGCTTATTAATGAGGCTGCTGTCACTGTTTAGCTTTACTTTTTTTAAAATGTGTTTTAAACTGAGCATTTCCTCAGCTCTGCACAAGCATCACGTTAAAGGAAGATTAGTTGTCGTCATGGTGATTCATAATTTATGCTCTTTTCTGCCATCACTGTGGCTGGATTTCGAGGAACCTCCTCCTCGTACTCCTTTAAGCTCTGGTTCAGCTGGTCTCTAGCTGTGTCTGTCAGCCGTTCGGTGCTGGCCAGGAGCTGCACAGTGAGTTTATCAGGGCCTGATGGCGCAAACATCTGCTTGTTGCCGCTGGAAACACTGAGACTCAACTAAAACTGTAAATGTGCTTTAAAGCTAAGAGGCTGAAAAGCTGTAGAGCTGCAGAGCTGGTGACAACCCTCACCAACAACCGTTTCTGTGATTTACGTTAGTTAAATCCTTTGTGCTTTTAAATCTTCTCAGACATCACTGTGGTCTCTATGAGCTTGTGATGGGCATTAATCCATATTTTTAACATTTTTTCACCAGAATAATGAATTGCATTGAGTGTTGATTGCAGTTTGCAGCCGTGCGTATGCCAGCCCACCTGAACTGTAGTCAGATCTGTTCCTGCAGTCTGGGACAATCCACAGTCCTCTGCTTCACCCAGTGACACCGTCGCCTCTGCTTCACCCAGTCACTCCTCTCAGGTGTCGGGGACGTCTGCCGAGCACACACACCTGCCTCCAGCCTCCAGCCATCAGCGTTAAAGCCTGCAGGTGTGCTGAGTGTCATCCTCACTCTCCCGGCCCGTCACCGTCGATGAGTGTGTGTTTGTGTTTAGGCAGCATCTTCCCAGTGTCTGCTCCAGCTCTGAACAGTGACTCGCTGGCATCATGCGCCCCCTACAGGTCAGGCGGTGCAGTGACAGACAAAAACCAGCTGTGACCTGCTGTTTGATATCTTTCTGTGTAAACCAGAGAGTTAAGAAAGTGTCTGAAGGTTTGAATGTGGTGGAAGACGTCTGATAGAAGCTTTGTGACCTGGTCAACACCAGTCATTTCATGACTGAATCAAGTTTTATTCAGCACATTTTATTTTCTAATGCAGGATTCCAAATATCTCACTGTGCTGGGTCATGGATATGTACTCAGTTTTCTAGTGAATACAGCAGTTAGTCACACTTCCTCTGAGCAGTTTGTGGCAAACCGGCATCAACATGCTGGACCTGATTGGATGAATCCCAGTTCTGTTGCAGTTATGGAGGACCAATCAGACCCACGTCCAGCTGCAATGTGTATTCTGGAATTCATCTGTAACCGCCACGGGAAAAGGAAATGGTGATTTTATAAATAAGATAAGATTCTGTTTTGTAGTTTTGTCCGTTTTTCTTTTCATCTCATGTTCACACCACTAAAACTTGAAAACATCATTATAGCAATAAAATGCTGCATAAATTACTTACAATTAATCAATGAAACGTCTTTATTTCATGCATTCTTCTTCATTGTCTGAGTCGGGTGCCTACATTACCCACAATGCAACCACTGACAGCTCAGTCAGAGATCGGGGTGTGTTATGCTGGCAGCAGCTAATGTCGCCTCTAGCCTGCAGCAGTAATGAAGAGCGTCTGCAGAAGCTCCAGATTTCTGTAGTTTTCAGAGTTCAGTCCCATCCGACTCAAGTGACATCACTTGAGGTACTTTGTCAGGCTTCACTCAGCTTTCTCTGGAGACACTAAACTCAAGGCTTTCTGGAACTTTTTCCACATCTGCAGTCGTACTCCCCAGCACCTGGAAACAGACTTTGATGGCCCCTGAAGTTTGTCTGATCCCACGATCGCCACAAAACAAACTTCCTCACAGAGAGACTGTTGAATAGTACTTAAAATGCTTTTCTGTGTTGTTCACTGTGCTTTCATACTTACAGTACAGTCATTAGGAAGGTCACAAGCTCATCCCCAATATGGTTCTTCTTAAGCACCCAACAGGCGGAGAACAGGTTGTCATTTAACTGGCATACATAATTTCAGGTGTAGCTTTTCCAGTATATAAGTGTGCAGTTTCATCAGAATCGCACATATATAGACGACCGCTGAGGCTTCTCCAGGCGATGAATACATTCATCACTGCAGTCCGCTCTTTAATTTTTCTCTCGATTAAACAGCCGCTGTGCTTCTCCTCTGTGTGTGAAACCAGTCCTGCTCCTGCAGAGCTCCTGCAGGAAGGAGGAGGAGGAGGAAGGGGGAGCGTCTTCAGACTATAAATAGCAGGGATTGGGGTTAACGGGCGGGAGGGTTTTGGGGGTTTGGATTGACGTCATGTTGCTGAACTGTCTCCTCCTTATCGCCGTCCTCTGCTTTTTCCTTTCCTTCTCCTTGTTCCCGTCTTCCTCTGCCTCGTCTTTCCACTCCGTCCCCCCGAATGCTGTCCTTCCCTCTGCCTTTCTTTCGCTGACGTTGTTTGTTCATGTCAGTCCTGCAGACTGTTTAAACGGCTGCTGTCACAGTCTGTTTGAACTGAATCGTCTCTGAACGGTTTGTCTAGGTGTGAGGGCTGTGGATCAGGACATATATGGTTGATCAGGCGGTTAACGCTGCGAAACAGTCGCAGTTTGGTTCAGTTTAGGTAACAGAACTGCTTGGTTAGGTTGAGGAAAGGATCATGGTTTGGGTTAAAAACGTTCTGCCTCTGTCACACGTGTAACAAAAAGAGCAAAGTTCTTAAATATTAAATCTTAAAACAGAAATAGCTTTCCAAGAACTGTGTCTACATGAAGTAGCATTTAAAATGGACTCAAAATGACTGAAAAGAGACTCAAAACTACCACAAATTTACACGAAGCTACCACAAATATGCACCTAACGATGTGCGTCTTGTCCTTTCACACGTCTGTGCTCAGGGTCTCGTTGTCCGTGGGTACAATAAAATATTACAAAACAATAAAGTATGGAAGCTGTCTAATTCCTGGGTATTATTACAATCATAAATAGCATCACAATAGTCAAATCATTATAGCTCATGGTAGATAACTGTCTCAAACTGTTACCTTTTCTGATACCTAACCTTTAATAGCTGCCATTACAGACGGACGTTTTAGCTCGCAGCTGTGACCGATGTGAAGCCCCGACAGTGCAAACAGAAAGCCCCAGTTTAATCAACCCATCGGTTAAATGGAGACAAACAATGCTGAAGGAACAGGGAGGAAGGGTTGACCTCATGTCCGGCAGCAGAAACGGAGCGTGAGAGGTGGAAACACTCTGAATGTTAGCGACACGCGGTCGGCGTCCGGTCAGAGGTGCTGGTTTCACATCGCGGTCGTGGACGAAGTGTTTGTGTGGATGAAAGGTTTCTAAAAGCTGCTGGAGGTCAGAGAGCAGGCAGATGAGATGGATGTTTGAAACGTTCCAGTTGACCTCCTGCTTTCCGCTGCAGCTCTCACCCGTATGAAGAAAAACAAGAACGCTCACGCTCCGGAAGAATGGAGTCAAATCATTGGTTATGATGTGTAGAAGCACACAATCTGTGTAGGTGTTCGACCTTTGACCTGCTGCCCGTTCTCATTCTAAAAGCTTCTGCAGAATCAGGAAACGTTCAAACAGCCGGTCTACTGGTAAAACCGTACGAGTCGATGTCGTCTTCTTTGAATTCTGTGAATATCAGCGTGTGAATCATCCTGCTTTGATGCAGCCTCACACAATATGTTGTGACAAGCCATCCCTGAGAGGCATCTGCCCAGGCTCTGCTGAAGGAGGCCGGTTTTTTGACTGAGGAGGCTGCTGTCGCTGGAAAAACTGTGTTTGACTCACGGGAGCGTCGTTGCTCTGTGACTGACAGTAAAGATCGGCTTGTTTCTGCTCAAAGTGGTTAGAGTACCTGGTGAAGGGTAGAGACAGATCAAGGAAACCAACGCTGCCTGTTGTTAGGAGGCAGGATGTTCTTGTCTCCTCGGTTCCTCTGATGGTTCCTCCACTGATGATCCTGACAGATTAGATCCCTCGACAATAAGACAGCACTACAGAACATCTTCTTGAGACAGAGTACGTTTATTTTTGCGGGCTCTTTTTGTATGAAATGTGTAGACGTGGTTGCTGAGGACTCGAACACCCTTGCACGCTATCTGCTCTCTTGGTCTCATCTTGAATGAGAAAACCGAGTTACAGTCTTTTTTTTAGTCATGTTTTTGTCCTTGGGAGCAGGTCCTTAACTTCAATCAAAAATGCTTGTGGAGATTTTTTTGCCTTTTTGGTCGAGACTGAAATAAGAGAGGGAGAGGAGGGGGAGTACAGGACACTGATAGACAACTTTGTTGAGTGGTCCGAACAAAACCACCTGAGGCTGAACATCAGCAAGACCAGAGAGATGGTGATCGACTTCAGGAGGAAGAAGACGCCTTCACAGCCACTACGGATCAAAGGGGAGGTGGTGGAGGAGGTGGAGGACTACAAATACCTTGGTGTGGTGATCGACAACAGACTGGACTGGAAATCCAACACGGAGACTGTGTCCAAGAAGGGGATGAGCAGACTCTACTTCCTGAGGAAACTGAGATCCTTCAACGTGTGCAGCAAAATGTTGGAGATCTTCTACCAGTCTGTGGTCTCCAGCGCCATCTTCTTTGCTGTTGTTTGTTGGGGCAGCAGCATCAGAGCCAGCGACACCGACAGACTTGATAAGATCATCAAGAAGGCCGGCTCTGTACTCGGACTCAGACTTGAGTCTTTTGAGACTGTGGTGGAGAGGAGGACGCTGAATAAACTGCTATCCATCATGGACAATGATCAGCAGCCTCTCCATCACACAGTGGACAGACAGCGGAGCACCTTCTCCCACAGGCTGCTACAGCTCCGCTGTCGAAGGGACAGATACAGGAAATCTTTCCTGCCACATGCCATCACACTGTACAATAACAGCTAAAAAAAAAACAATACTTTGTACCACTACTGTTTGCTACTTTTTATATTTTAATTATTATGTATATAATTTTTACTGCTCGCTATTTTGATATTTTATTATGTATAGTTTGTTCTTTATAGTCTTATTTCACAATTTTTCCCTTATTTCACTGTGTGTAATGCTGCTGCTGCACTGCAATTTCCCAGCTTGGGATAAATAAAGTCTATCTATCTCTCTCTCTCTCTCTCTCTCTCTCTCTCTATCTCTATCTCTATCTCTCTATTTCTCTATCTCTCTCCCAACAACGACATTACTGATTTTGTGCAGACGTTCATGTTTCCCAGATGATAAATTGTAATATCTTTGGTGATCCTCTGACTTTTCATCTAGCGCCATCATCAGGTCAGCATCTCCCCCTACACTTTGATTTATGACCAAATACCAAAAAACTACTGACGTTCCCATCACCAGCCTGAACTACGATGGTGAACATGGGAGACATTATACCTGTTAGCATGTTAGCATGCTGACCTGAGTATTTAGCAGGAAGCGCTGCTGAGTCTGTTAGCACAGCCTCACAGAGCTGCTAGCATACATTAGATCTTATCCCATCGGAAAATACAGATGTTTCGATGATTTCCTCCATGTATTCAGAAGCGATGCTATTAGACACTGCAAATGTGAGATAAGTTACTCTGGTTTACTGGCTGCTTTAAGATCAGACTTTATGTTAAGGTCAACATGTTGGTCAGACTGTGAAGTCAGGGATGTTGTCGAGGCTCCTCTCGTTGTAAGCGGGTGGTTGAATAAGTGTGTGTTCAGACAAAAATAGCAAATGTATGTAACAGATGAGTTTACCTTGAGGCTGCAGGTCGGCTCCTACACAGATGAGTAAATCCCTCGTCCTCCATCTGCCGCTCACACTCGTCTGCATGTGTTCTTCAACGCCTACATGATGACCTTTGACCTCATGCATGTCTCACCTCCGTGGCTTCAGCTGAATGTTCATGTTTAAATACACGGGTTCACAAGATCAGTGGTGGGATGCCTCAGGTTTTCCTGCATGATAGTATATCTGATCCTCCTCTGCATTATCTAATTATATGTGTGTAGCTTTATGTCAGAGCCTGCAGGCAGCTCCTCTTCAGTTAAACAGTTGGGCCACAGATTATGTTTTAGATGATGTTATGGAATTAATTTGGAATCAAACCTAAAACCTCAGTTTTTGTTAAGCCTGACATCCACAAGTGAAAGCCCCATCCGCATCCCCAGCATCATCTTCAGCTCCAGCTCCAGCTCCAGCCCCAGCCTCAGCCCCAGCCCCAGCCCCAGCCCCAGCCCCATCTGCATCCCCAGCCCCATCTGCATCCCCAGCCCCATCTGCATCCCCAGCCCCATCTGCATCCCCAGCCCCATCTGCAGCCCCAGCCCCAGCCCCAGCCCCAGCCTTAGCCTCAGCATCATCCCCAGCCCCAGCCCCAGCCCCAGCCCCAGCCTCAGCCTCAGCCTCAGCCTCAGCCTCATCCCCAGCCTCAACCCCGGCCTCAGCCCCAGCCTCAGCCCCAGCCTCAGCCCCAGCCCCAGGTCCAGCCCCAGCCCCAGGTCCAGCCCCAGCCCCAGCCCCAGCCCCAGCCCCAGGCCCAGCCACAGCCCCAGCCACAGCCACAGCCACAGCCCCAGCCCCAGCCTCAGTCTCAGCCTCAGTCCCAGTCCCAGTCCCAGCCCCAGCCCCAGCCCCAGGTCCAGGCCCAGCCCCAGGCCCAGTCCCAGCCTCAGTCCCACCCTCAGTCCCAGCCTCAGTCCCAGCCTCAGCCCCAGCCTCAGCCCCAGCCCCACTCTGGCTACTTGTGGTCCTCTTCAGGAGAGGGGTTGTTTAGGCATTTAAACAAAAGACATTTTCTTGTAAGGATGTCTCAGATTTGAAGTGTGCAGGTGTGTGTGTGTCTCAGTATTTGAAGACCTTTGACATAATTTGATGTGATGATAACAGATTCTTCAGCGAAATCAGTTCAGCCTTTAGATCTTTTATGTCCTTTAAAATAAAACAGACAAAAAACTGATGATATTGTCCATCAGGACTGAACACTGAACACTGTTTCTGTAGAAGAATCTGTGTCCACGTCTTAATGCTGCTGTTAATGAGGACAGTAGACTAATGATCTTCTCTGTTTTGTCCTCAGTCACCTGGACAACCACCACCTGTGGGACCCCAATGAGTTTGCTGTTTCCTGCTTCAGAATCATCATGTACTCCATCCAGGTACAGCTCACTCATGTTTGGAACAGAGTTAAAGTTACCAAGAAATTAAAATAGTTTTCAGTTTCTACTTTGTCGATACATCAGCGTGATGCTTTACGTCATGCAGCTTTTTACATCAGCAGTAGGTGTACCGTTAGCCCCGCCCTCCTCTTTCTCTTGGATCTCACCTGTCAATCATCTTGACGAGCTGTCATCCAGCCCCAGGCTTTTAGTCAGCGGCGTCTCTGACTCCTCCACAGGCAGATGGAGAACACAGCTGTTTCTGAGAGTCTCTCTCTTTCTAGTGTTTCCTGCTCCTCCATTGTTGTTGCTCTGAATCTTCTTCTCAGGAGGATGTTCATGTAGGCTCTGAAACTTCTCTGACTGAAATAATCAGACCAAATTCTGATGAAAATAGCATCTCAGTTAGTCGTCAGTGCAGCATTTGATACGATTGACCGTGATGTTGGACAGTTGGTTGGTCTTTCTGACTGTTTGACATCTGCCTTGGAGGTCATGTGTCTGAGAACATCTGTTCTGGGGTTGCAGGGAGCTGAGCTTCAGCCTTCATACACATACAGGAAACACCAAATAATACAATGAGGACATCAACTCCCATGATCCCACGCTACTCCATGATGTCATCAAACTATGCTTTTTGTTATTGGTTTGATTGATTGATTTGAAAGACCCATTGGAGGAAACGAATGAGCATATCGACACCACTCTCTTGTCCGTATGCTGAATACGTAGCAGGATTCAGCAGCCGGTTAGCTTAGCTTAGCATAAAGACTGTAAACAGAAGAAAACGGCTAGCCTGGCTCTGGTCAAAGGTAACCAAATCGACGTACCAACACCTCTAAAGTGCTCTAATTAGCATGTTTCTTTAGTTTAATTCATACTTAAAAAAACCTTTAAGATTCAAGGAAGTTATCTGTCAAATAACCAACATGTTGTGACTAGATGTAGTGAGCAGAGATGACCGACAGTGTGCTCAGATGTCTGAGCTGTCGGCCACGTTTCAGCTATGTTGAAACCATGATTAGCGCGAACTCAAAGCCTCTTCGTCTCTCTGCGTTTGTCATCGTCCAGGCTCAGCACTCGCACCACGTCATCCAGCAGGTTCTCAATCACCTGGACACTCACAACAGGAACACGCCGCGGGTCAGAGCCGGCATCGTCCAGGTCCTCCTGGAGACGGTGGCCATCGCTGCCAAAGGCTCAGTGGGTGAGTTGCAGCACCGCGCTGGTTCCCACAGCTGGACCAGTCACACCTGAGGTGGCAGAGAAGAAGACAAAACATCATTTTAACTTTTTATTCAAAAACGTTGTCACCTGATTGATTTCTCCTCAGAAAATGAATTCTGACTATCAATTGTTGATTCAAGTCGTTTATCAAGCAGAGTGTTCAGATAACTTGTCTGACTGTTGAACGGATGAGACGAGTAGTTTCAGGACGTCACTTTAAGCTCTGACAAACAGTTTTTCTGCTAGTGTGACGTTTTCTCGACAAACAGCAGCTGCTCTGTAGGTTCATGCAGGGTCTCTGAATCGCTCTTTGTGTGGCTCCTGGTCCACACGGGACCAGTTGGCCTACCAAGACAGGGAAGTACAAACCCCTCCTCCATGATAAGACGCCCATTTAAAGTTCATTTAAAGTCATTTGAAAAAAATGGAAATAACCTTAGAAGTTTAGATCATTCTGTTTTTTTGTGTAATTCCTCCTGTTTTTCTGCCTGTAAAAAAAAAAAAACCTCTCTTCTGGATAGGAATGATTCAAGAGACCAAAAGAAGTGACGTGTTCACCTTTGAAAGTGAAATCACGACTCCTCCCAATCTGTGGCTCGGTACAGTATGACAGTGTGCTCAGATTTACAGTGAATACGTCCATGTAGAGCAGCTTCTGCAGACCCCCCCCCACACTCGTGGCATTAACAAGCACCCTGGGTCATCACGGCGTAATTGTACTCGTGTATTTAGAGCAGAGTGTAATGATACAACAAACAGAATTATTTCGGCATGCTCAGATGTTTAATCTGACCTTTATTTTAATCAGGATCGTCTCCTTTCAACAGAGTCCCGCCCAAAATTTCAGCACTAAGATTAAAGCGTAAAGTTAAGAAAAATGTAAAAGGGACTGTTGAATGATAAATTACTTTGTTTTAGTTAAACTAAACACTTAACAATGCAGCAACTCCACAAATCATCATCGTTTGGGTGAACTGACCCTTTAAGTGTTTGGTTTTATTAGAGAAGAGCATCGGCTCTTCGGTGCACACTGTGCAGCTTCACTGCACTGAAAGCACCTGAAAACAGAGCCCAGTCCACACCTGCATTCTCCAGGACCTGCAGGTGTTTCTGTTTTTCTGCGTGTGTGGGGGAAGTTTCTGATCCACATCGAGTTGTGATCCTGTGTTGGTGCTGTAGAATAGCTCAGTATCCACTCCTGTGTGATGTTAGCTCAGTGGATTACAATAGATTCAGTGTTAAAGGATGTTTTTTTTTACATTTGCTGTGTTACAGATGAGCATCCTGGCTGTTCTTAGCATAGCTTAGCACAAAGACTGGAAGCAGTGGGAAACAGTTAGCCTCTGTCTGATGTTGTTTCTCTGTTTATTGAATGAAGCCGTTAGAAGGTCGACAGATCAAGTCGCTTAAATATTGATTTTTTTAAACTTTTTCCCCAGAATGAGAGATTATTTAACCCTCTGTGGGAAAACGATCTCTAGCAGCTGTTAGCAGATGTTTTTGTTTAGCAGCACAGGTTTCGTATTTGTAACTAGTGTTGCATTATAATTTAGTTCATTTTTTAAAAATCATGTTAGATCTCTATATCATATTGTAGAAAAATTACCCGAAAAAAGTCAGAATCCATAAAGAAGACCAAACAGTGTCGAAGTGATGAAATATTTTTGTTTCCGGAGTCTTTTTGGAAAGCTGCTGTCAGAGTTAATACCACGATGTTTTAAGCTGAATGTGCCAAAGGACGGGAGGGTGAGCCCGTCAGCACAGACTCGGTCACAATCTGAGGTGTTGCTTTTTGTGACAGAGTGAATTAAGACAGCTGGACCAGAGACGACCTGTGAACGTGACCAACAGCACACATACGACTCTGTTGATGCTCGCGGTTCTCTGGGAACCCCAGTGAATCCTTTAAATCCTCACTCCATCAACTGCTTAAGACTCACCAGTCTCCAAATACAGTGAGCATGTCGGGTTTGTAGGGAAAAACGTGTACGAAATGATGCACGAGACATTTTCGTTTGATGGGATTGTGCAGCCATGAAAAAGATGATGAGATTAATGTGACGTAAACATCAAACAGCCTCAATGAAGAACTGGAACAAGCTGATCCAGACTCAAGATTATTCTGTCAAAACTCAAACCTTAAAGCTGCTTCAGTGGAAATAAATGCAGAAAGTCAGATGTTAAAAGGTTAAATTTGACAAAAACACTGTGTGTGTGTGTGTGTGTGCGCGCGTTCGTGCGTGTCTGTGTGTGCGCGCGTTCGTGCGTGTCTGTGTGTGTGTGTGCGTGCGTGCGTGCGTGCGTGCGTGCGTGCGTGCGTGCGTGCGTGTGTGTGTTTGTGTGCGGGTGCGCAGGCCCCACAGTGCTGGAGGTGTTCAACACTCTGCTCAAACACCTGAGGATGAGCGTGGACTTCGAGCTTGGCGAGAGCTCGAGGAGGAACTCCAGCACCAGCGTCTCGTCCGGCCGCGGCAAAGAGAGCGAGGAGCGAATCGTCCAGAACGCCATCATCCAGACCATCGGTACGACAGAGTTTCTACTTCCTGTGTGTCCTAAAATAACACTCAGGTGCTCGCAGCAAGCTCAGACTGTTTGTGGTAGTAAAGATTAAATCCAGACAGACTGAACAGAGAACGTGTCTCAACCGCCCTGCAGCCGTTCAGGTCTTTGTGTTCGAGTGCTGACTCATCGTCTCCCGTGTTTTCCCGCCAGGCTTTTTCGGGGGAAACCTGCCCGACTACCAGCGAGCGGAGGTCATGATGTTCATCATGGGTAAAGTGCCAGTGTACGGGACCCCCTGCCACACCTTGGACACCGTCAAGATCGGGTGAGTCACACATTCATTATCCGGGGGCCCCGGGGTGCCCTCATTCTGCTGCTGCAGCCAATCAGCTCACAGCTCCCAAAAGCCCATTCTCCTGAATGTAGAGGCAGCGTGGCTCCAAACGTGTTGGCGCCGCTCCCTCTGTCCTTTCCCCGTTAACACAATCAACACAGACACGGAGCAAACTGAGCAGTTTTAGCTTCGTGATGGAAGCTGCTTTTACTGAAATCAAAGCGCTCACATGTGCTCTTTAAACATTTGTCCTGTGAGAAATAATTAGCGCCCAAAAAATCGTATTTTGTACTTCAAGTGTCCCTTTTTTGTCGAAATCGGTTGCCATGCCATCAATACTGGATGAGACACCAGCCAAACCTGCACATGTCAACACCGGCCCTCATCATCGTCCTTCAGTCCCACACAGTCAGGTCTTGGAAGCTACAGGTCACCACGTTCACCAGCCGGATTAGTTCGAGACTGAAGGAGCGTTTCTGATGTGACCTCAGAGACCTTTCAGTGGAAGAAAACTGCTTAAAAAAAAAAGTCAGAATGACTTTGCTGTGATTTTTCGCTGCAGTTAGACCATAAAGGAGCAGCCTGGCTCAGAAACTCCTCACCTGACTCCTCATCCCAGGTTGTTTTTGAGCTGTGAGGCGTTTGGGCAAAGAATGATTTCATCTTCTCTAAAATTGTTTTAACTGGATTATCTATAAATCGAAGTATTTCACAAGAACAAACCAACAAATGGAGAAAAAACATACCAGTATTGTCATCCCCATTGTGAAATAAACCTACAGACGGCCTGAAGCGCAGTGAACAGTCATTCATGGCCTTCATGGTGCATTCAGGTGCAATATTTAACTCTGGGGGGAAATCAGAAACCAGATATCTTAACTTCAATCTGATGCCATGAGAGAAAATCAGTGTTTCTTCGTTTCTGTAGGAGCAGCTTGTGAACTGTTTAAAACGGGGAAGTTTCCATTTTTAATTATCATTTTCCTTTGTTTAAGGCCTGCATATGTCATGACTTTCTTGTTCTTTCATTTCAACAGTTTCAATAATTAGATGCTAACAATTCATTTCTACAGAGGCAGATTTAAAATGTCAACTTTTATCAGCAAACTCGACCATATATGCTCACTTCAGTATTTATTTATTCTGAGCAAGTCATATTTTCATCGCAATATTGAACAATGTTATTGCACTTTGCAGATTTTTCTCATATCGTGCCGGCCCAACACGCACAAACACACGCACACACACGCACACACACGCACACACACACACACACACACACACACACACACACACACACTCTCCCTCTCATCCAAAGTGAATTGTGTCTTAATCTGTCCTCACTTCACCTCCTGGACGCCCTGCAGTGAGACGACGGCTGGCCTTCTCCTCTCCAATAAAAGAAAGAAAAACAAGCTAATCCCTCCGGCCTCAGGAGAGCAAGAACAGATAATCCCAAATCAAACGAGCACTGTCCTCCTCCTCCTCCTCCTCCATCACATTCACTCTCTCTCCTTTTTGGGTAATTGCTGGAGGAGAGAAATTTGACCGTGCAGCTAGTTGCTGTGACTGAGTGGAGAACTCTGTGGATGTTCTAGAGCTGCCGCCGCCGCCGCTGCTCTCAGGGCCTTTACTCTTCCTCCTTCCTTCCTCCATTGCTGGATTTTATGTATCTAATGAGTGTTTGAATGGTGTAGTTTAAAAAAAAAGGAGGAAGGAGAGTATAAAGGAGAAATGAGAGTATAAAAGTTGTTAGCTTCCCCTAAAGACAGTCAAGAGGCCCAAACAGACTAAACTTGTGGTGTTTAGACTAAAATTGCTGCAGCTCCAGATGAGAAGATCGAAATCCAAACCATGACGACCAGCACTCTGAACCCCTGTCCAGAGGTTTATAAAGCACAGGCGAGATTATACAACTTATCACGGTGATAATCAGACCATCAGTCAGGGCCATGTTTATATGGGCTCCAAGTACGAATCTGAAAAAATATGTAATTACTATATTTCAGAGCAGCTACCTGCAGCTGCTCTGCTCCCAGCTGAATGAACGCATACTGAAGGAATGGGAGATGTCGTTGGGTTCAGATTTGCCCTCTGGAAACAGTAAAGAGACGTATTGTGGCGTCGGTTCTGGTTTAACGTCCCCTCCCTCTCTGATCACTCAGGCATCAGGGTACCAAGCGGATCCAGACCATGCTGCTCAGCTCCCTCATCATGGTGAGTGCTTCTCTTTTTAACCCGTGTGACCCCAGCGCGACATGAACCACATGTGTTTTATACACATTTAATGAAGCCATGAAGCATAACTACCTGCTGTGTAGACACGCTGTATATCAGCCCGCACTGGATCACATCTGCTTTTAGTTGCAGCTGATTGGACATAATTGGTTGAGCTGAGGTTTTGTATCTGGCAGCAGATCTGACACAGGATCCACTATAATTCAGATCATCTCACTCTGAAAGAAACATCATGACGAGTGAAGGAAGCTCGGCTCCTGTCTGTCGCTCGTTTAATAGACCGATTACACTTCATCAAACCTTTTCTGTGAACATCCGTTGTCAGATAAAGCCACAGGAAGTGATGCTTTGAACGTGTCAGGTGTGTGAACGTGTCCGCTGTCACCGCCACCTGGCTTCTCAGTGCAGCTGGAGGAGGGGTGAGAGGTCAACAATAAAAGATGCTCCAGACTATTTAGAGAATAAATAATCTCAATAAATACAGTAGAATATACAGTACAATGAACCAGTAAATGGTGAAAGCAATATATAAATTATCAAAACAATTTTTTCTTTCGTTACAGAAAGTTTCATTTTCAAAATGTTCCTTTTCCCCCGCTCTAATTAAGTCTTAATTATTTATTAGATATTGGCTATTTTGTAGTTCTGGCTCTTCACATGAATCCTCCATAAAGACGTTTCCTTCTCCTTCATTATCTTCTTCTGTGAGAGACCCTCATCTCACTGAGACGAGGAGGCACAGGTGGCCCCAACACACCCAGCAGTGATGCACGCACACACACACACACACACACACTCCTGTTTTCCTGCAGCATCCTCGAACACTCTGAGAGCGATTAAATACAGCGTCCGTCTGTCCTCGACTCCCCTCCTCACCGCCACCTGGCTTCTCAGTGCAGCTGGAGGAGGGGTGAAAGGTCAAAATATTTATAACGCCATGCAGCTGCAGCTGCAGCTGGGACTGTGTGTGTGTGTGTGTGTGTGTGTGTGTGTGTGTGTGTGTGTGTGTGTGTGTGTGTGAGACAGAGAGAGAGATCTCCTGACTGTCCCACTGCCCAGATGTTTGAGGGCTGCTCTCTCCGTCGTCAAAACCTCAAAAGGTCCTAAAATCCAGTCTGGACCTGGATGAGACACACCTACATCAAGCTTGTCTCACCTAGAGCTGGAATCAAAGCTGGGCATCTTTGGTGACTGGACTCTTGGATTGTGGAGTGCACCAAACACCAAACACCAGCTGCATCGCAGCACTTGACACCTGAAGCAGGCAGAAAAGTTTTTCTGTTTGTTTGTTTTAAATTTTTTCATCAAGCGTGGCCTCATTTAAATTACAGCCTTTCTCTTTTTTATAACAAAGGCTTCTGGTGGCTTCACGCTTGGTGTCATGACTCATTTGTTCAGCTGCTTGTATTAACTTAGTGACCTGAAACAAATGTCTTGTTTCAATTAAAATAAGACGTAAAATAAAATAACTTATATATTATATTATAACTCATTTTATACTATAATAATAAATCCTAGCACAAGGTCCACTCATTTTCAGGCAGCGGATGGACATCAACAGAGCAGACGGTCCTCAGAAAGAAGACGTCAGTCAGAAATCAGCATGAAATTATTTAGAAGGTTTGTAAGGTATCTATTGCTATGATCAATATTTCAAACCAGAGGAACAAAAGTGTTTTTCAGGGCTGAAGCAAAGATAGGACGGCCTTTGTGTGTTTGTTTGTTTGTTTGTTTGTTTGTTTGTTTGTTGGGGGAGGAGCTCTTAAAGTTTTGAATAAAATGCTGCAGGCGGTCCAGGCAGTCCATCCCTCTGTCTCAGACACTCATGCAGCTAAAATACTTCTACTTCATGTGGATCTTCGGGAACCGTTTCTGAAGCACAAGCATTTGTTCCAAATGAGGTCCGAGACCCCCGTGTTGTCCACACGGACGAGAGAAAAGGTCACCATTTGGACACTTTCAGCAGCTTGTGAACGTAACCTTTAAGCTCTGTTGGACGGTGTTTCTCAGCGAGCTTCCCCGTGGATTAATCGCATCATGCTGTGATAATTCGGCTCACACCTTCCTCCCCGCCTCCCCCTCCTCTACCTCAGGTAACCTCTGGCTTTAAGTCCAAGTCCATGGCAGCCGCGTTGCCTCCTCCCTTCCTGGATCCGCTCTTCTCCATCTCTCTGATGGAGGACAGCGAGCTGAGGCAGCTGGTGCTGGAGATCCTGCACAACATCATCGATCGCCATGACAACCGTGCCAAGCTACGTGGCATCAGGTACCAAGTACACCTGTCAGACTGCATCTAGGCAGTGAACTTTGTCGCTGTACGCTGCTCATGTTAATTGATCTGTATTTGAATGTTTGAGAGTGTTTAGAGAATAAAGTGCTCGTTGTTGGTCCAATCAGCAGCTCTGATGCTGGTTGCGATGATCGGGTTCCCATCAATAGCTGCATAATTCTGATTTTGTGTTTGTTTCTGTTGCAGAATCATTCCTAATGTTGCAGCATTGAAGATTAAAAGAGAGAAGATTTCCAAGCAAGACGTTGCGTTCATGAAGAAGGTAGAAAATATGACGATGTAGTAACGATGATGCTGTTGTGCTGTTTGCAGAGGTCAGCTGACGTCTTAAAGGAACACTCCGCTGATGGACTCACGGCAGTTAAAATAGATTCGAATGCAACTGTGACAGGCTGACAGCAGAAAAACAATCAAAACTAAACGACGTGAACACAACATCTTTTCCACCGTCCAGCTGCGTGCTGCAGCACAGCTCGATACACGACGTAGCTGTCCCCTACAGACCACGTAGCTGCTGTCCATCCAAAATATGGATGTCAGCAGCAGTGATTGGTGAATTCATGGCTACATCCATGTATATTTATTTATGCAATATGTATTTTTGTAGATTCTTTTACATTTACCTTTGGAATAATAAGCCTAACAATATTAAAATGCAATACATGTACAACTCATATGGAAATAGTGGTTTATATCTAAAAAATATTCAACATTTGAAACATCTTTAGTCAGTATAATCTCTGCCCGCCACCCCTGTTTTCACTGAATAACAGCTTCCATCTCTTGCGTGTGCAATATCTGTTTGCATTCGTCATTCACGAGCAGCTAAAGCAAATGTGTAAACTCGTCACACAGTTAAACTAATAACTCCAGGCCAGGATGCGTTGGTCTTCACTTGTCTTTTGTTGGTCAGTCCTCATATTTCCAGACAGGTTTAAACCGCTGAGCTGGACCCTGAGAGACTGAAAACATCTCATCTCTCAAAAAGTGCAATGATGAGTAATCAAACCTGCTACTTAAAAAGCTCTAATGAACAAAAGATAAAACTCTCGTATAATAACAGCAGCAGCTGACATTAATGATATTTGTCTCATCAGAAAAATGTGTTTGCATCTTTAAAACTCCTTCAAGGAGACTTCAGAGCTCGCTGACCCTGACAGGAGAGGCCCGCTGCCCATCAGCACATGACATTTCCAGACGCTTTAGGTTGTTCACCTGTGAATCGCACCTGAGCTGCAACCTTTACCCACACGTCAAACACCTGAAAGAACAACCACAGGGCCGGAACCGTCGCTGGACGTTACCTCCACTCACTTTACCGGCATCGTCGCCAGCGTTCAGAGCAAACGAAGGCGCCTCGCCAGCTCTCGCTCGCTGTCAGAGGTCGTTAATAGAGCTGTATTCATTAGCGCTGAATAGAAGTCGTTGGCCTTCACTTTCCATTAGGCTCCACGTCAAGCATGTAAATGCAGGATCAAGGACGTGACTGTTTATAAGACCATCTCTTCAAGCCGAGGACTCACCAGGCTGCATTCAGGCTGATTCAGAGCTGAATGATGAGATGAATCCTTTCATTTTCACTTTCTAGGACAATAACATTTTCATGGGTATCATGCAGAGTGGAGCTGCTCTGGAGGGGCTGAGTCGAATATTATCTTTATTATCAATTAATCTGCTAATGCTTCTCTATCAATCCGTTGATATTTTGGTCTGTTGAAATGGTCGTCATGGTATTATCACAGAAGATGAAGAAAAGCAATGATTGAGGAGCCTTTTTAAAAAAATCAACCTGTATGCTGTGAGGTGTTTTTTAAAGATTTGCGTCTTTAGTAGGAACCAATGGGCTTTGGAGCCACAGACAGGAAGTCAACACACTGTTTGTTTGGAATCATCCTTTAAGCTGCCGGTCGCTCAGAAGTGCAGCCGCTGTCTGAACACCTCCGGCCACGTTTGGCAGACTGATCCGCATGGAGACGAGACCAGGTGATGAGTTAGAACAGGTGTTGAAGAGACATCAAACATGCAGAGAAGGTGAACGGGGAACGTATGGCAGCGCCCCCGGTCAGCAAAGCCTTCAACTCCCAGTCCTGGGAGGACGTTTTCTGGGTCATGTGAAGGGGTTGTGTTTGAAGCCTCATTGCTCGGAGCTGTGGTCAGGAGGTCAAAGTTGCTTGTCGATGGGACTACCCAAGATCCTGCTGGACCGCAGCGGTGAAGGAGCCATCAAGAAGAATAATGAGGAAATCAGAGGACAGGTTTTTCTTCCAGCAGGACAGAAAAACAAACCCTGTGGGAAGACTTTGACGTCAGACACGTCAGTCGCTGTGGAAATAGTCTGCACATGTTCACCGTTAAAGAGTGGATTGAGCAACATCTCCGTTTCTCTGTAATGTTTTTCTGATTCTTCCCTCGTTCCTCTCCAGCATGGCCAGCAGCTCTACCGTCACATCTATCTGGGCTGCAAAGAGGAAGACAACGTCCATAAAAACTTTGAGCTGCTCTTCACCACTCTGGCCATCCTGACCATCGAGCTGGCCAACGAGGAAGTGGTCATCGACCTCATTCGGCTTGCCATCGCTCTGCAGGTAACCGTGGTTATTAATCCCAGCAGATTTTAGCCGTGTGAGTTGGCGGCGTTTTATTGTGAATTATGCTGTTGTTGCATGCAGAAACCTGCAGTTTGACTCCTCAGAGGCAAAAACATTTTCTCTGATCTGAGCAAAAGCTTTCAGAAACACAGGAATATGTTGAACACCACTCTGTGATATGTACAAAGCCAACACATTTCAACAAGAAATGCAGCCGTGATAATGATAAAATAATAAAAGAAGAAGAAAACTGTGAACTCAGTGGAATGGTAAAGTCCCCAAAACCTTCACTTCAGTAAAAGCAGCAATGCAAAACACCTGATGACAAATAAACGCTCTTCATTCAGATGTAAAACTAAACAAGTGCTTTCAGTTTGCTCAGAGAAAGAAGAGCAGCAGAGTTTAGTTTGACTGTTCTGAGATTAACTGAAGGATACAAGGAAGGAAAGGAAGGAAGGAAGCAAAACTGAAAGGAAGGTGGAAGTTAAATGGTACAAAGACAAAATAGAAATACAAAATCAAGACAAACATTTTTTGTAGTTTTTATGAACTTTTCACTGGACAACCGTTCTGTTTGTGTCATGTTGGATGTAAAGTCTGTAAAACTTTCAGATGGATGCAGTCAAGAACAAAAAGTCCAATATTTCCCACTAAAATGCAGTAAACAAATGCAAAGACCACCTCTTTAAACTCTTCATCACCATTCCTCACGGTGCTTTGATCTCCTCGATGTGTTGATGTTGTATTTACGGCGTCAGGTGTCACATTTCCGTGGCTGATGAGTAGCTGTGCTGTCATCTTCAGCAGCAGAGTCCTTAATGTCAAGAGACTGGAGACCGCACGCCGGTCCAATAAAACCTCCCACATGTGAGACGGAAGGAAGGTGTGAAAAAGCCCTGCACACACACACACACACACACACACACACACACACACACACACACACACACCAGCTGCCGGTTTGTGTGTCACGCTGAGATCTTATCATCCCGAAATGCCACAGTGTCGTAGACAAGAGGCGCACGCACGCACGCACGCACACACACACACACACACACACACACACACACACACACACACACACACACACACACACACACACACACAATGGTAGTCCCATGTATGACATCACTGGGTCCAAATTCATATGAGATCCAGAAAGCAGATTTAAAGATCAAACACACACACACAGAGTAAATAAACAGGCTTTACGGCGAACGGGAAGATTTCCTCTGGATCCTCAGAGGTCACAGTTTGATTATGTCAGTTAAAAGGTCGTCGTCATGGTGACGACCCCAGGCTGAGCGCAATGAACTGCATGGCTTCAGTGCCTATAACGTGTTTCTGTGGTCATGTGTTAATTACAGTCATGAGCTGTACATTTAAATGTGTGATGTGTGAAGACCTCTGGCCTGCTGTGTTACACTCACAGCTGCAACTAATCATTGTTTTCATTATCAGTTAATCTGCAACTTTTTTATTCAATTAATCACTGAAAGGTCGAGTGTGTAGGATTTAGTCCATAAAATCTCCCTCGCTAGAGTCTGTGTGTAGTTCATTGTAAGGTAACAGAAACACGACTATTCTTATATTCAGATTCAGATGATTATACCACCACTGAAAACATACTTTTGAATATTATATCACATTTGAACCATACATGCTGGACCTTTAATGTATGAAATGTCAAAGAATTGGGGAAAAAAAAGATCATCCACCTTCTCACAGCCCAAAGTGGCATCAATAAATTTGTTTTTTTGCCAGTCAACGGTCTAAAACCCCTAAATATTCAGTGTAGAATAATTTATGACGAGAGACAAGCAGTGAATCCTCATGCTGGAGAAGCTGCAACCAGAAAATTAATAAATGATGAAAATGACTGCAATGATTAATTAATTAGCAAAATGGTTGGCGATTATTTTTCTGTTAATTACTTCATACTGAGTGGAGTCAGTAAAAAAGTAGTAATGTAGTAAAGGTGCTTTTTATTTTGTTGGTTTTTCAGACAGAAAATGAGACAAACGAATGCTGAACAGTTGCACGTAAAGTCAAAGAAAGACATGAAGACAAGTCAGTTTGGTGAAGGAACCACAAACTGAAAACTGGACCAAAGAACTTCACAATTCTGAATCTGAAAAACTGGAGGGAAATCCTAAAGAGATCCTAATAAGTTCTGGTTCAAGCACACAGGCAGCAGGCTTGTAGCTAGCTCAGAGGTTTTTGTTGCTGTTGTTTCCCATAGCGACAGGGATTTTGGCCAATTGCAGGTTCATACCCACAGTCTACATCTGGTGAGTATGACTGCTGTGACAGTGACAGGAAGTCCTCTCAGAGAGTTCTTGCTGGATGTCTTCAGTCTCTCTCCACTGTGATCTGTGTCATAAGGAAATATGTGAAAATGTATAAAAGATTAGTGACAACACTGAAGAGTTTTAATCAGTTTTTGAAGTCACACACTCTGCAGACATTGATACTGATGAAGATCTGAAGTGTTCGTCACTGTGTGGTTGGTCTGTGCAGGACATGGCTCTGGCTAATGAGGAGAACATGCCGATGTTTATCCGCTGTGGCATCATGGCGTTGGTGGCGGCGTACCTCAACTTCCTGAGCCAGATGATCGCAAACCCTCCCTTCTGTCAGCACGTCAGCAAGGTGCATCATTGACTCACCATTGTGTTACTGATGTCATGGATTCAAGTGTTGAGGAAGCTCTTGGTGCATGTTAGAAACCATGTTTGCAAAACTTTGTTAAACCTGCTTTTTCTTTCTCAGTACTATAAGTTTGTCAATATGCTGATGATGCACCGCTGTTTATTACATATTATATCATATTATATTATATATATCATTTGCTGCTTCTGTTGTTCTCTCTCCAGGTTATTGAGCTGAGGAACATGGATGCTCCGTACCTCCTCCCAGAGCACATCTTCAGAGACAAGTGTCCGTAAGTATCCACTACCGAGCAGCTTGGAGGTTTAGTTTCGTAAAAATTTCTAGAGACATAAAAACCTGAAGAGTTTAGGCTCAACAGAATTAGATCAGTTGTAGGAAATAATGGACTTGGCGACCATTATTACCATATGAGACTTATATAACCAAATCCAGAGTAAGAACCCCACAAACCACAGCCAGAAAAAGCATCACTTTGCTGGGGCTGGTAATCAATCTTCATCATATCAGTGTCAGCAGAACAAGTTTGAGTGTCAAGTACCAGAAGTTGACATTGAAACTAAAGAATTAGTAAACAAGACCCACAAAATGAGCAGACATTAATCCTAATTTAATCCTAATTTCAATCAAAATGTTGCCAATTTTAGATTTTTATTTTAAGATGTGTTCATCTGTTCAGACAGAACAACATTTATGAGAACTTTGGCTTCTTTTGTTTAGTAAAAAATGTTTTGTAACGTGTAAAAACCTGAATTTATTCATCAAAGTAAGACCCGAGACTCATGAAGGACATCAGCATTAGTACTGAAACTACACGGTATCATCTCACCAGCTGCAGTTTGTTTGAGTGACTTCAGCATCAGTAGGCATGTATGTTCTCACCACCCACAGATACACAGTAAATCACTTCAGATTAACTTTTGTCTCTCTTAAACTTCCTACCTTAAACACTCTGTTTAAACGTGCTTCATATATAATTGGCGGTTCGTTAACTGTTGCTGCTTTTAAACACCACGACACTCCGTTTTTTGGTGTTGTTTCTCAGAGAACAACACCTGGATCTTGTTTGTGAGAGAGCTCTTTATTCCAGATGTTCAGTTGCTTTTCACCCCCCAGATGTTCAGTTGCTTTTCACCCCACTGAAGAGAAATCTCTCTGATATAAAGCAGAGGTCCACTGGTCAATGTGCAGCATGCCTGAGGTGAGATCTTTGAAGATTAACAAGAAACAACAACCTAAAAATCTCATGAAAACACGACGGCTTAAAGCTAAAGGCGAGATAGAGATGCTGAGGATGCTCAGAACGTTCTGCTAAGCCCTGAAATCTCTTGTTTGTGTTTTAACCATTATTTGTCCATTATTTGTTTAACATTCACTCACCCAGAAACACGACCACCTTCTTCGTATGATCTAAAACTGTTTAGAGCAGCTGGACGATATCGGATGATATGATGAGACACACCGCTGGTTATCAGATGTGTCCTTCTGTCCTTTATTCCATGCAGTCTGGGACCATCTCCTGTACTGGTTTGGATTCTGGTTTGCTTGGGGGGGACAGAGTGTCAAATTTACCTCCAGCATGCAGATGTCCTGGAAACACAAGCAAACTGAAACAAACTCCGCAGTTCAGGCTGAACAGATCCTGCAGTCATACTCAGCTTCATCTGGAGCTCCAGAACTCACCAGGCCTCTGCTGATTAAACCTGATTATGAGATTATTAGAACCAGGATCTGTTCCTGATTCTAAATCCCCCTCTCCTGTCACCCTCTGCCGTGACAGATTCAGGGGTTTTAAATACTAAATTTGGACATGAGTGCTTCAGAGCTTCTGGACGGCTCAGTTCTGCTTCGTTTTCACCTCAAACTTTTGTCCAGACTCATCACTAAACTGTCCAAACACATTGTTGGAGGTGTGATTTCTTTGGAGAAGGTGGTCCGCGGTCTTGGTTTTCATCCCTCTCCTTGTTCTTCCCAGATTCCCTGAATCTTTGGACAAGGAGGACAGACCCCTGTACTTCCAGACAGCCGACATGGCGGAGTGTCTGGCTGGACCGGGATACAACGCAGAGAGACTCTCCATTCCGTACGTTCCCCAGGTCACAGGTACGCCCGGCCGGGTCACACTCTGCAGGCTGCATGAACCTTTACGGCCTCCTTTATGGGGCTCTGAGGGGTTTTAAGAAAGTCCTACATTTTAGCCTTTATTGATGTATATTATTATCACTGAAACCGGCAAAGAAGGTTTAGGGTGTCGCTGTTACCTGATTTCATCTTTGAACTCCTCCAATTGCAGTTTTTTGAAACATCTAACAGGAATGATTTTAACAGTTGGAATAAGTTGAACTCGTTTTGCCTCACTGGCAGATGTCTTTCTCTTGTTTAAGCCCTTTGAATCGGCGTGCTTCATCTTCACAGAAGACACAATTTTAAATGCTCACGCAGATCCCAAATTCTCCAAACATACCAGATATGTCAGGTTTTACAGGAATGTGCATAAAACAATGCTCACGACATCCAGAATATTTCCATCTGATGGAACGATGCAGCCATGAGAAGTCTGGAGTTAAGTGTCATCAGCTTTAATGAAACAAACTAAACTTTGAAGATGCTGTCGTACATCTGAAAGGGTATTAAAAACGAGTCAGATTAGAGGATTCAACGTGGAGATTGCTCTCCTTTGTTTCTCTGTATTATATTTTTATTTCCATTCGTTTGAAACTCACGTCGACTCCCAGCACTGCAGGCAAGATTCAGCTGAGAAGACTTTGAAGGATTAACGGTTTAATGAGCTGTTTAGTGAACAGAAAATAAATAAAAAAAACCCATTGTGTGATCAGCTTTATTACACAGGAGGTGTCACAGTCTGTGTTGTCCTCTCTGGCAGCTTTAAAGGATAATTCACATTACGTCTTTTAGGATTTTATGAAATAAAACAAACAAGTTGCTTCTCCAGGAATGATTAATCTTCAAGGTCCTTGAAGTCCTGAGTCCTGCATTTAGACTCAAAAGCCGTACAAACCCGAGACAAGGGAGGCGTTATTTCATGCTTTTCAAGGGATCTAATTTGCTCTTGTTCAAATGAAGTGATTAAATTAGAAAGTTATGAAAGGATCCAGAGTGCAGGTATCGGCTGCAGAAGCCTTAAAATTAGTTTGGTGAACCTACACTTGGATTTTCTCCAGATCAAGCAGGGACCAGGTTCAGAAATGCATCTGTTAGTCGGCTCGTCTTGCGTCTAACGAACAGTGTGCTTCTGTTTTCTTCCCTCTGACATGCTTTCATCAAACATCAGTGCTTTACACTGTAGGAAAAATCCTCCACAGGTGCAAGCAGACGTCCAGAGGTAACCAGCTAGAGTAGAGCTGTAGATCCCGCCTTGGAGCTCCCGCCATTATAGCTGGGTTTAGTTTAGCTGCACAGACTGCAGACAACTCTTTTGCAAAGCATTAACAAAGGCTTCAGCAGCTAAAACATCTTTGGTTCTTCATTACAGCTGTGACAGTTTTGTTTTTGCTTCATGCACTTTTGAGGAGCTTCAGGGTGTTTTTTAACCACTGGACATGAACCTCTGTGAAACAGGCCCTTTGAATCACCTTTAATATCACTGGTGTCCACTGAGAGGTGTCCAAACACCATCATCATCACCAGCCACGCTTTTAAAAACTGAAACGAATGTACGCTGTACCTAAAGATCCCTCCAGACTGGTGAAGAGACATGTAGAAATATTCTGCTTTGAATATCAATATGTGTCTCATGTGTTTGTTTAAAATTTATTGAAATCACAGCAACTCCTACATCCAACTCCACTGAAAACTGCAGAATCTATAAATAATGTTCAAAAGTTGAGCCGCAGGACACAAGATGTCTCCGGCTTCACTGTAAAGTCTCCTCTCAGCCTGCAGTATGTGCACATCACGCTTGTGTAAGTTGCATACTGGACTGTGATTGGCTCCAAACTAGTTGTGACATCACAAAATCCTGCTTGTCGGCCTTAAAACTCGACTTAACTTGAACTCAAAGATCAAATCTCCGAGTGAAGCAACATTTTTGAGTGGAGGGAGGCTTTAGATTCGTACTCCAGCTCTCAGTAAAGATGATGCTGCTGTAGCTGAACGCAGTCTGCTAATGACAGAGCCCTGCTACAATGTGTGCTGAGTGACAGTGGATGTGTACCCGCTGAGCTAGAGGAGGGCATAGAGCCCACCACCCAGCAGCGTAGAGGCCTTTTCACTGAGCTACACCCGATCCAACCACAGACAAACACTGGCAGGAAAACTGTCCCACACGCTTAGATGACTTTGGATCAATCCTGTAGCTCCGTGGTATTTCTTGTGGTGTGTAGCTGTAGACATCATACAGTATACACACATCGAATGGTCTGATCATTTGTACAACTGTTTTCCTTGCTCTGCATCTGGAAATGTCACGGTGAGTACGTGTGCTACATGTAGACGTCCTGCGTAGACTATGAATGAACAGTAGTTTGTGTTTGGTGTCGTGTTTAGTCCTGTTAGCGTCAGTCTTTATGATTAATCCAAAACAGAACGAGTAACGCCTGCCGCTGGGTGCTCGGTCTGCCTGTTTGGTGGAAGTGGCTGATGAGAGCCTGAAGGACTCAACGTGTAGTCTACGTGCAGCCGGAGAGCAGCAACGAGCCAAAGCTGCATGTAGAGCTGCAGAGCGGCCGAGCTCTGAAACACAGAGAACCGAGGAAGCGACCATGCTAGCTGTGCTATACTGTCACATAACCCCGCCCTGTCAGCCTATAGGCCGTTCCACAAAAGACATGATTTATAGTCATTTATGAGACACAGATACATTCCAGGAATCATTATTGTCATCACACAAGTTTCCAAGTGCAACGAAATTCTGTTCAGTTACACCGTCCCAGAGGACACAAAGGCACAAAAGACAGTACAAATAATTGACATGGGAAGACAGGGACAGGAGAACCACGATGCAACCAGCAGGGCGGCGCCTCGCTTACTTAGATGAAAAACAAATGAAAACAGGAGGGGAGGGAGAGGAGAAAAAAAAAGCTAATCTCAGACTGTGCCCTTTGGGGGGGGGGGCACAGTGTGGGCTTGGTAAAAAAAAAAAAAACACCTCAGCACAAGCAACATTTAAGACATCATAACAAGACTGTAACACCTGCACATGTGGGTGGGGGAAGGAAGTTCGGGGGGGGAGTCACAGCACAGTTGCCCGGGGGAGGGCTGCAGCTCTCCTACATCCTCAACCCTTGGCCTACTATGCCGCGCGGGGGAAGGAGGGGGGTGAGGAGCCAAAGAAGGCGTTGAATTGAGGGTAAGGGTGAATGTCCCAGAAGGAGGTGGGGGTCGGAGCATCTTGTCTGCAGAAACATCCAGGAGAGTGGAGAGATAAGCGTCCCAGTACTCTCGTCCCGAAAACGCCTTCCACAACCTACGTCACCGAGCTGCCAGCACCAGAGTTTGTGAGGGGGCTTTAATAAACGATGCTGTGCCATTTCAAATTGTGACAAATGTGTCAGTGGGAACAGATGATCTCTGTCCTGATTCTCCAGGTGTGTTTTTTACTTAACTAACCACTGTCAGCTCAGCGAGTCTCGTTATGTTATTAGAACAGGTCTGTTTTCACGCCGTCACTTTTCTGGCCTTTATCAGGTGACTTTGACGTTGTGTCGGTCCTCAGCTTGAGAAAGCAGCTGTGCCTGTGTGGTTTTTATTTTTACCAGTGCAGTGTGGATGAATACTGAAGTGCTTGAGGCGGTGGTACTAAGACGGGCCCCCCAGAGGACGAGGTACCTGACAAGTTTACCGCTCTGCAGGATCAGATGGATTTGTTCCTCGCCGTATTAAACCGGAACATCATAATAGAAGTGAAGTCTGGCTGTGTGGATAACAGAGTTTGCACTTAGGGAGCAGAGGAGTTGCTGCTGTTATCAACGTGTCAATAAGTCCTCACACCGACATGAAGAGATGGATGGCCAAGAAAGCTCTTGGTTCAGGTTCCGTAAAGAACTGTCTTCAGGGTTTAAAGAAGCCAACACTGACTGCTGGGAGGAGATGGGAGGTGACAGCAGTCCCTCCTGACCTTGACCCTTTCCTGAAGCCGGGCTCAGACTATGGGATGTTTGGGTTAATTCATCCCTGATTCACTTCACCTGACAATCAGAGGAGAAACATGGACTGGGACCCTGGTCGGTACTCATGTTTGGCCCGGATTATCTAGTGATGTGAGGGATTAACAGATCTGGTCTTAACCCTCCTGAACTGCTCGCAGACTCATCCGGTCTGGATGACGACAGTACTTTCCAAGCAGGACCACGATAGCTAATGATAGAGATACTGACGGTGTTGCCAAGCAACGGTAAACATTCTGGCCCCTGAGGCTAACATTAGCTAGCGTACTACAGTTGAGTTATATCAAAACTGACAGTTGAAGGTATACTACGCTTGCTGCTCACCTAGTCTCTACCTTTTTATTAAATCCTGACCTCACCTGCGCGCTCTTATTGGCTGGGAGCTACACGCCAACTGCTCAAAGTCCCAAACACACCAGAATAAGACTAAGAAAATCCAGGCGAGGGCAGAGTCCACCACACACTTCTAGTGCATCACAAGCGATGATTGCGAGGGACTGCTTTAATATCAGTCCATACGTTGTTCTTTAGGAAAAAATGCGTATTATAGCTTTAAGGTCTCACCTCCAGTCCCTGCTGAAGAATAGACAACCTGTGTCGACGCTTCTCTGCAACCATTTTCTCACCCAGACTCGTTCAGCCTTCTGCTTCTGTGTTTTCTCACTGCAAAGCATTGCTGCAGCAGGTTGTTGCAGCCCGTCAGTCTCTGGTTCGTTTAAATCTGCTTCCCCATGAACATCACATGAGGTGGCACACTGCTTCATCCTGCAGGTTGTGATGCACCTTTATTTTCTAATCTTGCTGCGTTTGCATGTTTGAGATTAGAGAGAAGAACAGGTGTGAACTTTCTCCTTCTGTGATGCAACCTGATTTCCAAATCAGTCAGTCAGTCTGAGCCCGGCTTCACAGTGTCACAGTACTTCCTCCTTTGCTTCTGGGAGAGGACGGTCAATATGATAATATAACCTAACAAGCGCTCGCTTCCGTGAAAATCAAAGATTGAGCTGAAAGTGCCAGAAAGGTTTTAAAAGTACGCTGGTTATTTTTTTATTTACTACCTCTACTTGAAACAGTTGACACAGTTTCCTGCTGAACAGACGGTAAAACTTGGACTTTATATTTTCCCACGTGGAAATGTGCTCCTGAAGTTTAAATCCCTGCTCGAACCGTCTCTCGTCCTGCAGATGAAGATCGTCTGACCAGGAGGAAGAGTTTTGTGGACACCATCTCTCTTCAAGTGGACATCATGTCCAACAGCCTTCCGGACAAGGTGAGTGTAGTTTAGAGGTCAGATTCAAAAACACTGTACTGAACTATAGACTTCACTCCAAACCTCAAAGCCCCAATATAGAGATACCTGGTACAGTCAGTGGTGGAGGAAGTATTCAGACACTTTACTTAAGTACTAATACACATTGTAAGAATCACTCCAGCCATTATCAGAAGAGTTCATTCATTTTCTGTCAATCCACTAATTGATTAAAGCACTAATCATTTAAGCTGTTAGTATCAACTGTTGGGTAGTTTCATTTAAAACAAAGCATCATATTTGATAAACTCTTCATGTGTTTTATGTGTAAAAATTATAATTCATAAAGTAACTAATTACCAGAACTGTCAGGTAAATGTAGTGGAGTAAAAATATTTCATGAAAAGAATAAAGCACAAGTACCTCAAATTTGTGCTTGTACTTGAGTAAATGTACTTTTACTCTACTTACTCTACTTCTACTTTAGAAAGGTTAAAGTCTTTACTAATATTTAACATTTTATAGTTCTTAGACTCAAAAATGTTAACGTTTAAATTATTACTCACATCACTGGTGTGTCAGGTGGTCTGATTGAAATGCTAAAGAAATAAAGATAAATCAAATAATACAGCAAATGATACAAATAGACGGAAGTTTGAGTTTTGAGCTGAACCTCTGCTCAGAAACAGTGACAGCAGTACTAACATAGTTTACCCCAACACACCTGGAGTTATTCTAATAACCATCAGCTCCATCAGTCCATGCTAACATGCCCTGCAGGTGACACCCTCACTCGCTCACCGCCACAGGTGTTCCTGACCGAGGCTTTGGGGAAAATGTTTGATCCCTTTGTGTTTTCATTTCTCTGCAGTCGCAGCTAGCTGAGGAGATCACGTTTGAGACCCTGAAGAAGGCCATCGGTGAGACAAAGACAGGTTTCTGAGGCTTTGTCCTCACCTTTCTGTGGATCCGTTGAAGCGTCTCCCTGAATTCAAATGAAATATGAGATTTGGCTTTTTGAGCGTTGACAGTAACGTCCTGTGAATTCTAAAGATGGGCCGACTGTCATGACGCGTCTGACAACATTACGTCGATATTAAAGTCAAAGTTGGCGTACAGCTCACATGTGGCTTTAGGAGCTGATTTTTTCTAACATGTCCAAACATGTTTTTACTGTTTCTGATGGGGAGAAAAACAGCTTCACGTTGACAGGAGCTGAGAAAAGTGATGCTAACAGTCTCTCAAATGTCTTTGACTGCTGAATATTAGCTCCTGAGCTCAGTGTTATCACCATGAAGTTAACTCAAAGTCTTCACTGAAGCGGAAGGTGAGGAACTGTTCACACTACCTGACACACACCTCTCCTGTTCCTGTGATCAGACACCACCGGTCTGGAGGAGCAGGAGCGAGAGAAGAGGCGTCAGGTGATGGAGAAGTTCCAGAAAGCTCCGTTTGAAGAGATCGCTGCCCACTGCGAGTCCAAGGTACGAAACGAATGAACAGAAGAGAAACGACCCAGACAGGGAGTCCAGCAGTGCATTTACTGTGACTGTGTGTTAAATAAACGCTTGTTGTTCTCCAGGCGAACATGCTGCATGACCGGCTGGCACAAATCTTCGAGCTTACGATTCGGTAAGTCACCTTTTTTTTAACAACTTTTGGAAACATTTTGTCTGAATTAAATTCTAAATTCATTCAAATGAAACAGAGTATCTGAGCGTCAGGCTTCATCGTCCATATCACACTAAACATTACATGTCAGCTGCTAACACATTGATACGCTAATTATGAGCATACAAAGATCCAGTGTGTAGGATTTAGAGCCATCTAGTGGTGAGATTGCAGATTGCGGCCAGCTGAACATTCACCCTCTTTAGAGCTGTGTTTGGTTTGTCCGCTCTGGGCTACTGTAGAAACATGGCTGACTCGAGGAACAGGACCTGCTCCGTCCAGCACAAACACACAACAGTTCTTATTTTCAGGTGATTATATGAATTGATAATGAAAACATGAGCATGAATATTATTTTCCATTTCTGCCCTGAATCCTCCACACTGGACCTTTAACATAACGTCGGCTTTACTGGTCAGATTTGCTTTTTTATTTATTTACTTTTTTCTGTATTGTGTCAGATTTTTTAGTTTTTCTTACATATGTAACTATGTTCATATTGGCTAACTTGTTGAGGGATCATGCCAGGATAGTTGTTAGCAATGCTAACAGTGCTATTTCTAATATTACACTTTGAATGCTAAATAAGGGTAAATTTTTTATTTCAGTTACGACTTGAACAACATTTTTTTTCTGCTCTTGTTAAAGTTCAAAGACTAAAAAAGTCACAACGTCTTTTATTCTCTCGTCCCCCTCCCGACCCAACTATCACCCCCCTCGCAGGCCTCCACCCAGCCCGTCCGGAGTGGTCTCCATCTCAGCAGGACACACCCAGCATCAGTCGGTCCCCGTCTACGAGATGAAGTTTCCAGACCTGTGTGTCTACTGATCACATAGACATCACAACACACACACACACACACACACACACACACACACACACACACACACACACACACACACATCTGAAACACAAAATGCAAAATTGAAAATGCTGAGCGAGAACTACACACAGTCACAATCTGCACTCCAGTTTCCTCCTTCCAGACCAGCACAGAGGCGTCAGGGATGCTTTCAGAAACACAAACTGCAGCAAAACAGTCCAAACATCAGTCCGACACAGAGAGGAGTCAAAAAACCAAACCTCCTCAACCCCACATAAAGGTCCTCTGTCTGGAAATCCAAACCTGGACAGAGACTCGAATTTAGTTCGAGAGCCTCGAAAGTTCTGAATCCACAAACGTGGTTTCATTATCACTAAAAGCTTTTTAAGATCTCTGCTCAAAGCAGACCTGTACTCATTCTGCAAACAAACCGATTTGCTGCACTTTGTCGCCTGACTCACCCCCCTGAAGCTAAACTAAACGTACGAGTCTCCGAGAACAAAAAGCAAAAAGAACATGAACACGAGATAAATGAATCTGACGTTGCTTCCCAGCACGACTCCGGTTCGGCCAAAGCTTCACACCTTGTACATACGCTGTAGTTTAAAGCTAAACTCACGTCAGAACGGCTAAAACCGGTTTAGGCTTAACATTAGAAGCTAGTTTTAGCCGCAACGCTGCTTCTTCAGAGCCAGCCTCTGCCTCGTAACGACTCTCTGTTCTCGTGTTGATCAGTAGGCGTCAGCGATCGCTGATTAGTAGAAACGTACGAAATCTTAGCTGTCAGCTGAAAAGCTGACGTGTCTGGTGGTAGAAGGCGGATTAGCTTTAGGCTCACTGCTGCACGGCTCTTACACTCACTGTTTTTAGGTAAAAGAGCATCAGAAACGGCTTCGACTACGAGCTCAGTTTGATGTGGAGAAACGAAATGAGAGCAGCGCTTCAGTTTTGTTTTCAGGCTCGCGGTTGGTGGTTTTTGGTTGTTCAGCTGCAGTTTAACGCTGTGAAACTTTGGTCCGACTTCTTAATCCTGAAGCGTTTCTTAAGCACGATTGTCTCTGTCAAAACACCTGTTTGACACATGGACGTCGCCTCACATTTAAATGAGAGAGTCAGACTTAAAGTTGATGTTATTGAGATACGATAGACTCATTTTGTCGGGAAGATGGCGCCCCGATGTTTAACCCTGCGTGCAAACCTTTGATTGGTTGATTATTTCTGCTAATAGCAGAAAAAGCCATCAGTGGGAGCTACGCTGGACACACAGGCAGCGATTTAGGCATCAGATTCAGCCCTGCTCTGCCCCCTAGTGGATACCCATAAACACAGAAAGGTGCGACAGCTGCTTATCAATGCACATGTATATTGCTAAATTAATAAATCTTAAAATAAATCTTTTTTTTTAGTTCTTAGTTTGTTAGTTTGAATATAAATGTAACTGTAGCTGTTTCTCCACCAGCGTTAACGTGGTGCGACGGCTTGGTTCAGTCCTCTCTGTTAGCAACATGCCAACATCTCCAGCTCAAGCAGCAGCTTTTCGCTGCTCACAGCTTTGCTGGCAGTGTCTAAAAAACCAAAACATGTTTCGGTGCCAAAGACAAGTCGTTTCCCTCCTGTTTCCTAAATTCAAAATATCTTAATCTAAAAAAAAAACCCTGGATGCTATCAGAGCGAGCGTCCTGCAGCCATATGGACCGTTTCACTCCAAATTAAGAGACGAGCAGCAGCAGCTGACGCCTCGTCAAAGCTAACCTCCCCACTGAATGGATTCATATCAATAGACGCCTTCAGCCACTCTGCTACAAGGCGGTGACATTTTGGAGGATTTAATCATCTGTACTTTTTCAACAGTCACCACACGTTTTGTTTCCAAAAGGGTGCAGGAGGCGTTTCTGGAAGAGTTCATATCCTTCATATCTGGTGGAGCTGCAGCTGTGATCTGTAATAACAGATGGCTATCAGTATTTCCTCTGATCTGAGCTCAGCGGAGAAAGAATCCCTCCAGTTGGAGGCAGATCCCCGCTGCCGCAGTCTGAGCAGCTGCGCAGAGCTCAGGTCGGTTTCCTCTCGCCGAGAGCCCAAAACATCAAACTACTATCAGTCGACTGGTTTGCAGAGAGGAGACGTTTTGTCCGGATCTGCTCCCGGTGCACAGTGTACAGAATGAGATGAAATCAGATGGAAGCTGAATGAAAGCGATGAAGAGGAAGTTGTTGAGGTGTTTGCGTTCTGCTGAGCAGGATGTGGCGGCTGTGTTGTACGTGGTCGTGAGCCTATCAGGAGGTTTGGTATGTTAAAGCTGTCGAGTGCAGGTCGCGGTCCCCGAACGAGAAAGTCGGCTAACGAGCTTTGTTAGAAATCACCGACATGAGCCTCAGAAGTCTTTGGCTGTTAATTTGTTTGACGGCTAAACAGCTCGCACCCCGTTTCCACCTGGTATGAACACAGTCTGTATCTGCGTGTCGCACCTGGACCAGCGAACAAACATGTGACCACGTGTGGAGGCGGGCTGATCGGCCAGGTGTGAATGACACCTGAACAGTTTCATGGAAAACAAGCAGCAAACAGCAGCATCGCTTCAGACTGAAACGGTGTGCAAGTCGAGGGTCATGTGATCAGCGGCGGCAGTTAGCATTATTGCTAGCCGAGTTAGCAAAGCTACCAAAAGCTGCGAAACAATCTTGTCTCAAGGTTCATTTAGTAGCTTTTCTGGAGCTTTCGATCATGTGTTCAGGCTCAGGTGTTATGGGTAACTGTAGGTCGCGCAAGCTGATTGGTTGTTTGATATGAGTATAGAAGAAACAGTCATGTGATCGTCTCAGACTGACACCTGTGCACTTTTACCTGCGCGCAGCCTGGAGGAGCATGTTTCCACCTTCCAAATCCAACTTGATCCACTTAGTAGCCTGACATGTCACCGGTTACATGACACTCGCCTTGCCCGTCCCGGTGGCCCCTGAGGACCGTCCCTTGCCTCCATGTTTCACTGTGGGCGCAGAGACCCTGGATGAGAAGGTATCATCCGGACACGGATCTTAACACCAGGTGTAAATGGAGTCTTCTGTTGACATGAGACGACACATGGCTGGTGATGTTTGGGATGTGAGCGTTGGCTAAAAGGTTAGCTCACTCGTAGCGTTTGTTCTCCACCGTTAAAGGCTCGATGTCCAGCGTTGGAAACCGAAAGGTTTACGAGCAAAACAGGATAAAACGACGAGAAATAAAAATCCCTTTGATGTTTCCCTCCGCCGAAGCGTTGACCTGATGCGTTATCGTCTGTGCTGCGTAACGTCTTAGCTTTAAACTTCATAGTGTCCTAGCTCTACTAAAAACATGCATTATATGAACTAACTGCATGATATCTTAATATGACGTCGTCGACCGCTGAGCCGGTGCTGGGAATATATGTTGAAATAAAAAAAATTCCATCTAAACAAGTAATTTTATCGACTGAATCCTAAAATCCGATTTGTCCTCAAACTGATGGAAAATGAGCCGACGCAGTGGAAGTCAGTCTGGAGGAAAGTCGGATTTTAACAGTCGGTGAATCGTTTGCTTAGATGTGGCTGGAATACACGATCACTTCCTCTATGAATGTGTCATTATAGCAGTATATCTTATATTTTTGTACATTTTATGCATCACGTGTCGTTGAATTGTTGCCTGGTAGAGATTTAGAGTTTGGGAGATTTATTCTTGTCGATCACGTTTATCAGGACAAGGACAAATGCTGATTTGTTTTTACTTTCATGGTAGATTTTTGTTTACTGACAAGTCGACGGTTCAGGGTTTCAAAGGGACTGTGGTCTCATTTCTGGAAGTGTTACTTGATTTCTTTCCGTATTGCAGAATCCATTCTATCATTTCAGATGTGCTGAAAAATGAATATTAGCTCTACAATCAGACGGCAGTTTATTTTTGCATATTACAGAGAAATGGAGTTAATCAGTGCAATCTGCTAATTTAAAATGTAAAATCCCTCCAGACGTCTGTGATGGGGGAGTCTGAGCTCCAGATTCACTTCAGTTCTTCTGCAGACAGTTTAAAGTTGCGTTCGCGGAGGCGTTTCAGAACTTCCTGCTCCGTCTGACGCGAAACAAGAAGCAACAGATCATCTGAGGTTTTCAGACTGACGGGCGCTCGCTTATCGACGCCGTCGGCAGCGGCACCAGCGGCTGCAGCTCGCGGAGGCAGGGGGGTTGTCTGAAACTTCCTCTTCTCTGGGCCTTAACTAACCGAGTGTGATCACACAGATGTGATGCACGCGTCTTTGGATTCAGCGAGACAGACGGTGTCTCTGATGTCCCTCGCAGAGAGACCTTCGTCCACGAAGCCTCTCAGAAATCCCAGAAAAGAGCTCATAATCCAGGACTTGTCTGAGGATCTTTCTCAGGTTTCTTCAGTATTAAAGTGATCAGATTCAGGCTTCAGGACAGTCAACAGTCAGTCAGGTTTGAACTTCAGGAAGTCTTTAAATTCAAACATCCGTGCATTAAAGTCCATTAAAGTTTCGCCCATCCATTAAATCATTGGCTTAATTGTGATAATTAGATCAACATTAGATCACATGTGATCTGGTGGCAGCTCGTTGGTGCCGACACGCTGCATTGGAACTACCTGAATCTGCTCAGAGCTGCGACCTCTTCCTCTCACTCATCACAGCTGACCGATCAATAATGTGTCGATCGGAGTCAGTGATGTGAGAACAGTCCGAAGCGTAGCTGGGTATTTATTCAAAGATGGAGCTCCATCACTTGTTTAAACAGGGGGCACATGTTGAAATGAAATGCTCAGCGGTTCATGAGAATAAGATAATAATAATAGAATAAGACGAATCAGCGCAGATTAGTTTGGTACGAGCTGATCGCTCCAGGTATTTTTGTGAAATGTTGATTTTAAGAATGACTCGGTGGGAGGCTGCAAAGACGTCCCTCTTGACTGGTGATTGAAGTCAGTATCAAGTCTTAAAATGCTGAACTGAAGTCAGTGAATGGGGTGAAATCACTTCAGCGCTGAGCCGCCTTACTTCAGAGTGCTGGACACAAAACCTGCTTTAAAAGGAAAAGCTTCTCGTCACCTTTCAGGATGGACTTTTTTCAGTTTATCCGCTGAATTCTGCAGAAGAATGAACAAAAACAAGCAGAGCTTCTGATGTTCTCTCATGTTTGTGACGTTTGTATTTTTTGTGCCAGTTTTAGAGATGAGAGGCGCCGCGTCCGCGTTCGGCCGCTAACGCTCGGCTTCGTTTCAGACACACCGATGATTTTAACCGCTCGACGGCGCCGAGCTTCTGCTGCCGCTGCCGGCTCGAATCTGATCAGAGATCTGAATGAACGTCCTAAATTTAGCATTTATCCTCAGTGTGATCAGATAAACTCAAACTCACTGACTCATTCACTGATGAAGACTATGAGATGTGTTTGGAAGCTTTTGACTTATATTAGCTTGTCACAATCTGTCCCTTGTTTTATAAATCCATTAATCAATCAATTGTTTAGTCAATAAAATATGTGAAATTATAGAAAATCTTCAGCCCAACTCCTCTAAAACCCAAACAGATTCAAGTTCAGAGTGATAGAAAACAGATGAGCTGCAAGTCCTCATTCATGTCCAATCAAACTAACGACTGATTGATTAACCGACTCGCGTGTTCAGTAAATCCTCCAGTTCAGCCTCGCGTGCAGCGGCGGCAGCGGAGCCTCAGCGTTTTATCACAGAGCCTCTATTTAATAGTGAGTAGCGTGTTGAGATTAATGTTGAGACTTAAATAAAATGTTTCTATCAGTCGTGGCTGCGGTCTCTTTATTTCAGGGCGAAGCAACAGACGGAGGTTTGTTCGTACTCCACATCGTTTTTATTAAGTTCACTTCTTCTGGTGATGAAGTGTTCCTTCCTGTTCTCAGATCTGTACAGAAAACCTGGAAATCAAACCAAACATCAGATTTTCTTTTCTATAAATTACGGTTTTCTGTTCGTGAGAACAAAGTTACCCGACAACAACCTCAAACCCCAAAGCTGCCACTGAAGCGCAGTTCCATCGCTTCTAGTTCCCCTTCTCCTCCTCTTCTCCTCCCCCCTCTTCCTCCTCTTCTTCACCTCCCCCCTCTTCCTCCTCTTCTTCACCTCCTCCTTCCTCCTCCTCTTTTTCCTCCTCTTCACCTCTCACCCCGGTGCCTCCTGGTCTCCCCCCTTGGCTCTGCCCTGCGCTCGGCCTGTGGCTGTGTGTCGACGGCTCTCTGCTCTCCTCACTGGACAGAGGAGGAGGAGGAGGAGGAGGAGGCGAGGAGCTGCCTGCAGGAGGACTTGACTCCTCTTCGTCCTTCAGGTCAGAGCTTTCATCACTGCAGAGAGAACGTGATTCTGTCAAAATGTGTGAAAATCTTCTAAAACACAGATTTTTGTTCTACTTTATGTTTCAGGCATCGAAGGCGTGAACTAGAATAAACACACCGACACTTTCAGGTGATGAAGTTTGAATCGTCGGCCTGAAGGAACGACGGAGGACGGAGTTTGTCTGTTCTGGGGGGGACCGTGAACAGGTCAGTACTGGAAACCAGATGTTTCCTCCGAGGTTTTTTATTCCTCATCTGACTGCGTGAGCTCTAAGATCACTCCTCGTTACAGATCAATAGATCAGATCTATCAGATCACTCCCGTTAGGAAAGTAAGTCTCTCAGACAGAATATAACCCCCCCCCCCCCCCCCACGTGATATATTTAATATATGTTCACAAACTGGCTGTGAAAGACGTTTTGTGGGTTTGGACAAAGCCTGAACGCTCTGCCTCGTCTCGCCTCACCTGCTCTGAACTCCACCTGGCGCAGGTGTGTTTGTTGGCTTCTCCTCGTCTGAGCTTCCTCCCTGTGGCTCCTCGCTCTCCTCGCTGGACTGGGGATTCAGCCGCGGTTTGGGGGGTCTGCTGGCCCGGCGGCAGGGGGGTCCGGGGCCGCGGCACTGCTGCGTCGGCAGGCTGTGGTTAAAGTGGGCCGCTGCCATACACTCCGCGGTCGTTTTATCACACACACACTGCAGCTTGTCACACACAGTGACGCCCTGACCTGAGGAGGGGGCAGGTGATGAGGCGAAAGGTTAGAGAGATAATCTCAAAGATTTCATGAACGAGTGAGCCTGTGGCCCACTGATGAAAGTACTGCAAGATTTTATCAGATTTATTAGGAACTGGACAACGTTAAACACAAGTTTATTATGAGGTACAATGAAGCAGGCTCCTGCTGTCTGCAGGCTCCTGCTGTCTGCAGGCTCCTGTTGTCTGCAGGCTCCTGTTGTCTGCAGACTCCTGCTGTCTGCAGGCTCCTGCTGTCTGCAGACTCCTGCTGTCTGCAGGTTCCTCCTGTCTGCAGACTCCTCCTGCAGGCATGCTGTCTGCAGACTCATGCTGTCTGCAGGCTCATGCTGTCTGCAGGCTCATGCTGTCTGCAGACTCATGCTGTCTGCAGGTTCCTCCTGTCTGCAGGTTCCTCCTGCCTGCAGGCATGCTGTCTGCAGACTCCTCCTGCCTGCAGACTCATGCTGTCTGCAGACTCCTCCTGTCTGCAGACTCATGCTGTCTGCAGGTTCCTCTTGTCTGCAGGCTCATGCTGCCTGCAGACTCCTCCTGTCTGCAGACTCCTCCTGTCTGCAGGCTCATGCTGTCTGCAGGCTCCTGCTGTCTGCAGACTCATGCTGTCTGCAGGCTCATGCTGTCTGCAGACTCCTCCTATCTGTAGCATAAACTCAGATCACGGTTGAACAAACATTCATGTTGCTGTCCTGTACTCACATCGTGGTTTCCCGCTCTCACAGGAGATCTGAGCGTTGAGTTTCCTCTCCGACCTGCAGCCCATGGAGCTGATCTGCATCAGGCAGCAGTGATGGAAGAAGCAACACCTGATGATGAGCAGCAGAGGTGATGAAGAATATTTAGGCACCTTATTAGCTTTATACAGGATGGACTTATCAGCTGAATGTTAAAGGTGGAGTTTCTGGTCACTGGTGGTGCTATAGGGAGATGTTTTATGAGCCTGTCCTGGTTTTGGTTGGCGGTCACCATTAAAACACAAGGATTATGTTTTTATCTCGGCTGGAAACATCTTTTTTATTTCCGCCCACTGTGATGTAAATGAAAATGGCAGCTTCCTCAAACACTGGCTGAAACGACCAATCCACGTAATAAATGTGAGTTTTTTCCTGATGCGAGGTCTCCACTGACAGCTGACGTCATGAAAAACAAACAACATGCCAGAAGACGACCGCTAGGAGCAAAGGAGGATTTAAACAATGCAGGTTTGAAAATAACACCGTCGAACACTTCATCGTGCTTCTTATCCTGCAGCTGCTGACCTGTCCAGCTGGTCCAGAGGTTGACCTCCGCCCTGCTGCCCACAGTAGCAGCCGTACATCTCGTACTCATGTGGGCATCGTCCCGTCAGGCAGTGGAGCATCTCCCCTAGGGCCGCCATCTCCCGCCTGGCTCGGCCATCGCCGCCGTACACGGTGAAGGAGCGACTGCATTCTGTTAACGGGAAGCACAGGTCAGCATTTACCTGAAATCAGCTTGAACGTGACTGTTTAAAGCCGGCAGGAGGACACTCCGGCAGGATGATCCAAAGCTCAGGGACACGGGACAGAATAATGGAATAGCAGCGGGGGAGGGGGAGATGCTTCATGTAGCAGAAAATGTCAGTTTCAGGATTCGTGACTGGACTGAGAAGAGGTTTTGTGCTTTTAATATCCTGTGACAGATTATCAGGAAAGAGAAACCCTCCCCAGAGGAATGGAGTTACTCTGGTTTACCTTTGCTGTCTGGCTGCAGCTGTATGTCCGTCAACCCCACAGACTCCAGCAGGGACCAGGCGAAGAACGGCACCGTCCTCTTCTGAGCCACGTCCCAGTCTGCCGACAGACAAACACCTCGTGTGAGACGCCACGGCGGCTTCAGAGAGCTTAACGAGCATCCTCAGAGAGAGACGGAGGTCATACTGAAGGTGTGTTTTCATGAGCAGCGTCCTGATGTTAAAGGCATGTGTGGTATTTTGACTGATTTCTAGCGAAATAAAACCAAACATGTGCAGCCACCGGATCTCGTTGTTAACGGGTGTGTCGTCGAAGCCTCATGAGGTCGCAGCTAATTTGTGTTTTTCATCAGGCTGAACCTCTGGTCTGAGCGTGAGGCAGGAGTCTGAGGCCGGACTCAGGTGCTGACACCTGGAGGGCCACTCCTGACGAGCTCTGTGTTCCTGAGCGATGCTTAAACGAAGCATGAAACAGACCCAGATTCACTGTCCTCTCAGACTTTGGTGCATCCTCATGCTAATCATCCAGCCATGCAGCGGTCTGGGGAGCCCCCCAGGAGGAGCATGTGAGCAACTATGCAGCAGCTACTGCCACCAGACGGCTGGACACTCTGTTCGCTCTGAGGCAACAGACCTGCAGGACCGTCTGTGATGAGCTGACTGCAGCTTTAACTCATCCAACACTGCCTGACGATCAGAGCTGAAGACCTGATGAGCTGCTTTATCTTACGTGAGAGTTTACCGAGGATCTTTGGGTTGTGGAGTGCTTTTTAACAGTTTAGGGGCCATCAATTATCAAAATAGTTGGCAGATTCATCGATAATGAAATAATTAAGTTGTAGCTGTAAATGTGATGATTAATGGCTGGTCTCATTTGTCTGGAGGACTGATGCCAGTGTTTCCTAACCTGGACCCCACATTTTCAACACCACCTGCTGCCTACATGCACCTGGTTTTGGTCTGAGTTTGGAGGGTCTGTGAATCTGGTGGCTTCTCTGCTCATTTAAATTTGCTTTAACTTGTCAAATCAAAGAGGAGCTCAGACAGGAAAGCAGCATGCTGTATGTTTACCGTCTTTCTCCTGCGAGCTGTCTGCCAGCTCTCCTTCCACACATGGAGTTTTCTCTGCCGCTTCGGACTTTTCCTGCAGCTGCTCCTCAGACTCGGCCTCAGTCGTCGCCGCCGTGCTCCGGGTGGAGGCGTCGATGGAGGTGACTCGGCCTCCGCGTGTCGTCTGAGAGTCGACTCTCGGCGAGGCTGTGGATCGTTGAGTCGCCTGGCCTGAAGCAGGAAGGTCAGAGAATCAGTCTGAGTCTTTAAATGTCCAGTTTTATTCACGTCCATCCACCTGCACACGAACAAACCTGAGCCGACGCACTGAAACTCAAACACAGATCCAAATATCACAAACGAGGTTCTAACAAGTTGACGAATCAATAAAAACGAGCTGAAACGTCACTCGTCTCTCCCCCTGCAGGGGTTTAATGGCCCCGGCTGGAGAATTAGATTGAATTTGGTTGGAAACTGCAGACTTAAGTCACAGTTAAGACGACGCACAGTTCTCATCAATAATCACTGAAATCAGTCCTGAGATGTATTTGCTTCTTGTTTTTCTGTCTCAGTCAGATAATGTATTTTCCTTTAAGTCCTTTTAGTTAACAGGTGTGAAAAGCTGAAACGTGTATCTGCTCTCATACTGAACAGGACATTTGGAACTGAGCTAAAACGATGATTATTTTTTCAGAATTCAGGAACTACATCTCCCATGAGCCTTTGTTAGCATGCCTGTGCAAAAATGGCTGCAGCAGCTGCTGCATGCTAACTGAATAAATTAGAGGCTCAGATGTTACTGTCCAGTACAATAAAACATGCTGAAACAGCTTTTTATGATGATGTATTTTCTGTCTGGACGAGCTGCTGCTGTGAGTTTGTGATGTTCCAGCACTTCATCACTTGTTGCTCCTGATTAGATTTTGATTCTGTGGAGGTGAATTAAGTTTCAGGCTCACAGGAACGTGTCTGTGCAGACTTGGTGTCCAGTTCGTCTGGATGATCCACTGCAGGCACACTAAAGCCACGTTTTAAAAATGTGATAAATCTCTCAGTAACTTTGTTTTATCACAAATAAAACCAGATGTACCTGCACAGGTAGGTGCTGCAGGAGAGGAAAGACACGGTTTTTTACAATTAGCATGATGACGGCCGGTTTCCTGCAAACGTTTGTGCAGATTAAAGTGACGCTTTCTGCAACAGATGCAAGTTTCCACGATGTTGCAAATGTTTAATTAATTCCACTCATGCAGTACGCTAATGCTATGCTAATTCATCCAAAGCTTTCTCCAGGAGAAGCGCCGCGGTGCCTGGAGCGGCCTCACCTCCGCTCGGGGGGCCGAGAGGTGCGGCGGCAGGTGTCGGCAGCCTCACGCCTTCCTCTCCGGAAGCGTCGGCGGCTGTGAGGGAGACGGCGGCGGTTCTGGCCCGGCTGCTCTCCGCCGGCGGGCTTGTTGGGGGTCTTCGTGTCACTGTGGTAACCGTCTCTGGGCCTGTGAATGATGACAGGTGACAGAGTGAGGAGAGGGATCCTGGTTCCAGAGAGCAGGTTTACTGAAAACTCATTTCTTCACTCATATCACACATCAGCTCAGGATTAGATTTCCCTCATCCTTTGCAGCGGTTTCTTAAAACTCGCGACTAAATGCATCCTATATTTATTTAGTGAGTTTATTATTAAATTTACTGCCAGTTTTCAGTCATTGAACGCTGCTGAGCAAAGACTAATACACAAAATTTTCTAAAAGAGCATTTACTTAGTTTTATCTTTGAGACCATCATTAATGAGTCAGCCAACGAGGTTACAGCCACAGGTGTTAAATTCAGGTTAAATTCATGCATGTTTATGTTGTTGGATTTTATCTTCAGTTCCTTCCAGTTTCCCCTGATTTCACAGCTGAATCAGTAAAAAGGTCAGACATGCAGTCAGATTTCACTGTGTCACCTGTGAATGAATACGCTGAGTAAAACTCGACCGGCGGTGCTTATTGACAGATTGATGTGTGTCGTCTGCATTCACGCACATTCATATCTGACTGGATTAAAGTGGGGGCTCGAACATTTATTCCTCTCGTGTGGCGCTGATGCTGGCTTTGTTCTGGTGGAGAGTGAGATGAGGAGATTGATGCCGTTCTCGTGTCTGTATGGTAAATATGTAGCTACAGCCAGCAGGTGATTAGTTTAGCTTAGCTTAGCTTAGCTTAGCATGAAGACTGGAAACAGCCCGGCTCTGTGCAAAGGTGACCGGACCTGCTGGTTGTCTGTCGGACAAACCCCCAAAATAAAACATCTGTTTCGGCTCAGATGAGGATGTAGCATGCTAATTAGCTTTACAGGGGCTGTGTTGTTACCTTTGAGGCAGGCTAGCTGTTTCCCCTTGTTTGCAGTCTTTATGCTAAGCTAAGTGAACCAGCTGCTGCCTGTAGCTACAGCTGCCTCACACCGGAAGTGTGTTTTGATGCTCATGAATCCTGATTTGCTGTTTACACTTGAAGGGTCACTCAGGTGGTACTCGAGGACCACTTGAGTGCACGTACGTGTACTTGAAGGTGACAACGATAGCACAAAGTAGAGTGTCCTCAGTACATTCTTGAAAACGTCTAATTTAAGTGGAAATATTTTGACCTGGGATAAGAAAAAAGAAAAGTCAGCGTCAACGTGCTGAGAGTTGACTGACCTCTGATCAGCTCACAGTAAAGTTAATGGAAGAAAGCTGACCTTCAGTTGCCCTGTCTCCGACGGCCTGCCCTCCTCCCTCCTCTGAAGCTGGAGGTGTTGCTGGTGTAGGTGTGAAGGTGACACCCCCTCCACCTGAGGACAGCAGAGCACAAAGACCTTCAGGAGTCAGACGTGAAGACTTTCTGCTCCATTAAACCAGACAGTGAAGAGGAAGCACTCACATTTTGTCCTGGAACTAAAGGTGTACATGGTAATTTATGTGTGCCCCCCCCCCCCAGGCCTCAGACACCTGTCAAAGCCTTAGCGTGTGATTACACACTCGAGAGGATAATGAGCAGTTACGTGTGTGTGTGTGTGGCCACGTATTGCTCCTGTTGTGGGGACATTAATCTGTTTACACAGTCACCTTGTGGGGGCTCGCCTTCCTTATGGGGACAAAACTCAAAGATGTAAATTGTTGGATTTTGGGATGAAGAGCTGAGTGAAGGTCAGGTTTAGGTTAAGGGTTGGTGAAGTAGTGCTTATGGTTTAGGTAGGTCTCCAGGACATGATGTAATGTTCTTCACACCGTCCTGCTGCCACAAACACTCTCTACAGCACCAAATGTGGATTAATCCGCCGCTGAAAATAGTCCCGACATAAGCTCTGTGTCCTGCTGTTTGTCTGATAGAAACTAGTGAGCAGCTGAAACTGGTAACACGTCGCTGTGTTTGTTTGGTTTTTTAACGGGATCCTGCAGGTGACAAGCCGACCTGATGGAGCAGCTGACGGTGTCGAGCTTCCTTTCACCTCCGCGGCTGCAGTCTGGGTCGTTAACACAGTGGTGATCGTATCCTTGACTGAGGAAGAATAAAAGGGTTTAGGTTTTAAAGTGTGACGGGATGAGAACAAGTCAAATCTGAACGCTGACGGAGAAACTGACGCAGCATGTTGACGTCTAGAAATCATCACCTGCTAACTCAGTAAATCCACGTGTTGTGAGCAGTTTCCTGTAGGAACTATTTTCTTTCTACGCTTTTCCTTCTGCGCAGTGATACGGTCGTTCCAACATAACTGCTCAGCTCAGAAAGTAGTTTACTTTATTAGAAAGACAATTTAATTATAGAAAAGTCATTAAAAGCACACTTTTACTGTTTGTGCTTGTATAATATGTACATATATATATAGTCTACTTTTTATTTTGTATTTTCTTTCTTTCAAATGTTTGTTTTTCTTCCTGCTGCTGTAATGCCCAAATTTCCCCGACTGGGGATCAATAAAGTTTTATCTTATCTTAAATTAAAGTATGTTTGACGTAAACTTTTTTAAAAGTGCACTTTATTGTAAGTGTGTTATAAATAAAATAAAGTGTACTTTTAAAAAGTGAACTTAATTACAAATACTTTTAATAGTTATAAAGTAAACTTATTTCCAAATCCTTTGTAAAACACTACTAGCAGCTTAGTTGAAGTGTACTTTCGTTTCCCTTCATTTGAAGTATATTTCAGTATATTTCCAGCACAGTGGTGATATAACACAGTTGTACTGCGACTTCAGTTCACTTAAAGTTTGGAAAAAGTTGTTTAGCAGCTGTTTACACCTGAAGTTGTTCTCCGTACGTTCTTCTAAAGGTCTAATTTCAGTGTGACGTTTGTTTTCCTGCGTGTGGATCATCGTGAGTTCAGGATTTGTGGAAACAGTTCTCAGATGTATTTTGTTGGCTGCATCTTATTAAACATGTTTACAGCAGACAGGAAGTCAAATGTTTGATGAAAGCTGCGTCTGTCTCAGATAATCTATAATAACCTGACTCCAGATCAGATCGAAAGCCTGTGGGAGATGCTAACTCACCATGCTCGTCTGACTCTCCCAGCTGCCCTTCATCATCAGCATCCTCCTCTTCTTCAGATGACTCTGAGGGCGTCGTGCTGGACGCGGTTGTTCTTTTCTCTGGCGGACTGTGTTTTGGTTTTGCTGAAGTTGTGATGACGACTGAACCTGCAGAGACATCCGATACAAATAAAAACTGGAAATAATTCCTGAAATTTTTCAACATCGACCATTAAAACACGTTTAAATAAAGTTAAGATGTAGCTCAACATCACTAAATCCCTCGTTCACTGTTAGCCTCCAAGAACACTGATCATTTATTGGAGGTTTCCAGAAACAGCTGATTCATTTTCTATCCCTGTGTTTATGTCTTAGTTTGGAGTCTCCTGCCACAGAAGCCTGATCGGTCTGAACGTAGAAAATCCTCTCTACAAACACATTATTTTGTGTGAAGGGTTTGCAAACAAGTCGTGTTTTTACATGCGGAACAAAACGCTGCAAAGAGATAAAGAACAGTAAGAACATAAGAAACCAGCCGTCATCTGTGAAAGAAACAGGAAGCTCAGCATCAAGATCAGATCTGTGCAGATCAAACATAAACTGCTTCCTGTTTCAGTGTAAAGTTCACAATGATTCCTCTGAAGCTGGAAAAAGTTCTGGAGACAGAAGGTTAGTCGAAGGTTAGCACTGTCGGAACTGCATCACAGAATATCAGCTGAACGTTATATGAATGAATCCAAGAATAAACTTATTCAGTGTAACCTGAGCTGTAAGTAATGACGCGACTGAGTTTTAATGATGTGAATAATACTGTTGGTGTCTGGATTATACTGTTTTTATCTGATTAAAGTACACTCCAAACAAACTGTTTGTCATTTGTTTCTGCTTTGTATCTTGTTTATTTGTGATGTTAAATGTAAAAAACAAATAATTAAATTTAAAAATGTGCCAATGTGAAACATTTTCCACATAAAAAAGTCTGAGAAACCGTCCAACAGCTGGACGCGCCTCATTTCTGAGTCACCTTCCTCAGATGACGACTCCTGACCAGCTGGTGTCAGCCCTCTGGGAGTTGTAGTCCTCAGGAAAGTTGTAGTCTGTGGCGACGGTGCGACGTTGGCGGGTGAAGTCGTGTCCGTGTTTCCATCTCCAAAGTTCAGTTTGATCGGCTCCGATTCGGCTTCGCTCAGCGTTTCTCCGCCGTGGTCGAACTGAACCGAACCTGCAGAGTTAGAAAAGTGAGCGATCAGACCACCAACGTCTTCCTCAGTTCAGGTGAAGAACAACTGAAACACCAGAGTTTTAGATTAAAGTTCATGTTTGCGACCTCAGTGTTGGAGGCGACATTTTAATCTCCACTTGCTGGAGTCTGGGCCGGCGAGCTAATCGATAATATGCCAACTAGCCAGGATCACTGTGGCGCCAGTCAGCCACTATAGCCCACTGAGCTAGCAAGCTAACCACCTTAGCCTCGCCAATGAGAGAACAAGTTATTAAACCCTAAAATAAACTCTAAATTTAGTGCTAACGTCTTGCTCCAGAGGTGTATTTGTACCACTGCGGTCAGCCAAAGTTGAACTTATTTTGGTGTTTTTATTGTAATAAATCTCGACCTGATGATGCTAACGTTAGCTTCCATGAGATGCTGGTCTGCCAGACCAGGTCAGACTACAGCAGCTGTGCTGAATTACAGAAAGGCGAGTTTTATTTCTTTTTAATCCAGCTGTTATTCCTTCCCTCAAGCAGGTCTCAGTTATTTTAATATTATGTTGTTCTGAACGTCGTAGAAGACCAGCGTGACTCAAATCGATCTTATTTCTGTTTGTTCCAACACTCATGCATCACTTCCTGTGTGAGGACATCAGGTGCTCAGTTACAGCGTTGTGCAGGAAGACCACGTCACCAAAATAAAAACCCCTCACCAACTGTTCCTTTTATATTAAAACTCAGTGCTGCCACCAGCTGCGCTGGAGACAGACCGGCTCACCAGGGCTGACGACTGAAGGATTGTGGGTCGTCCGGTTCGTGTTTGTCTCTCCGGGCTGAAGCCGCCCCTCCGTCTCGGCCTCGTTCAAATCTGAGAAAGCAGCGAAAAATAAAAGGTCTGAGCCAAGTGAGTCACGGAGCGGCGGGAGGCGAACGGCGGGGAAACGCTCGAGCCAAATTAACGCCGAGCAGCTCGGAAGAACAGTTCAGGTGGGAACAGGAGGGGGGAGTGAGGTAAACATCCTACCTGTAGAGACGACACTCGTCTGCGTCATCTCTTCCTCCTCTTCGCCACCCTCGCCTTCCTCAAACTCCTCTGAAGAGACAAACCAGAGAAAAGTCACGTTAACACACCTGGATGGTGATAAGCCTCCTGAGAATACAGCCAATCACCTGAAGTCTACTCCAGCTGTTTGAGGCTACGTAGACACAGCTCTGATTTCAGCTACATGCTAACGTGGGCATGCTAAAAACATCAGCACTTAACATGCTGATGCTAAGAGGGTACAACTATGTTCACAGTCACACTTTAGCTTTGCTAGCATGCTAATGCTCGCACGCTGGCTGTGCGATATGACCATGTGTAACGTTATCATGTGACGACAGCAGAACATCGTGTTCGACCGGCCGAGACCAGAGGTGGACGTGGAGACGCTCACTTTAAAGGCAGACGTTTTTATGTTGGGTTTTGATATTTTTGATCAGATCCACGTTTGCAATGAGAGCTGAGGAGTCAGGAGACTTACACCTGTACAGGAAACAGAGCTGACATGCAACCTGTGACCTTTGGGCCAATTAGAGAGCGTACCAGCGGGCGTCGGCAGGGGGGGCGTGGCCGGCGGTGGCGTGATGAGGTCACCGTCCGTCGCTGCAGTGTCACTCTGGTTATACGCGCCGGTGGTCGTTAGCGGGTCCGTCTCTGCTGGACAGAGAACAGCTCGGATTGAATCGTAGAATTATTAATCCATAGCAGGGCTTCATTCATTTTCTTTATGTTCATTATTAACAAATCAATCTTTTGATTTAATAATTCATGTTCAGCCATAAAATGTGAATTTATTAACTGTCTTGATTCACAGCTGAGAGTAAAGCTTTGTGAATGAATGTGAGTTTGAGCCTTTCAGTGTGAAGTTTTGTGAGATGGATGTCTGTTCACATTTCTGCAGAGGAAACACCGTTTCTGTTCGCCTCCCGGGACGCTGCGATGTGCAGAGTGTGAACAGAGAGCTACAAGGTGAGCTCAGCCACCAACAGGGCTTTTACCTGCAGACAGGAGGGAAGAGTTGGAGAGCTGGAAGCTGACGGACTCGTTTCCCGCTGAGAGAACATCTGGAAAGGAGGAGGACGGGATGAGACCGACAGGATGGACTCTATATGTAAACATGTTAATTAAAGATGCTCGTCTTTACGTCGTTTTCTCTCCGCTCAGTCTTCACAGTTTGAGAGTCGCATGTGACGAGGTATCAGCGAGGAGGTGAAACACTAAATCACTGGCTCGCTCTATGCATTTGAACAATAAGCCACATTTTCCGTTAGCTAATGCATGAAACCTGCGATCAGCGCTTCTCAGAGGGCCTGAGCACCGAGCAGCTGATCTCTGCTGCTCCTCCTGGTGGATACATAAAGCATTGCAGCTGGTTTCCACACATGCTGCTTTGGGACGATACGATGCTGCCGCATTCACTGGGTCATTGAGGGGGGTTCACATACCAGCTTATGGCAGAGCAGGGGGCTGCAGGAGGCAGCGTTTCCAACCTTCACCATGCTCTTTTTCCATCAGAATCAGAGCTGTCACTCGAACTGGACTTCCTGGATCTGATTTCACACAAAGGGAGCCCCTGAAAAGTCTCTGCTGTCGTCTCATTGCACGATGAAATAAAGTCTCTGGGTGATCCTGCTTGGCCTGAGCTCTGGTGGTGAGGTGGTGCACTGTGGTACCACGCTCCATCACAGCTGGGTGTGGTCACAGGTGAAACAGACTAACACCTGTAAACCAACAGAGGCCAGCGCAGCAAAACTTTTCCACCCGTAAGAGACCAGTGAGGAGCTACTGTCTGATCCCGATTGGTCCGGTTTGCCTGATCGTTCCGGTTCTGCACAGGGACTGTGTTGGACTTTACAGACATACAAGGCACGTCGTACCTGCAGCTCTTTAACACTGATCTAAGTTCAAACTGGGGGGGTTGAGATGTTTATTCAAACAGAAAAACATTCATTTCCCCAGCGTGCACTCAATAAAGTTATATCATCTCTTACGTCTCACAGACCTTCAGCAGGCTTTACACTTTTCCTCTGAAGTCGGCTTCTCCACTTTAATAAACTTCTCCCGGTTCTCTGCCCTGAGAACAGCTCAGCCGGGGCAGAACATCTATATTTGGACCAGACGGATCAAAGGCGCTCTGTACAACCTTTGATTTTTCCCCCCCGGCTGTGCGTGGGCAGGAAGCTGCAGGATTAAACGCCAGGAGGTCATTGTTTTAATTGGCTCAGAGCCACAGAGGTGTGACTCAGCCTTCTGCGTTTCTACCCGATCGATGGCCTCCTCGGGTCCGACATCGCTCAGAAACTGACGCGCTGTCTGGAGAACGCTGACGGCGACGCTTCGCCGGTCGCGTCCTCTCAAAGCCGCCTGACTCGGCGTCATTGGATCGGAGCTTCGGCTGACGTCGCTCGGACTCACCTGCTCCTCTGAAGGTGTCGCTGGTGCTGCTGAGCTCATCTGAAACAGAGTCAAACCAATGAGAGCTTCAGAACTTCAGACTGCCGCTAACAGCACAGCCACCGAGTTAATGTGATCAACACGGCTTGTCGTTCAGTATTTTTGTTTTTGTAGTATTTTGGGATTAAATATTAGGTTGTGGATTAGAGATTAGCAGTAGGAACAATACAATGGTTAAACACGTAGAGCTGTGTTTCTATTAATTTCACTCAGCAGTTAGACTGAAAGAATGGAAGGTTTTCAGAGATTTAAATGGTAATTCCAGTTGTTTTCTTTAAAACTCAGCATTATTTTTAGTCTAAATGTTTTGGAACTGGTCCAGTAGATCGGCTCACGGGTTGTCATGGCTGCGGTTGCACCGTCATCCCAGTAAAACAGTTTGTTTTTGCCACTGACAGGCTCAGGAAACTGATGTTTTCTGAAAGGTAAAATGACCTTGTTTTGTCACAGGAGTCTGGTGGACGGGCGATGCAACGGCTGTTTCTGGTTAAACAAAAAGGCCAATCTCAGTCTGATTTTAGGACTCGTTAATTCGTTGATTAGATTTTGTCTTATTAATCTGAATCTGGAAGTTAACTTGTAATTGCCATTTATTCCCTCTGAACTGTATTGCAGTAGAAGCATTCGGGAGCAGTAGATGCACTCAGCTACCTGTTTCCCCGGTGATGAAGTCACCTGTGTGATTGGTGGCGGAGCAGAACGAGTCTGCGACGCCTCTCAGGGTCGAGTTGTACGAACTCTGGGTCATGCAGTCGATGGCAGCCCGGTCACATTTACAAAAGCTCTGCTGACACCAATCACCAGCATCTCCAAGACAACAAAAACACCATTAACACACGTCAAGTCATAGCAGCAGGATGTCGTCGGCCCTAATTAACCTTTAGTTTCCTAAAAATCTACACATGCAGTAAATCTTTACTGAAAGCAACAATTATGGGAAACACACTAATTCGCTGTCTGGTCGACGGTTGGATTGATATCACTCTCATGTCTCTGAGCTAAATATGAGGCTACAGCCAGCAGCTGGTTAGCAGCTGGTTAGCAGCAAACAGCTAGCATGAGTCTGTCCACAGGAAACAAAACCTGCCCACCAGCATCTAAAGCTCACTGATTAACACGCTGCACCTCATTTGTTCAATCTGTGCTAAAACCGAAGTGAACGACGACTGTGTTCACGCTGGATGTCGTGACAGACTAGTTCCAGTTAACATGAGGAGGTGGAGCAGCGGGTGGAGACTCTCAGCCAGAAGCCTGAAACGTCAAAGGTTTCCTTCCGGTCTCACCACAGCTGCTGTTGGCTGCCGGGCAGGTGAAGTTGTCGGGGAGCAGAGGCGGCTCCTGCCTGCAGGGGGCAGCGTTCTGGTAGCACAGCCTGTGAGTGTCACAGCAGCTGCAGCGAAGAAGGAAGAAGAAGAGATACTTTGAGTGTTCAATTACAACACGTTCAAAATGAACAGTGAATGAAATGAAAAGAGAAAATAGAGGGAAGCCAGAGAAAATACACTTGTGTTGCAGAAACATGCTTGTTGTTATTTATCTGGCGAGCCTGTGAACTCCTGTGGTCCTCATCCCGAGGACAGCACTGAGGACTGCTGATGTAGCAGGACAGCAGGTAAAATCTGTACTCACTCACAGCATTAAATGAATAAATGTAATACATTTTCACATGTCTGCCTCCAGCCTCTGAATTCAATTAAACCACCACGCCGTATCTTTGATCCAACAGCTGCTGCGGCCGCTTCCTGCTGCGATCTGAGAGTCACTCACACGTCCAGAGGATCCACGGGGTTTCCAGCGGCCACGTGTCTGCAGGAGCACCCGTAATCTTCCAGGTGGCGTGGACAGAGCCCCGTCGCACAGCGCAGTTTCACGGCAAAACCCAGCAGCGCCGGGAAATTATCGAAGACGGCGTGGAGCCAGGTGAAGCGCGGGCCGAGACAATCTGCACGGAGAGGAGGAAAACAAGATGAAGAACAAAACCTAGACGACTGGATTTCCTCCACCCCGCAGGTGGAAAGCGCGGCGATGTAATCATAGATAATCCTGTTGTCGGGCTCCGGCGGCAGAGAATTACGGAGGCTGCCAGATGTGCCCACAGAGCTGCGAATCAGTCGACCCGGACGGCAGCAGCATCGGAGAGCGGCACGAAAAGGTCAGACGGCGACGAAGCAGCTGGACGAGTGTCAGTCTGAACAATTACTGTCTGACCTGGACGAGACGCCGCCGCGGTCTGAGCCAATCAAAATCAGTCGACTAACTGAAAACACAAGTTTCAAATGAACCTGCCTGTTCTTTGGATGAGCAGCTGCCCCCAAACACCGAGAGAGATCGATCCTTCCTTGGATTTTAACATGAAACCACTGACACATTTCTCCCAGCGAGGTCATAAATGAGTCCGTGTTAACGGTTAAAGAGGCTGAACGTCGATGTTTAGGATCGAGTGATATTAAATCTAAACTCTTTCTGAATGTCAAACATCTGGAGGCTCGAGTCACCTGAAGAAGAACTGCAGCTGTTTTCAGTTTGATTCAGGAAGTTACAACAGAGACCAGTGAGGACAGTACGTAATGAATGAAGTGGCCCCTCAATCAGAGCCTGATGACGCTGTACAGCAGCGTGGGATCATGGGAGTTGTTGTCTTCATTGTTAAACAAACAAAAAAAAGTTGCCGTGACTCAGGCAGAACCGTTCAGGGACGAGGTGAAGTCATAAAGTTTTATTCTAATGTTTGCCGACTTCTTTCCTCCTTCAAAGCGTCATCTGGTGTTTCCCCGTGCGTTCACCAGCAATCGTTGCTAACCGCATTTTAGCACAAGTCTTCCTCAGCAAACGCTCCCTCGCCTTCATCGGGCTGTTTGAGGACAAACTGAGAGTCAGTGTTAACATCGAGACGGCGAAACGAGATGAGATGAGATCACTGATTTACTGAAACACACACATGCAACATGAGTAGTGGGCTGCCACATCAGGCGCCCGGGGAGCATATGGGGGGGTTAAGTGCCTTGCTCAAGGGCACATCAGCCAGCTAATGGAGGGGGGGAGTAGATACTCCACCACACCTAGGTTTCTCTGCCAGTCCGGTGGGGGGAATCGAACCGGCGACCCGGTCACAAGCCGCTTCTCCAACCTCTAGGCCACGGCTGCCCCCCCTGTGAGTCTCCTCTCGTTTGTTTGGTCAAAGAATTTCCAACTTTTGCAAACTTAAACTCAAGCAAACATGAACAGACCAGCCGACATCCGACGACGGCGACGAGAATCTGAGGCATCGCCGTGTTTTCAGGACGGTCGTTTGACAAACTGTAGAGGAAACGATGACGTCTGCCGTCCAAAGACGACAAAGTACGAACTCCTCCTGCGTAATGAGGATCGGTTCACGGAGATTAAAAGACATTTCTTCGTTCATGTCACATGTTTGTATCACAAAGATCGTTCAGAAACGTTAGCTGATGTTTAGCTGCATGTGACCGTGAGCGCCGCCGCCAGCCTTCTGACCTTCAGTACGACTGTTCATCCCCTGCAGGCTTCGATGAACACGACATACTGCGGCGCCGATCTGAACTCAACGAACCAATAAATCACCAGATTCAATTCGCCGATTCACAAAGTAACAGTGATACGTGTCGTGCGACGGTTACATGGTTTTCATCCTCACCCATCATGCCGTCGGGGTTTTGGTCGCTGGCCTCCGGGTCCGGGCAGAAGACGGAGCCGGCGGAAAGCGCTGGAGTCAAAGACGAAGATGAGAAATTATTAGAACAGTGATTTAATATTTAACGTAAAACATGAAGCCGTCAGAGAAAAGAACTTTATGAGACGTCTGGTTCCACGTTCCTCTGACAAAACAGACTTTAAACACGTTGGAGAGGCTTCTGTCCATATTTCATGTTGCTACTTCAGTACAGAGAAGAAGACACGGAGCAGCTTGTAACAGTGGCGTCAATATAGTAATTGATTACTTGTAAATATTAATGTTATTAATTTTCATCAATGGCTTTTGGTTCAGCGTGTGATGCTCACCGTGTGGAAGAGCAGATAGCGTGAAAATCCATGTCAGGAACATGACGGCAGCCTGCAGTCAGAGGGAGGAGAGCGTTCAACCAGAGGGAACGAGAAGAAAACCTCACAACTCAAGTTAAACGTGGATTAATGCGCCGCTGAAAGTAGTCCCAACAAATCTTCTGTTTCTTCCTGTTTGAGCGATTCAAACTGCAGCAGAGGCCAGAAATGTTTTCTTGTGTTTTTCCATGTGTAACAGAGACCTGAACTGACTCCTCCGTCTCCTGCCCAGCTCCATAACCCCCCCTCCCCCTGTCGTCGCCAAGCGGACCACCTCCCCTGCTCGCCGGCTCGCATCGTTAATGGCTTCGAACAGCTCGGCCCACCTGCAGCTCAGAACGTATCATTAATGTTACTCGAGCCCCGAGCACATCTCACTAAGAGCGGGGACGTTATCGGCGCTTCTGATGGCGGCGCAGCGCGGAGGAGGCCGGCGGTCTCATTAACGCACTTACATTCAAGCTTTATTCATCTTTAATATCGCCTCAAAGGCCAGACAGGTGAACTCTGCACGTTAATGGATCCGAACGACAACCAGGTAATTTATGTGACACATGAAGGTTTATAAAGGAGCAACAAAGGCCACGTCGAGGAACCTTTGAGGAAGAAGCTATTAAAGAGAAATAAAAACAAACTCGAAGCACGTCGGAAAAGCAAGATAACGTTCTGATTCCAACTTATTAATTAATCCAGTCAGATTTACAGTATTTAAACAACATCGAGCTACTTCTGCTACATAGATTTGCCTGCTAGCTGCACAATTTATTGATTAGTTATTGTTAAAAACAGCTGCGGCTCGTTTCAAGGATTTGCTCTGAGTGAAGTTGCATGTCTCATATTTTGGCCACAGCTGGGACAGAGGACACGAACTGTGACAGCGAGTCCACATCCAGCAGACACGGAGCAACGCCGCCGTTCATTCGGAGTCGCGTTTGTGTCCACATTCGCTTTTCTCTTAGCTCTGTTTTTGGCCTCCACCAACGTCTGAGAGAAATCTGTAGCCGCTAAATGCTAATCCGGCAGCTGGTATCTGACCGTGTCTGCTGCTGCGCAGGAAGTGAACTGTGGCTTTATCAAAACATGCACAATACAACATTAGAGAGCAATGACACAACCATGAAATGAAGGAACAAGCGTGCGAACACTGTGCGACAGCGAACCAAACAAAACGTCTGATAAGCGGTGAAGAGGATCTTACCTTAGTTGTGACGTGGCGGCTGCAGACGCTTCTTCATTGACTGAAGGTTCGTGTCATTCTCTGGACTCGGACATGAGCAGCCAGTAGAGAAGGTGGAAGCCTTTTCGGTGCTTTTCTAGTTTTGTTTTCCGACAGAAGAAACTCTCAGCTCCACTAACTGTGTTTATCAGTCTGACCTGAGGAGGAGGGGGCACCTTTCCCCTCCAGTTCAGGTCTTATTGGCTATCAGGTGACACCTGAGCAGGAGCTTATCATGGTTTGGTTCCTGTGCAGGTATTTGAGGCTTTAACAGAGGTGAGGTCCTCACAGGGGGACCCACAGACTGGTCTTTGTCCCACAGGGGGCTGGATCGGTGACCCTGGGGTCAACCTGGTCTTATCTGATCCTCCCAGGAGTTCAGATCAATGACTACCAGCAGGGAGGGGGGGGGTCAGTGAAGAAGAGGAGCTGCGGGTTTAATGATGGGGGGCTGATAGTGGGGCATTGTTAGGGACAGGTGCTTCTGTGGGAGGGGGTGGTCCAGATGTTTAAATGTCAGGTTACAGACAGGAAGTGGATGAAATTACAGAAAGGCTCACAGTACAGAAGTGCTGCTGTGTGTTCTGTGTGTCAGAGGTGGTTTTCGTACTTTTCTGCAGTTTTTCGTCCCGCTGCAGAGCACCGAGCACGTCACATGTCCTACCTGCATGCACGAGGACAGACGTGGACGCCGTGAGGATGGACGTAGTGCAGTATACATCTCTGCAAACAGCACAGGTTGAAATGTGCTGCACCAGGAAGACGGAATAAGAAAGAGCGAACGCTAAGAACTCCTTTAAGGCTCCTGGAGGCTAACTTTAGACTTAGCTTTGATTTGTGGCCGGTTTCACTGAGATAAAGTGTTTGACGATGAAAGGAGAGGCTGTTTGTCTGTAACGCCACCGTTCACTGCTCCTTGCAGCAGGTGAGAAGTGACCTCTGAACTCTGGGAGGTTCACTCTCAAACACAGAAGCAGTCTGTAATGATGCGAATAGAAAAAGCCTCAAAAGCCACGAGGTAAAAAAAAGCATCTGAGACTCTGAATCTGCAAACAGAAACAACAGATGGAGCGATTTCACCACCTCTGACAGCTTCAACACAACACACGATTGTGAGCAGAGAGTGTAGTGAGGTATTATTCTGTCCATCTCTTCAAACGCTACATCTTCATCTGAAATAAGATTTCTATGTAAAGTCTAAGATTTAAGTGGCATTTAAAGGAGCAGTGGGCAGGATTTAGAGCCATCTAGTGGTGACGTTGCAGATTGCAGCCAACTGAACACCTCTCTCTAGAGCCAGTGTTTGGTTTGTCCACTCTGGGCTCCTGTAGAAACATGGTGGACTCTGGAAGAGGAGCTGCTCTCTCTGTAGAGATGAAGACTCGTTCTAAGGTAACGACAGCATAAAGATCCTTATTTTCAGGTGATCTTGAATCTTGAATCTGATTGACGAGGACTTTCACAGAGATGGAGAAGATTATTTTATTGAATAAACAAAAGAAAATTATTTCTACAGTTTGTTTTAAATGTACCATCTCCTGTCGATCTTAGGGTCTGGCATTAAATATGTCTTTCATAAATAGTCCAGCATGTTCAGTCGACAAGCTTCTACACAGCTTCAGCTCCAGAATCCCAGATTTCCTCCATCCTCAGATTTTGGTCACAGTCAGTATTCTTGGCCCTAATAACTACATTACATCGCTGTGTGGATGATTAGACTTTACAGGCACAGATATGAAACGTGTCTGATGCCAGAGGAGTAAAACTGTGGTGTTATCTGATCATTTTCAGATCCCGAACTCGTCCCAACCTGGAAACCAGCAGCTTGTCCGGATGTTCCGGAGGTGTGCTCAGCTGTCACTTCCTGTGATGATGACCAGCTCTTTGTTTCTCTCGGCTTCCTCCCCGGTCACAGCTTATTGCACATCTTCGTCAGGCATCTCTGTTTCAGGTCTGTGGAGGGAGGGGGGGGGGGTTAAACCAGGTGACTGACACAGGAGGCCGATTCATCTGGCAGCCGTCGGCTTCATTTGCTTTCTCGCTTCAATACTCGGGGAAAATAACTGACAACATGGCTTTAATTACTCAAATTCATCTTTTAATAAGCAGCTGCTGCAGCTCTCTGAGCTCAGACGTACGCCGAGGTTTTGATTGTTCAGACGTAAACCCAACAGCTCTTTGCTGCTGCATTCACTCTGTCAGGTGATCTGAAGGGTTTCCAGAAATAAACACCTGCAGAACCTCGTTTCCTCAAGGTGCTTCGGCTAAAAGCTGCTATATTTAACGTATGTAAGTGGCCACAGGTACATTAAGCTGCAGGTAACCATAGTAACCTCACTGAAGCGTCAGGCTCCGTTCACAGTTAACTGACAACACACTGTAAAAGGTGGAGGAGGATTTAAACCCACGCAGCCTTCGCTGCTTTGGTCAGTGGACGTACAGAAGAGACCGTGACCTCCAGCGTGAGGGGGCCCGGTGTAAAAAGATGGAGGAATGTAACGTCACGACCTCTGATGTGCTTTGCAAACAATTAACAAACAACCGAAAACTGCAAGAGAGCAGGAAGAACATCTAAACGCTCAGCGGTGATTACTGTCCTGTTTCCTGTCCACAACTGGTCACGTAACCTATCCGACATAACCTGCCACAACTCTTGATCCCGAGTTGATGATGCAGATGAAGCATGTCGGGCTGAAACTATTAATCCAACACTGATCACTGATCAATTATGAAATCATCTCCTAACCATAAGTGCGAACATGAACTGTTTCCAGGTTTTCAGATGTGTGGATTTGTTGGTTTTCTCAGTCTCTGTCTCTCCTAAAGACATCAAGCTGGGCTCCAGGAAATCACATGAAGTCTTTTTATAAACTACATGATTATTTAAAAAAAATAGTTGTTAATGAAAATAATTGTTAGTTGAAACTCTGGACAGATGTAATTATTAACACCTTTAAAAAAAAACTAATATTCCTGAGCTCTGTGCAGCGATCAATCAAATGAAGCTCCCAGTGTGTAAAAATACAGACCGGGGGCTAATTAGAGCCGGAGGGAGGACTGATATGAGCCCTCAGTCTGGCCTGGGATCAGCGTGTCAGAAGCTGTGAGAGCGGCGGCGCCCTCTGCGACCCCTTGAGCCCATTAGCTCAGAGGATTCATGGCGGCGGCTCGAGGCTCCTGCAGAGCCGCCGCTCTAATGAGCTCCGATGCCGCCTCCCGGCAACGCGGCCGACGCGTCCTCATCAGCACAGGTGAGGGACGACGTGCGCTCCCCAATTATTTCTGACTCGCACGCTCGACCAACAGGACTTCCACTTAAAATGGGCATCGTCGGTTACTTATGACGAGTTTCAAAGCGCCGAGCGACAAACGAGCCGATGTGTTCAATGCTGTGGGGAGCCTGCATCACCTGAGCAGGTTCTGTTCTCCGTCCTCTTCACGTGTCTGCAGACGTACAGTTTAAAGGAGCAGTTTGAGTGAGAGATCGAAGAAAAACATCGGTTCTAGTCTTGCGCCTCTCCAGTAAACATGCAAACAGCAGAGGTCTCCGCTGGGTGGCGGGCAGCTCCACGGTAACAACGAGACTTCAGGAAGTGACGCACCGCCAAGATATTTACACCTCAGGTTTTCTACGGATTAAACAAATAAGAAATAAAACCTTCATCAGTGAGCTTTAGGTGTTTCCTTTGGATGGAGCCAGGTGAGTCTTTATGCTAAGCTAAGCTAACTGACCTCCAATTCCAAAACATTGGCACACCGTGTAAATCTACTCGACTGAAAACAGCACAAAGACAATATCTTTAATGATCGAGCTCATCAGCTTCATTGATTTCTGTAAATATCTGCTGATTCTGAATCTGATGCAGCAACACGTTTCAAACACGTTGTGACAGGAGCAACTAAAGACTGGGAAAGACGTGGAACACTCCAAAAACACCTGTTTGGATCATTCCACAGGTAAACAGGCTGATTGGTAACAGGTGATAGTATCATGGAGCGAGGATGGAGCGAGGTTCAACACTTTGTCAACACGTGATTGGATAAAGAGATTAACACCTGGACTCAGGTACACTTCAGGAAACTGTTGTCACAGTGTATAGAAACAGTTTCTGACTGGAGGTCTGCGCTGCACTGGTGCAATGTTCTGACATTTTTACAGCAGATCATCTCTGAAGCTCTGACGCAGCTCGTTGATCTCTGAGGTCTCAATAAAGCTTCACTTCAAAAACCTGAGAGAGTCTAGTGAAGCAGAGGCCGGCAGGTGACGAGGATCAGCTCTGACAGCGCTTTCAGAGACGCTGCGTTCGTCACCCGGGCCGCCACCGTTCGACCGTACCTGCCTCCACCGTCCACTTACTTCTGGAGAAGGAGACTCTCCGGACCCGCCGACACACCTCAGACGTGTGTTTTTCATACCAGATGTGGCTGTCGTCGCAGTATCTGTAACCAGAGAAGAAGAAGAGCGTCATCAGCATCATCTCAGCTTCACAGAAGCTGAAACTTTAGGTTTAAAGACTCAGAATGGTTAGTGCAGGTGTGTTCTTCAGCTGTAGATGTACTACAGCTGATAATTATCTGTCAGCTGGCTACAGCATCAAACATGGGACTGAAAAAAGACGGTGATCTGTGGGTGAAAGACGCCAAACATGAAGCTTTTTAAATGTTTCGGTTGCATATAAAGCAGCATTTAAATGACTACACCTCAAACACAGATCGGAGCTTCTTTACACTGAAATCATACGACTAGCACATTAGTGACGGGAGCAGTTGCACACCTGTCGCAGGTGTGTTTAGACTCTTTGAAACGACTGTCTTTACAGTTAAAGGCTGCGAATCAGTGAGTCTCTCTTTTTTCCAAATGAATCTTTTAGCAGCAGCCGACTGAACAGAAACATGAAGGTCCTGCAGTGTTTGGTTTGTCCGTTCTGGGTTACCATAGAAACACACAGACAGCAATTCTTATTTTGAGGTGATTATATGCAAATTAAACCGGAAATGCAAATATGACATTTCTGCCAACAGACGCCTTTAAATCCTGCACGCTGGACCTTTAACATCAACATGTAAGTTAAATTAAATCAACATGTTTTTAGACAATTTCTGTTTCATATATCCAACCATGTTTTTACAAATCAATGAATCCGTGAGCTAAACTGGGAGCAGATTAATGTTTGAATCAGCTCAGGAATAAATGATGTAAATATGTATTTCCTGTTCTTTGAGATGTCTTTCAGTGAAAAATGTGAATCTTTTGTGACTGAACTGTAGCAACAATCAATCGTCTCGAACAGAAACGTGTTGATCTTCCTCAAACGTTGGCTCAGCGCTGACGTCTGACACCCGTCCACATTGAATTAAAGGGATTGTTTGTCGATTTCCACCCAACACAACTCACCAGTAGTTTTTTTTTTTAACTCTTTCTAACTTTCTAGCTTTTCTAACTCAAATCAGTGAAAGTCGATGGAGGTAAATCTGTTAATCAGCGTTTTGCTTCTTCTTCTTTCTCGCTCGGCTCCTCTCTGCAGCATCAGTATCATTAAACCTGCGGCAGTGTCGTCTGGACGGTGAAATGTAATTTGCAGGTGTGGAAACCTTTTCATGCGCGTCTTGTGGCTGAAGGGTCTGCAGAGGCACTGAGAGAAGAACTTGCAGAGCTCGAGGACGCAGGGCTGCAGCTTGTGAGCGCCGACGGTCGTCACGCCGCCGGACGCCGAGGCGTCGCTCGGCCCCGGACGTCTCCAAGGACAACCTCTCGACAGACAGGGGGAGAGGGCGCGTCAGTCACCGCCGAGCTCTGTTTAAACCTCCGAACTGATCCCAGTTCACATCCTGCTCAACCACCAAACAAAAGCCTCATTAAGGTGTTAATTAGAGATAAAAGATGAGCACACAGGTAAAATACTGAAACAAAGACGTCTCAAAGCTCACAGCTGATTGGAAGAGTTAACGCACAGAATAAATCATCCTCACACCCCCCTTCAAACTCGCTCATTGTGTTCATTTTGCATGATGTCGTTTCAGTACTTAAACTTCTATGACAGGAATCAGTGGTGCTGACGCTTGTTTGGGAAACATAAGTTCGTCTTGGCGCTCCCCCAGCTGACAGCAGCAGGCTGAAACAGTGGTGGTCGGCGGGACGTGCATCGACGCTGCGGTGTGGGTAGAACGGGCATCCTCGGCGGCACGTGTCGACCCTCGACGGCACGCATCAAGGTGCCGCTGGTGTGCAGGATTACCCAGAAGACAACAGGCACAATGCTTTCAGGTGCATCAGAAGTCGCCCTTCAGTCCACAGCCCAGCTCGAAGCTGGTGAGACGTCTTACACTAACGCAACCCCGTTTCCAAAAGAGCTGGGACACTGTGTGGAGGCGAGTCGGACTGCAGGCCGGACTCTTCACCACGGAGCCGTGCTGCCGGAACACGAGCAGGATGTAGTTTAGCAGCGTCTTGCTGAAATAAGCGAGACCTTCCCTGAAAAAGACGTCGTCTACTCGGCAGCATGTTGCTCCAAAACCTGAATGTATGGTCCAGCATTAATGGAGCCTTCAACAACAATGACGAGCTGGACGGCCCCTCTCCTCTTCAGACCACAGGCCTTCAGGCGGTCTACAATGAGCTCAGGACTGGATCTGGTTTCTATACGGTTTCCTCTTTGCACGGTAGAGGCTCAGCTCTTTGTGGCTGCACAGACGATGGTTTTTGGAAGTGTTCCTGAGCTCATGCAGTGATGATCCTGTCGGTTTTCAGCCTTGACGAACAGTGAAATTCCTCCGTTTCAACATTTGAAGAACATGACGTTTCAGTGTTTCCAAATCATCACATTCTGTTTCTATTCGCGTTTTACAAAGCGTCCCAACTATTTTGGAAACTGGGTTGTAATTACCAGTTTCTGACTGGTAAATTTTTTCGAAAGCTACGATATGAACGTTGCCACTTGGTGAAGGTAATTAAACCCAAATTTGATAGAGTCTGTTTGAGCTAAATGCTAACATGAGCATGCTAACATCCCCTCGACAATGTTAACTTTATGATGTTTCAGAAATCACAACGTGCACCATCTTATTTTGTTAGGTACAGCCGAGGCTGCAGTTCTTCTGGCGTTAAATCAAAGAGCAGGAATGTTGAGAACTGAATGGCAGTTTGTCTGATAGCTGAGTTTCACAATGCAAATCTTTATGAAAAATATGATTTTTAAAAATATTTCTACATTTCACATGACATTCATTGACAATGAGCACTCAGACCTACAGTATGCGTCACATTTTAACTTCAGAAAGCCTGCATACTTTTGTGTCTGTCATTATCGTTATCATTTATTCATATATGATGAATTCAGTTTGCACTGATCTTGTTAAATGACGTGTTTTGCCGGAGTTAGATGGTTGATAGTTGAGAAGCTTCACCATCAGCCTCCACATCACGCTGAAAACCTGCAGAAAACCTGCATGAAAGCAGCGAAACCTTGACGCGCACTGATCCGCGTGCACAGATCAGCCGTTCATGGCGCGATGGACTGAAGCTTCTCAGCGTCCGCAGAGCGGCGCAGACAGCAGGGAAATGCAGCTGGGCGACAAACACTCAGTTTACTGCACACTAATGACTCGGTGACAAATTGCACAGGATGCTCCGGCCTTCTGTTTGTTGCCAGGCAGAACTCAGCGGGGGGGCAGCTGCTGCTGTGAGATGTTACTGCCATCTAGTGGTTTTGCTGGGAAATAACAAAATATTAAACGTGGTGTATCTTCACTGTTTGCTGGTGACTGTTGAATGTGAATATTCACTTTCTCTTACATGGATTTAAGCATCATTTGGATGAGAAGATGATAATTTACTGATTTACTTTGTTAATTAAATCTATAATTAAAAAATAGGGCTCTCTACAGTGCAATGATTATTAGGAGAGGTGATGATTATTACAGTAGTTTAATAGTTTGCTTGTTGCATTTAGTTTTTTAAGGTAATATATCTATTTTTAATTTCCTTAATTAATCCCCAAAGGACAAACTAAATTAGTTTGGCGCCCAAGCACGTGTGAAATACTCCAAAAGCCTCATCTACCACAAAGATGTGATTTCTTTGCACATGGAAAATAACCACATTCATTACAGATGTATCGTGTATCGCGTGTGTTTATACACATGTGATGAATTCATGTTGTTTTTTGGTAAATAACTGCACAACATAAAACTGCCCGTTTGTGTTATTAATACGAATATTAACAAAATCTCATCTATTAACTCAGCTGGACTTGGAAACCATGACTTTCTCATTTTACATAGCTGTTCAGCATTAGCTTTAGCACATTAGCTTTCCAAATATGAAGGCAGCTCTTAACTTTATGATACATAATTTAAGACTTCATCTTCCCTCTTCGATCGTGAGCCGCACAGATGATGCTGTTGCTGTGTTTTTTGTTTGTGCTTCAGTTCCTTTCTTCACCTGCAGGGGTCGCTCTGCCCAGCTGACGGGCTCATTGATCATGCAGCAGACAGATAAAAGCTGAATATTTGGCCTTAATTTGCTTTTAACCTTTGCAGCTTAAAACCATCAAAGCTTTCACATGAAGGGGGCTGCGCCTGCGTTACCATAGTTACTATCTTAGCCTCCAGCATGGCTCTCTCTCTCTGCTTCCTGTGCTCACTCACACACACACACACACAGAAATGACGGGGAATGGATGTGATGTGATGTGATTACGGTTGTTTTCTGAGAGCAGGTCAGCAGTCAGAGTCAAAGTGTTCCTGCAGAGCACATTTACAGCTGCAGCCAACAGCCTGTTGACAAAAACAGCTCCAATTATCTGTCATGGATACTTAAACCTGCCTCTCTTTAAATCCACGGCCGTTTGTCCTAATTTTGTTTTATATTTACTGGAGGATAAAACACATCACAGTGAGCGTGTGTTCATGAGGAACAACAGAACGGGCTTTACAGGGCCTCAATTTATGCTTTCCTGACTAGTGACCCCAAAACCCTCCCTGCCCGGTGCACGCTACAGGATTTCCACTGCCATAATGACAGATTTCACCGATTATCAATACTTGAAATCACAAGCACGCTCACACCAGACAGTCTGGACCACACACAGGCCTGATGGAGAACATGTCCCATCCCAGGACCCTCTGACAGCACCAGGCAGCTCCGTCAGCGACAGGCTGCTACACCCGCTGCGCTACGTGAGCAACCGAGAAACGCTATACTGGCCGAGCTTTGCGGAGCTGCAGACTGGACAGGGCTCTGCCATCATTTCATCGTTGGCAGCCATGTTTCTGTTCCACACCAGTAGGCAACACTCGGCTGGTGACGCTTCCCAGTCAGCTGCTGTCATTGGCTGGAGCAGATCTGAACTCTGGGAGACTCTGATCCATTATGATTATGTCCGTAAACCCCTCACAGTACAGGTTGGGGCAGATAATCTCACCAAGAAATTGTCAGGAGGAGCAGATTATCCTGTAGTGTGGGGCCAACATTAGAGAGTCAGTTAATATTTTGGGTGAACCTGCAGACTGCACATAAAGATGGATGATGTGCCTCCACTACCCCCCCACTGCACAAAGATGAAGGCAACAGGTCCCAGACGGGGGTGCTGCCATCTTGCACTGACGACGTCACTTGGACCGAGAGTGCAGTGCTGATCAGGGGATGGAGCCGGGGCATCGAGGGCCCGCCCACACACCTGCCTGACTCAAGCTGTCAATCATGATGCCACACCCCTTTTTATAGCATCAAATAACTAATTAAAAAGCAAAGTTAGCAGAAAAATGAACACTTGGACACACAGCAGCATGACAGGAACTAATAATAGAAACCATCTACAGAACAAACTTATTTGATTTTCTTTGATTTTTGATTTTGCGCCACCAGGGGGCAGTCAAGAGGTTTTTGCATGAACTTTGGGGGGTTGTCATGTCTTCAACAGTTGAACCTAGTCTTTAATTTGTGCACCTGACCAGAGCTTCACTAAAAGCAGACACCCACACTGTCCTGAGAAATCTTTACCTGGTTTTTCCACAGGCTTGCTGGGTGTTGTAGTTCTCCCGCTAAGAGGCCCCGTAGTCCTTCGAGGCACCGTCAGTCCAGTTGTGGGACGGACGGGTGAAAGTCTCGTCGGATGAACTGTGGAAGTCGTGTGCTGGGTTGTTGTACTTGGCTGGTGTGTAGCTGCGGTTAGGCGGGTCGGACTAATAGCTGGCGAGAAGGTTGTGGGTTTGGTTGTGGTCAGCTGGGTTACGGCGGTTGGAGCTGCAGCTGCTGTAACAGACGCGGTGGTGACTTGCAAGGTGGCGGTTGGCTGCGTTGGCGCGGTTGGTTGTAAAGTTGTTGGTCGTGCTGTCGTCGCTGCCTGCGTTGTTGCTTCCTGTGCCGTCGGCGGCCCGTCGGCTGAAGTCTGACTCCGTGGCGTGACGGTCGCAGGTTGTGGAGTTGTTGCCAGCGGCTGGGCGGTGCTGATCTTCGCTGTCGTTGCAGCTGTTTCCTCCACAGCTGTTGGTGAAACTAATCAAACACAGACGAGGACAACAGATCAGTTTTCTTACTGCGATGAGGTGGAGGACAGCCCGACACTCAACCTTTTCAACTTTTCAAGTCGATCTTTGGGTTTCGGACTGTCGGTCGGACAAAACAAAACATCTGAAGACACATTTCAAACTGTGACGAGTACTTTGAACTTAAACATTTCATTGAAAACTTGATTATATATATTAAGACTTGCAGCCATGACATATTCAAACAAGTATGGGCTGTTTCACACACGCTTTTCTTGTTTTTATTTCTTTATTTTGGTGGTTTTTCCCCCTCACACAGGTCCATAATTCCCTAATTCCCTAATAATGTCACAATAATTGGTTATGAATTTCCCTGGAAAGATTTTAGGGAAGCAAAAAAGCACAAAAGCAAAAATCTGAAATTTTTCTACTGAAAGAAAAACATCATAATAGTGACGATAATAATGAAAACAATAATATTCATATATAAAATTGGTTTAAATGAACAGTTCTTACAAGGAAATCTGAAGTTTTCCCATTTTAATTACAACAAAATGACATTATTGATTTCCCAGGAAACTCCCTGATTTTATTGGGAAACTAATAATCATTTACAGATATGTAAAATAAAGCATCAGTGAAACGTTCTCAGTGGGTCAGTGTGTAAGTTTAGTCTAAAAAATGTTCTTCAGTCTGTCTTTTACAAAATAGATCATGTTTTTCGGTACTTTTGCGATCACAGTAAGATCTTATCAGAGATGGAGGTGACAGTTGTTGACTGTAACTGGACATGATGTGTGTGTACCATTAAATAGCCTGTAGTCCTAATAAACCAGGAGCTTATTTCTGTTGAATATTAGACTCCAGGTCCGCGTCTGCAGGAGTCAAAGCCTGAATAAAGCGAACCAAACACGAGCGGCGGCCTCCTGCAGGGACTCACCGTGTGCCGTGGAGTGGACTCTGCCGGTTAACACTGAGCTCATCCCAGATGGAGAGACGTGACTCAGATTCGTGGGAAGTTGGTGCCATTCTGAGGTTTAAAATAGATCATTGGAAAGAAGAATTAGACGGCTCTCGAGTGTCCAGAAGGAGACAACAGATGCTCCGATGAGCTACTCACCGACAGGCAGTCTGATGGAGGAGACGTTACCGACTTCAAAAAGAAGGAGAACGGTTCGATGAAAGGCCAGAAAAGATGGAGAACAGAAAGTTTATATCTGCAAATAAACTCTCCAAAACATGACTGGGCTGCACAGATCATCTGTAAACACCACTAAAATGTAAAAAAAATGTCTTAAATAGTAAAGACTGCAGTAATGTGATGCAAAAACATCAAAGCTATCAAGGCTAACAAGCTAAACAGGAAGTCTCCGTAGCATCGCAAGCTAACGTTACCTGTGACTTTAATGACAGTTTCAGGAGACGAAACTATGCAGCTTATTAAAGTGAAAGATCTTTGTAAATGTACCGTAGGTATTCATTAATCTGCATCCACGGTGAAAGAACAGTAGCTTCTGCAATTAGCTTAACCTAACAACAGGTTTGTTTAGTCTAATGTGGCATAAAATTTCTAAACTGATTTGAGGGATATTTTTATTGTTTTTGTGAAATGTAATTCAAAAAGTTTCCAGTTTATATCCACATCCAGAGAAATTTAGCCAATAAAAAGACTTTTCACCCTAAACCTTAGCTGGAGCAAGCGGCTAGCTAACGTTTGCACCTGGTGTACGCATTAATTAACATTTAACCTGTACGACAGGACTAGCTTGTGGTGCAACCTGTTTTAATTTAGTGACACATAAATGTTAAATCTTACGTTGTCTTATTGCTAGAAGTTAAAAGAAGTTTAAACGCGTCGACGCGTCGAACAGGTAAGATTTCTGAAGGCGAAATCCTCCCACTGTTCAAATGTCATGGCATTGACACGCCTCTTTCCTTTGGGACACCCCAGCTTCAAAAGCAGCCACAAACCAGCCCAAACTACCTTAAAATACCAAAATGCACATTAAGAAATGACGTCACTTCATCTGATGCTGAGGGGAAGAGTCTTCAGTGAGACCTGAAACTGCTTTTCTTTTGTTTTTACACTTTCTTTCTGCCTTTTAATTCACTAAATCGTCCTGATTTTCACCTTTTCGAGGACTTTGAGCAGCAAGAAAAACCTTCTGCAAAGTGTTTTTTTTGTTGTTGTTGTTGTTTTTTCTGACCTTTTCGGTCTTTATTTGTCTTGCTGGCCTCTAAAATCCATCATCCTCCTCAGGCTTGAACCCTTCCAGCTCTCTCTGCCCCGCTGAGATAATCAAATCTCTAAAGTCGTCTTTTTCTTCACGACAACCTTAGAGGTCCCGAAAGGTCGCGTCTTTGCTTGATGTTAGCTCAGAGAATTTAAGCTTCTTCCACCATCGGCCTCACCGCAAAAATCCCTCAACAGCTTTCGAGCGTGTCCCCTTCTCATCCCGCCCTCGAACGACTTAGCAGTTATTTATCTCAACAACACAGTTGTTTTCCTGTGTAGTGTTGGCGAGTTAAATGTGGCATCCTGGATCCAGGATCTGATCTTATGAGGGTTAAGTTCTGGCTCTATGCTGAGGCGATGCTGCCCTCTGGTGGTGTTGCTGCATATTATCAGTGAACAAACCTCTGTGCGGCCCTTCCATGATGGTCTGGTTGAAGAGTGGCGTGATGGAGTCGACCTCCCACAGCTCCGGCAGCTCTCTGCCTGGACAAAAAACACACATCACATTCCCACAATGACTCTCTGAGGAGCATCAAACCCCTTTAAGACCAGGTTTGGATTTAACTGGATCATACATGATATCTGAGGGGAGTTTAACGGATTGGTTAATATCCTACAACACATGCCTCTGCTCCAAACTCCAACAGCGTCTCTTTCTACGCAGACTGGGGGTCTGTGTAGTGGAGCAGAGGATCATGCTGCTCTTCTACCGGGCTGCAGTGGAAAGTATCATCAGATACGGCATCGCGGCCCGGTACGGCAGCCTGACCGTGCAGTCGAGGTCACGGATTGCGGGTCTGGTGCGGACCGCCGTGAAGATTGCAGGGGTCAGGAATCATCCTCCCCTCCAGCTGCTTTATGAGTGGTCCGTCACCAGACTGGCACAGAAAATCGTGTCTGACCCGACTCACATTTTACACCACGAGGTCCAGCTCCTACCTTCCGGCAGGAGACTCAGGGTCCCCAGAACCAGACTGAACCGCTACAGGAACTCATTCCTGCCGACATCCATCAGCCTGCTAAACAACCAACAGTACCTCTTAGTGCAATAAGATACATGGAGCAATATAATCTGTTTATATCTCTCTTGTATATAGGTGTGTATATGTATCTATATATATATACATATATATATATATACACACACATATATATACATATATATGCATATATATGTATATATATACATATATACACATATACATATATACACATATACATATATATATACATATACATACATATACATACATATACATATATACACATATATACATATACATATATACACATATATACATATACATATACACATATATATATACATATATACATATACATATATACACATATATGTGTATATATATACATGTATATATATACATATACATATACACACACATACATATACATATATACACACACATATATACACATATATATGTATATATATACATATACATATACATATATACATATATATATACACATATATATACATATATACACATATATACATATACATATATATACACATATATATACATATATACATATATATACATATATACATACATATATACATATATATACATATATACATATATATACATATATACATACATATACATATATACATACATATATATACATACATATATATATATATATATATATACTTCTGTGAAGTATGTCACTGCTGTACTTTCTAAATTGGTTCTTTCCCGTGGTATTTATTTATTAAAGTATGTCTTATCTTATGTAAATACAGATTCAGTAAAATGTTTTCAAACCATTTGCTTCACTGATAATGAAATATATCTAAATTTATATCTAAATGTTTAGGTAAAAGTTTAGGTGAAATCTGTTTATGTTAAATCTGTTTTACAGGTACGTCCACATGACGACGGAGCATCAGTGTGAAGCTGCACGTGGTTTCAGACAGATGCACCGAGCTCCACTTACCCATCTTTCCTGCCATCACACAGATGTAAATACAGTCCGAGTTGTTCCTCTGGCTCACTGAGACACACAAACACACAACACTATGGTCGATTATCACACAGTGCAGACAGCAGGCGTCGTATCATACAGGTGCCTGACAGACGTCCACCCACCTGACAGGATGGAGGCAGATTTGAAGAGCTCATGCAGGTAACTTGTTGAGTTTCCCATCACGTCCAACAGGATGGCGGTGAAGTCTGAAAGGCCAAGTGAAAGAGGTCTGAAGCAGGAGCGAACACTTAAAGTCAGACCAAACGTTTGAATCTGCTGACCTGTCAGATCGTTGGTCTCGTTCGTGACGCAGTAGCAGAATCTTCTCCTCAACTTGTTGCTTTCTATACTTCTAATGCTGGAAACTACAACACACACACACAGCAGCGTTACAGCAGATCACATCAGTCCAGAGAGTCCGAGTCAGCATCAGGTGGACCACAGGTTCCAGAAACAGCTCCTGCGCTTCATGTCAAGTTAATTCTCACTTTAAATGAGTATTTCTGAACACTGACAGACCTCAAAACAGCTTTTCTGAAACTGAATTTAACAAATACAGCGGCGTGATGCTGTGTTTGATCTGTTGCTGTTTACCATTTTGAATTCAGCAACACAATAAACTGCACTGTTCATTTATTTTTATGTAAAAAATAAATTCAAAGAAAGAAGTTTTATTCCCTTTTCTTCAAAATGTTCTTTTTCTGATTTCACTAACACTAATTAAGTCTAAACATGTGCAGAGGATCAGCGTGACAGTGAATGTTCATCACATGCAGTTACAAGCCCCCACCACTAGGTGACACCACTGACAGTTAAACCCATCATAGAGGTGGCTCCAGTGATGCTGCCACTAATAACACATTCAGATCACAGTTTCATCTCTGCAGAGGAGGAAGAAGTTAATATTTACTGTTGTAGACCAACAGGGTGAGTTTATGTAGAGCCAGAGAGCTGTAGGACGTCACACTGAGGAGGGAGAAGAGCTGCCGGGAGCCTGGAGGACGAGAGGAGGCACAGGAGGAGCATCAGCTATCATCTGCTGAACAGCACGTTTTTAACGTGGTGGTTATCGTGGTTCAATCACACTTTCACAGTGAGCGCTCGCTGAGCTGCGGTCAGATTTACAGCTGAACATCGTCCAATACAAATGAGTGGAGGAGATCTGCTCCAGGTTCATCGCACAAGAGCAAGAGGAGCCCATGACTGATGCGAAGAAGAAAAATAACCTTATCAGCAACATGTCAACAGTCAGAAATGTGAAGTTTCTACTGTCTGTTAATAATCTGAAGCTCAGAACATGACCGGGACACAAGATTTAGTTCAAGAGGCAGTGACGAGGAGGACGTGACCAATCACGAGCTTTGTCATAACCTAGAGTATTTTAATCTAAATGTGACTCTGCAGGTTTTCTGTTCTCTCTAGTTCAAGTACATGACACACGGTAATGAAAAACATGTGTGTCACATTTCCAGCCTCATCTTCAAGATAGATTTCCTGAACAGTGAATTTGTTTTTACATTTCTGCTTTACAGGACAGGATTTATGAGTACTCCTGTGTACATATACCACATACGAACCCTCTGAGGACGCACTCAAAGTGACAAAATGTAAAAAAAAAAATGTACACTGTAAAAACTGGTCGGCAGGTAAACATCCAGCGTTTTCACCTTCACCTCCTGCAGCGCAGACAGGTTTGGTTTCGCTGCTGAAACGATGAAGGCCAGCAGACATTTTTAGCTCGACTTTGCAGAAACAACGTGACTTAACCACAAGTTTTAGTTGAAACGACATTTTTCTCCCAAAGAAACAGTCTGAAAACCTTGTTCTGCAGATCAGAAAGGTCACGTCTCGTCGCTCTGAGCAGCACAAACAAAACCTGACGTGTCAAAGGCAGGTTAAACCTGAAGCACCTGAGCCGCACGTCTGAGCTCCTTTAAGGCTGACGTCTCGAGAGACGAGGCGGTCCTGCCTGCAGTTTGACCTCTGCGGGACGAGCGAGGAACAGCTGCGCTTTAATTACGACGTACACGAAGGATTTACAGCTCAGAATTGATCTCCACATGAATGATATTATGACAACGTACCCGACTGGCTGGTATTTATTAAAGTATTGACCAGGGGGGTGAGGTCGATGGCAGCTGGATCGATGTGCTCTGCTGGGAATTCTGGGAAATAAAGCAGACAGTGAAGTCAGTGGGAGCTTTTTCTGGTTTTAATCTCTATTATGGAATTAGCAGCATCAGCAAAACGCGGCTGTTCGACGGCACTAAAATGACAAAAAATCAACAGTTACCCAGAGGAATTAGCCCCTCTGAAGAAGACGAGGGCAGCGGAGGGTCGACTCTCGTATACTGAGCTGAAACTGACTTCTTATCCAATGTAATTTAGCCGTCATTCAGCCGAGGCGACACCAGAACACAAACGCACCGTCCTCTACATGTGAGGTCGCTTGTTTCTAATGAAATCTGATGGTTAAAACATGTAGTTACTCCATAATTATCTGTCACTGTGTGTATTTATTGATGTAAACCCAAACTAGGATGACAAGAATTGAGGCTGGAGCGGCCTCAGCGGAGGTGTTTGCTTTCTACTCTCCTGTCTGTTATTTTATTTCATGTATTTCATCATTTAGCATCGCTTCTATCGTGATGAACGCTGGGAGCAGCTTCACGGCGAAGCCTCTGATGAACAGAGTTATTCCCAGTAGAAAGGTTGGGAAGCGCCGACTGCTGCAGCTTCACATCATCATGCCGAGACAGAGCTGAGAATAATTAATCAAGTGTAAATTACTGGGCTGTGTGTGTGTGTGTGTGTGTGTCTTTCTCACACGTGTCAGTAGAAACAGGTGCATTCAGTGATGCAAACAGCGTGGAACAAACACACAGGTGAGGCTACCTGTGGAGTGCGGGATGTCTCGTCCGTGTCTCTCGTCCTGCCGTCTGTCTCTGAACGCTGTCAGGAAATCAAACAGAAACTGGGTTCACGAGATGTTTCTGCATCAGCTGTTTGTCTTCACACCTTCGATCATTTCTGCTGTTATTCGTTTTCTCTTTAACTGAACTGGATTTGAACTGTTCTGCTCGTTGCACCGATACGAGACAACAAACGGCAGCTGATGAGGTGGCGAAGGAGAGCGAGGGCGTGTCAGACTGACATACCTTGGCTGAAGAAGATGAGGAGTAGGATGGTAGAAACACAGGTTAGAAAACAGAGGCGTGGACGCTGTGGGGCTCGCTGTCCGCCCGCCATGACCCCGCTGAAGCTGAAAACACAAAGACACTCAAACCGGATCAACCTGTCCTCACTCTGCGGTGCTGGTTTTTGCTCGTTTGGACTCGGCAGCTTGTCCCTGTGGCCCGTCAGGCTGTGTCCACACCTCTCAAAGCAGTGCTGCCTGCGGGGCTGCAGAGCGTGAAGCTCCACACTCACAGCACTGCTGCAAACACTCAACAAAAATCCTTTCATATTTACAATTTGACTTGCATGTAAAAATAAAGATATCATAGACAGTCCATGAGGCGCCAGGAGGGGAAACCTGGGCTGAATTCCTTCCCTCCAAAGAAAAATATGCCTTTAAATTCTGAAACTCCCTCAGTTTCTATTTGTTCCTGTCTTCTGTCTTATTGGGGCAGTAAAATGTCATCACATCCATTCAAACTGCAGGAAAACACACAGTGACAAACGAGGAAGTGCATCCACTCTGCTCAAATATAGATTTCAATTAATATTAGATGCAATCAATCCACTCTGAGAGCACCGAGCAGATGGTGATGTTTTCATATTAATCTGAGAAAATGCATGAATTCAAGGGGACCAATGATTAAACTGGTGGACTGAAACAGGTTTATATGCAGAAATGAGTCCACTGAAGGAGTCAGGCTCGATCTGAAATACAGAGCTAAACTGAGCTGAAAGTTGCTGCTGAAATCAGCAACAAGCTATTAGTGATTTATAAAATGTTTTCATTGTAAAGCCTCTAATGTACTGACAGTAAACAACAAACACACCTCACCTGTTCCCTGAATCCTCCTGTAGCGGTGCAGCACTGCAGCATCAAACCTCGCCCCGTGTGTCACACACCTGCGCTCAGATAAGGATTAAACGATGCCTGTTTCCCCTCTGAACAGCAAAAAAAACCTGACAAAACACGGTGTCTGGCTGCAGGCTGGGCGCTGATCCCTACGCCTCCAGCTCCGCTGCAAGAAATGTCCAACGTGAAGCCATTCACTGACCCCAGTTCAGCTGAAATTCACATGCACTCAAGTTTCATTTGGAGCAAACTAGAACAATTAGTGGATTCAAAGTGGTGATCTGTGATGTTTCTGTCCTGTCTCCATCTTTAATGAGCAGCCTTTACTGTTTACATCAGCTGTCAATCAAACAGGATGGGCGGTGCTGTGGAGCGTTCTTCCTCAGTGATTAAGAGTCAGTTCACTTCCCAGTAATAGTCTGTGTTGAGCTGGATTTCAGCGTGTAGTCAGGACCTGGTCACACTGAGTCCTTTACATACAGTCAGCATCGTTTAACATTTAACTGTTAGCATCGCTGTGTTGATGTTTCAGATCACAAACCCGCGGTCCACCACATCTGTGCAAATGTCCTGTGAAATATTTCATTCTGTTATTATCTGGATTCAGTTAGTTTCTCTGAACACAGTCTGACAAACAGTGACTGTATTTCCATGTAGAAGATGGTCGGTGTCGCTTGTGGTGAAACGTGAGACCAGCCTGAAGCTAACAGCAGCCTGAAGCTAAAACCAGCCTGAAGCTAACAGCTGCCTGAAGCTAAAACCAGCCTGAAGCTAGCAGCAGCCTGAAGCTAAAACCAGCCTGAAGCTAACAGCTGCGTGAAGCTAAAACCAGCCTGAAGCTAGCAGCAGCTTGAAGCTAAAACCAGCCTGAAGCTAACAGCTGCCTGAAGCTAAAACCAGCCTGAAGCTAACAGTAGCCTGAAGCTAAAACCAGCCTGAGGCTAAAAGCTGCCTAAAGCTAAAACCAGCTTCAAGCTAACAGCTGCCTGAAGCTAAAACCAGATTGAAGCTAACAGCTGCCTGACGCTAACGGCAGCCTGTTAGCTGAACATTTCATGGTCACATGTTTCGTCATACCTGCTGGAGGACTCAGTCTTCATGTCCACAGCGGCTCATCTTCTCTTCAGAGGACTTACAGAGTCTGCTGTGACCTCCCATCAGGAAGCTGCTGTCCAATCAAATGCTTCTGTCCAATCAGGCCTGTGAGTGACACCTGGACAGATCACTTTGTCCTTTTCTTAACTTTAAAGTGTCTTTAGCTCCTGTTTTCTGTCTTTTATGTCTCTTCTCTCTGAACCGCTGTTGAAACACGGTCGGTCGACGCGTTTCATGATATTTTACATTCAAAGCTTTTATGGTTCCTCGATGGAAGAACCCACATCCCATAAATCTGCTCTGGAACTCTTCAATCACTCGGCAAACGTAAGATCAATAACTTGTATCAATTTGTGTAGAAGTTAGCAATTAACATTCTGAACTGATGTGCTTTGATTCCCGTTGACACGTCGCTGCTGTGGCAAAGCGCTGCATCTATTTTAGTCTGGAGACGGCGTCACCTGCTGAGACGGACATTTCTTGCAGTGGAGGTAAACGGCTGCAACAAGCCGCTGGAGTGACATCCGAGCCGCGGGGAAGATCAGCGAATGAGAGGAGTGAATGTGAGTCTTTAATGACGGGGCATCGGTGGGCACTTTGGTCGCCTTGGCGCTCACACTCAGACACATTCAGGCACACAGAGGAGGAAACGGGGGACAGCCTGGGAAAACATGCACAGAGTAAATCCAACAAGAAAGACGTGAAATGTTCTAAAGAGTGAAGAAATCAGGCTCTTATTCTCATGAGCTGAATGTGGAAAACTGGATTAGCTTTCTGCTGCTGTTCTGAAATCAAAAAGCACAGAAAAGATTTGAGTAACAGAATATGCTTTAAAAACAGAAAAGCATGTGAACACGAGCTGGTCAACTGCACATCGATGAAAAAGGCTACGTGTCCGGGCAGACGCCGATACGATGCAACGCCTGCTGAGCTCCGTGAAAACCTGCAGCTCCGACGTTAAAGCAGATCAACCTCAGCAAATCTTTGTTCTAAACTGTGTTCCTTTCTGGTTTAATCGAGCATGACTGAAAGCTGAAAAGACTCAAACGATGAAGAGTCGTTCTGAGGCTGCGGTCTTCATTACGGCAAAACAAACTGAAGTGTTTCATGGAGCCAAACATTTTCAAAACGATTCTTAGAGCCTCACCTGTAGGAAAACTTTCCGTCATTCCCTTTGATTAAAATTTAAGGCTCAACAGTAAACAGCACAGTTCCCATCACCTTTACACAACACCCACTAAAACGATTTCAATTCAATACTTTATTAATAACTGGTGCAATTGAAAAGACAAAAAAATAAAAAAAATCAAGTAAGAATACATTTGCATATTATATCATCAAAACAAAATATTCCAAGTGGTCTAATACAGAATAGAAATGGCGAGTTGTTTTTTTCTTTTTCAAACTGGAATGAGAAAAATGATGCACAGCTCTGAAGGCCACTAGTGTAAAGTTGTCCAAACTTCCCTTAAATGAAACCTAAAAACATCGAAAACTGTTTCTGACCCCCCAAAAAAGCTGCTGTCGGTTAGCTCGTGCGAAGCTGTGTGTAATATCTCTGCAAGCAGGAACACGTTTCAACAACGGTGAACAAGCGTCAGCGCTGCATTTACACGAGAAAAGCGGATCTGATTCCGAATGCCTCTTCAGATTTTCTTGCTGTGAGAACAATGGCGCCCTCTGGAGGCCGTGGAAGTGGTCTGCAGGTTCAACTGTACCGTCAACATAACTGCAGCAAATTCTGTGCTATTTTACATGCTGTGCAGGGTTTTTTTTAGCTATCCATCATCGTTAATCTATCGTTTCTGGGCGGTTTAAATCACGGTTACATGCCGTCTTCTGTTAACTGTTTTTTGGCACATTTTCTGCCAACTGAAACTTTCGGGTTTTGTTCCAAAATCCTGTTCAATTTTGTGATAAAGCGAATGACTAAAAAACAGAAAGATGTTAAAAAATAAACTGTGTGATTTTTTTTTTCCTGGGTTGGTTAAAGGAAGAAACTGTTAGCACTCACACATCACTGTGCTAGCATCATGATAGCTGCAGTTTTTTGGTTAACAACAAATTAATTTTTGCTTAACTTCGTTCAAATCAGGGTTGAAATTCATAGCAAGTGCTAAACTAGAAGCCTGTTTATCGTACATGGAAACAACCTGAAGAACAGGAGCACTTTTTAAGAAAGTCAATGAAAGAAACAGAAATGTTAGCTACGAGTTTTGTTAGCTAACGTAACGCTGTGGAGCAGCTAGCTGGAGGTGACATCAGGACTTTAGCTCGCTGTAAAACCAAAGAGAGTGAAATCATGTCGCAGAAACAGTTTTTAAACTCTGTATAAGAGATTGTACATGTGTGGAAACACGTTAATCTGATTTAGACACTTGCTGATTTTCTCTTTAGCGATCGACTACCGATTGTGACTGCAGACTGGTTGCAGTAGCTAGCTAACGTCGTGTTCAGGTGAATTGGATTTGACGGTGAACAGATCTACAGACTCACCACGACAGGCTCCTCCAGATATCTGACATCTTCAACAGACACATTCACTGCCGACAGGCTAGTTCTCCCATAGCTCTCCATATGACACCAGCTGCGTTACAACCGAAGCCTATCTACAGCGTCAAAAGGTCTCATCCAAAGACAGAAATCAGTTTCATCTCCGTGTGTGCAGTAGAGACAGATCGAGGACATGATTAGCCTAGCTTAGCACAAACACTGGAAGCTAGGGGCAACTGCCAGCTTGCATGAAAAGAGAGAAAACACACCAGCCGACAGGTGCGAAGCTGTTTGAAAATGTGTTTCTTCTGTCTAAACCGTCGGTGTAAATGCAGCCTTCCACATTCGTAGATATTACCAACAGCTTCGCGCTGCGTGTTGACAGCCACAGCGAGAAAAGCGTGAACAAAAAATAAAAAAAATAACATCGAAAACAACCGTACTGTCAAAGGCCAAGGCACAAATAATTTGTAGCAATTAAAACGTCCATAAAATTACAGGTTATGCAGAATGTGTGGATCAGTGCATTGCTTGGTATGCAGTTACAGTGAGTACAACCATACGTAACAGAATAATCACAGCAAGCAGTATTGCCCTCGACTACACAGATGCCATAAAGTGCTCCTTTTCATCCAGAATCGACGCACATAGACGAGTTCGCCCACGGTGAGTGTGCACACATGGAAGAGGGCAGAAATGTGTTGAAGTACACACAGTACATGCTTCATTGGAGTACCACATTATGGCTTTGAAAGGTTTTTGATTAAAGATTTACTTCATTTTAAAAAACAGAGTATGTGATACTGTATGTAGAAGAGAAAGAAATGTTTATGCCTACAAACCCCGATTCCAAAAGAGTTGTGACGACTGAGCCTTTCCAGAATGATCCTTTCATACCCAATCATACCGTCACCTGTGACCAATCCACCTGTTCACCTGTGGAATGATCCAAACAGGTGTTTTTGGAGCGGTCCACATCTTTCCCAGTCTTTAGTTGCTCCTGTCCCAACGTGTTGCTGCATCAGATTCAGAATAAAAATCAATGAAGCTGATGAGGAAAAACTTTAAATAAATTGTGTTCGTGCTGTTTTTTTGAGCAGATGTCAGGAAGGATCAGCAGGTGATCACACTCTGTCTGATTCAGGCGTCAGAACTTCTTTGGAGTCTGCGGGTTTACTAAACGACTGCTGCTTCTCGAGTCACGTTTCTACATTCAGAAGAGAATTTTCTTCAAGACTGCCGACGGATAAAAAGCGTGAACGGCTGCTACAACTGTGCACCAGTGTTTCCAGCTGATGGGCAACAGCTCAAATGAACTGAAGTCAGCATGTACCAGAGGTTAAAGATAATTAAGTGTGCCAGAACACTAATGTTTCATTAAAAAAAATCAATGTAGGTTATAAAAAACGGAGGTTAGAGGCTCTTTTGGGTAAAATTGGTTAAATCAGGGAGCCGACAAGAAGTGTTAAAGTGGATGGAATCATGGGGGAGTGTTACACAAAGGAAACACCACTGGGTTGTTTTCCAGAAATTATCCAATAGAAATTATCCACTTATAATTGAATAAAATATAACCTTAAACTAAATAGTATTAAAATGCTAAAGTGGCACATTGAGATATTTAAATGGGAAACCAAATTTCTGACTTCACCAGTGACTCGATCGAGCAGATTCTGTCTGACGTGAGCATTAACAGGCTCAAATGAACAGTTAACTGGTTCTTCCTAAAAAAAAAACCCGCTAAATTCTGCCTTTTGAGGGGATTTTGAAGGGTCAAACATGAATGCATCTCTGTCGGTCGGGTTTGGACAGATTTCTGTTTTCCATCGGTGCAGGTTGGAACGTCGACAGATCATTGCCTCACCAGGCAAAGTGATGGAACGACAGGACGAACCAACGTGTTTGCATCAGACACAAGTGAAAGCTGCACAGCTGTGCTTAAAACAAACAAGTTTCTGTCACGTGGTTTGACCTTTTTTCAGTTTGCCTGTTCACCTTCTGCTTGAAGAGGACGTGTTTTAATATAAACGACGTGACTAAAGGAACTTTACAGACAGAATCTGGAGTCACATCTGGTTTCTGGAGAAAATAATATAGTATCACGTCCCGGCACACCAACTGTCATTAAATTCACAGAATCCATGTGGACAGAAACTGGAATCAGTGCTACACTGTAAAAAGTAATGCTAGCACTCCATTAGAAATAGAGGGAATGGCTTCACCCCACACCCGTTATAACAAGACAATTCTGTCTCAAACTCAGAAGAAATCAGATACAAGGTGATACGAAATTAAAAGCGTCAGTGAAGCAGACTTCTGCACTAATATATCTAAAAATTACAGTTTTAAAGTGATGAATGTTTTAATTTTAATTTTAATTAAGTAAATTGAATTTTTGTGGTCTCAGACAAAATGATTTGTCAAATTGGAGTCAATGAGTGAACATCAAGTTCACTGTTCAGTTCTTTGCATTCATGAGGAGCATATCAATCTGTAAAATCTTTCCATTTCATGACGTTGCTAGCATCACCTTTTCCCAGCGTACCTCAGTGTCTTGGAAGACGACAAGTTTTTTTCCGTTTTAACAAATTACAAGATATGAAATTGTTCATTTTAACAGTAACTTGCCACGTAAATAGAAATGAAGCGATGCTGTCGTGCAGTTATTTCCAGTGAGATTCTTAAAGTGACACGTCTGTAAATTTAGAAAGGAAGCAACGACTTTAAATATCAAATGGAAGCCATGTAGCCGTAACGTGCAAGGCAACAAAAACACTGTTCAATGAATCTGGACCGAGAAGTGAAACATCACCACCTTTACATTTCTGTGCAGCTGAAATCACGTGGAGTCTGAATTCAAAGCATCACAAAGCTACAAAACAGCATTTTACAAAAGCAGGACTGTACCGTGTGCTAGCTTAAAAGAAGACGCAGACAGAGTTCACATTCAGAAATCTGCTGTAGCGTTTGGTGTGTGGTGAAATGAGCTGGCCCCAAAACACTAAACGCAGAATGACGCCGTGGAGTCATTCTGCAAGATGTTTCTCGCTTCAGAGGCACGATGAATGGATGTCTACAGGGATATATCATGGTGTTATGATCTTTATATCTATATGTGGCGACAGTTTGTGTCTGCATTTCAAGATAATTTACTGGTAGAATATATAATTGAGTGGGTTTCAGAAGCAGAAGGTGAGTAATAGTAACTGTAATACGATAAGATAAATAGATAATAAGTGTTTGGTTCACCTTGTTCACTTCACAGACTGCTGCTGCCTCCACACCAGGCTTCAATCTGAGCTGCACACACCGGTGGAGCGCTTGTTTTAACATGCGTGGCGCACAGGGTGGGTGGAGCTTGCCACATATGGACAGTTCAGATAAAGTCAGGTATGTTTCTTCATTTAAACTGAGATGTTTTGTTATACAGGAAGTTCACCCGGTGCAAAACCGCAGCATTTGAACCCCTGTTTTAGATTTGTCCTAAAGTTCTTTAAAACTGTAACCGTGACAACAGGATGGCTTGCCAAACATGCTGATTGGTTTGAGGCAGGAGATGGCGAGCAGCGCCCCCTGCTGGTAACAGTACGATCCCTCTAAATCTGTTTTGACCCACGCGGCTGCTGTAATCTGTCGGTTTGAAGGTCTTATAGGAGTACGTGTTCATCTCACAAACACTTTAACTTAAATAAACCAATTACACAAAGACTCTTCTGCTGAGGACACTGAACAAACAGGTGTGATTGTACTCTGAGCAGGTTACAATAAACCATAAAAGCATCTGAACTTCCTGTTGAAGCCCAGTGTGGAAGCCCCTCTCTGAAATCCAGCTGACTCTGAAGGTGCTTGAACATGCTATAACTGAGTAATAATCCATGTGTTAGATATAGTTGGTTGTCAGATATTACATTCAGTATCTGTGTCGTCCTAAATCTAAAGTAGTAAATGCTGTTTAGGCCTTTATGTGATTTCCTGTAAAGCTCTTTTTGTTGTTCGGGCTCCTGTTTTTTCTTTTAAAAAGTTCGGTTTCAGCGTCTGAACCTTTGAACCGACATCAGAAACCTCCGCCGAACCGCGGCCGATCACGTACGAGTATTTCTACGTGTGCCTCCAGTCTTTCCGACATGTGGTGTTGTTGCTTACAGCGTGTGAGTTTGTGTTCATTACTGGACACGAGGAGAATTTTAGACAAATAAAGCACGTTATGAAGTTCAATCTTTTTAGGTTGCGGTACTATAAAGATGTTTTTGGACAGCTGGGAAGTGAATGAATCTCTGCAAACCTCTGCCTGCAGGTTTTTCTGCCAGTTCACATGCAGAGTTTGTTTCTAGTTAAATGTTTAGAGCGGAAATTTGGATGCTTGATGCTGATATTGAGCAACGTTGAGCTGCTTCATCCAAACACATTTAGTGACACGAGTGATTTCACTGCAGTCGTCTGAATTCTGACGCAGAAGACTGAAAATACAGAAATCTGTTTGAGATTCTAGAGCTCACAGATTTCAGACATGGCGTGGGGGTTTAAAAACACAGATGACCTCCGCGATCATTAAAAATCTCTGGAGGAACTAATAACTAATAATCGTTCAATGCAAACGTTTTTAAAAAAGTCAAATTTAGGTGTTAAACGAGGGTTCACGAGGCGGTGGCATGTCTCAAAATGTGACTTTGTACAAAGCACATGTCCATGTGATGGAGATTTAAGGAGAGAGAACAGCTCAGTGCAGAATTTATTGTTAGAAAACATCAGATCTGTAAAAAAAGCATCACTTGGAGACTCTGAGCTGCAGAGCATGAACTACTATGCTGAATTTATTGCATCTTCGCAGTAGAAAACCCCTAAAAAGATCATTTTTTATCATTTGTCCTTGTATTTAAGAACCTCTTAACATTTGTGAGCTAACTTTAGATGAGATCGTGGCTTTGTGTTTGTCGTGCAATGACTTCAGCACCATATCTGCAGCAACACTGGTCCATCACAGCAACTCCAGCCTGCGTGGGCCAAGTCTGAACGATATTTTCCAAATGCAGATTTTGTTCGTGGTTGCATGAGTCTATTCAGACGCCAGGTGGTGGAGTTTGGCACATTGTGACATGTGTGGAAGTAAAAGAATCATTTTTTAAAGGTTTTCTTTTGTGTATTTATCTGGTAAGAGTTTGTATTTTTCTCAGATCGTCAGGTAATATTCCTTTTAAAGAGTGATGAACTGAACTTAGCGGTTAAGATGTTCAGCAATCTTTGTGAATTAAAGACATGCAGCTGGTTTATATCCCTGAATTCATGTGCCAACAAAGCAGCAGAGATTTAGTGTTTCGAAATTCTGTTGAATTTTTTTCGACTGGAAAGTTCGTATGCATAAAGTGATGACATACAGCTGAAGAGCACAGCGGTGTGAAAACAAAGTGACCGGATCAGAAACTCTGATCCTCAAAGGATCTACAGCACAATGCGAGACGAGCAGAGACGGTGAAACACGACTGCCAGCAACCAACCAGTGTTTTGTTACCCGAGTCCTTCTTTCTCTCACACACACGCGCACACACACACACACACACACACGCGCACACGCACACACACGAAGAGACAGGAGACTTTTGGTTCCAGTATCACCCTTCAACCGTCACCCCTAGAATGGTGCATTATCATGCAAACCATGCAAAGAAACAATGAAAATGTATTCATATAAAAAATAAGTGTTACAAAATGGCATAGCAAGTATATGTATCCATTCAATCGCTTTTTCTGTTTCCTGATATCCTGAACTTTGCAGTGTCTACACTAAGAATCGCATGCGTCACATGCAGTGCGGTTGGCTTTGCAGCGATAAAGCTTTTGGGTGTATATAGTATGTTTTTCGTAACGTTCTTTTTTTTTTTTCATCTTAGCTAAATTTTTGCGAAGAGCGCGCTGTACAGGGTTTTACTTTACAAACTGTCCGGTTCCTCTTTTTTTTCGGCCAGTCTCGGTGCCACGGCTCTCTGTCTGGACGGCGGTCGGTTGATGAGATCGGCGGTGGCCTCTGAAGGTCGATGACCGTGCTCGCGACCTCACAGCATCAAGGTGGATCAGACCCACCTTTCCCTCAAATGTTCTGGTCCAGAGGTGTGGCTTTGACCCAAACTGGTTTGGGTTTAGAGGCATGGGTTGGATTTTAGATCTTAACTCAGAGTTGTGGATTTCTGTGTGGTCACACGAACGCCTCTCAGGGCGGCGTGTTCCACACAGCGTCACCAAATCCCTCCCCCGTTGAGGAGAGGGGCAGGGGTCCCCCGCTGGGCGTAAAAGGGTCCGTGTCCGTGTCTGTCTCGCCCTCTGCCAGGTAGCTCGGCCTGGGTCTCGTCCAGCTGCCGTCCCCGGTCGCCAGCCCGGCGCCCATCGGCAAGTCCGCCCCTTCCTCCCGCTCCCCAGAGATGCTGAAGCCGCTGGGCGAGCGCTCCAGCTCCTCGTGGTTCACTGAAAGCATGGAGAGCGGCGAGTCGCCCCCCCGCCCCCCTGTGGTCCTGCCCAGCCCCGCTGACAAGTCCTGCAGGGAGCTGATGGGCAACACTGTTGGACGTTCGGTGTAGGTGGGGATGGCCGCCGGAGGGTGGCGTTGGTGGAGGCGAGATGGTGGTGGTTGATGGTCCGAAGGTGCGCGGCTTCCGCCAGCCAACCCCGTCCCCTCTCCACCTTCTCTCCCTCCGCCATAGTACGGATTGACCTTGCTGACAGGCATCTGGTACGACATGTGCGGGAACGCCTCAGCGTAGTTGAAGAAAACCCGACGGATCTCACCGTTCCCCGTCGGATCGCAGGTCTCCAGGGTCATGTGGGCGCCGCCGGCAGAGTCCACCTGCAGGTGCTCAGTGTGCTGGATGTGCATGTCCACCAGGAAGTCCAGCTTCTTCTCCATGTCCTCCACCTGTGACAGAAACATTACACCAGCAGCACACACTGATGATCACAGGTTTAGGCTAAGTAAGAACTGCTAGTAAGCTTCTGATCCCACAGCAGTCTTGTGACATGTCAGCTGACGGTGGTGAGCTCAGGGTGAGAGTCTGGTCACACCAGGAAGCAACGCTGCAAAAGGTATTTATATGAAGACGTGAAAAATTAATTTTACTGGAAGGGTGTTGCTTGATGATGTAGCGACCCCTTGCAGGTTGTGAAGCTTTCACCATTTTTGGACTGTCCGGCCCGGCTTTTGCCTCTGTGGTCAAATCCACTGGTTGCAGCAATGCCATTGAAAAGCATAGATTTATTTATAAGACACTTTGCTGATGTAGTTTATGTGTTGCCTCAAAGGAATTTCTGTTGTTCATTGCAATGTTTGCTTTAAAATAAATAATTCATATGTGTGTAGTAGAAAATAAGAGTAAAAAGGGTTAAAAAGTTTATTGGGAAGATTTTATTTTGGCGGTCGGGTCACCGCTGACATCCCTTCCTGATGGGTCACGTGTGTTGGTCGACTTCCTGTTTAGTTCCTTTTCTCCTTGGACTGAGAGTGAGGCAGACATGCTCTGAAGCTATCCTAGCCGTCCGCTGAGAAATATCGTACAGGCAACGCCGTAAGTGCACACATTTCATGTGTAAGATGTTAAAAACAATAAATAGCGATAGCTGTTAAAATATATGTTTCATTTGTTAGTAAAAAAGGATATTTTTGTCTATTTTATTGACATATTTAAAAACGTTCAGCTGATGAGCATTACAGTAATTCATTGTGCCTGTAACTATGTTAACTCATGTTTTATGTTGTTTAAAGTGCAATATTTGTTGTATTTACAGTTTTCACCGAATGTCATTGAAGACTGCTGAGTGAATTGTCAACTCCACCACGACTCATGTTTTCATTTGACTTGGTTTAACTTGGTGTTGAAACAGAGTTGCTACACTCTGAGTGAGAACACTACAGTTTAGTACAAGTACAAAAACTGTGCGAGGTGGGAACGAAGCCACCGGTGGACTTTGGTTGATTTATTTCATCCTAAAGAAGTGAACTAGAAACTCTGCCCCATCAGCGTTGAAGCCATCAGAAGTGATTCAGACAGTGAGTCTCTGAAAGCACAATTTGTACATCAGCATAGGAACTGAACCCACAACTTGTGGTACCCGATCTGTTCAATGACTCTGACTAAGGTCACATGCATACCTCATAATCAGATAAGAACATCAAAGTCCTTTTTGATTCAGCTACAAACATTTCATATTTCTTAGAACATCTGAAACGTTGGAAACTCCAACAACAGGGGCGCTGCAGTTCTAATACTCACCTGTCTCTCCACCCTGACGAATCTACCCATCATGCTTTGGTCTTCGGCATCTGGCATGGAGGCGGCTTTGGCTAGGTAAGACTCGTGCCTGGAACACAGGGACACAGTAGACGTGGACGGCACAGCCATTTGTTACGGGGAACATGAACAAAAGAGTCACGTGCTCAGAGTCACTGCTTTAGGAATAAAGACTGTTTTCTAACATTTGAACTGTTTTTTCAGTTAATTTAAACACAAGATACTTGTGCTCAAAAAGAGGATTCATTCTCAGTGAAGAACCTTGGAGCCCTAATCTGCCTCTATACATGTCAAAGAGCAGTGATTCCTAACATGTCTCTGGGGGTCATCAGGTGGATACCTCCCTTCAACGGTGTTACACTGCTCCTACACAATCCAAACAGCACTGCCACGTTCAACTGACCCAGGCCTGTTTAGGAGATGCTCCAGGTAGTGGCCAGTACCGATGCTACCATTTAGCTAATGCTAATGCTAACCGCTAAGAAGAACAGAAGAAGACAATACAGTTCCAATGCTACCATTTAGCTAATGCTAACCGCTAAGAAGAACAGATGAAGACAAAACAGTCCTGATGCTACCATTTAGCTAATGCTAATGCTAAATGCTAACCGCTACCTGCTAAGAGGAACAGAAGAAGACAATAAAGCTAGATTCACCTATACTGTTAATGTTAACTGCTAGATGCCAATGCTAACTGCTAAGATACTATCATACTACCACTGCTTTAGCTATTGTTAGCTGCTACAATGCTACTACAGGCCTAGATGCCACATGTAACTGCCAATACTCGCCTTAATGCTAAGTTAGCATTATCTTAGCATAGCTGTTTTCTTTGTCAGACAGTCTAATAGTGTAAAATAATCTTATAACACTGTCTTATCTATTGGTTATGTTTTCTCTATAAACAGTGTGACAGTACCTGGGTGACTGATTAGGCGGGTAGGCAAAGGGCGTTTTCTGCGTTTTCTTCTGTTTGGGGGTGAGGGGTGGTCCAGGGGCAAGAATCATGTCGATCCTTAAAGGAAGAGAAGCATGGTGAGTTCGAGGAGGAGGAAATATTTACTTCGCTCAAACAGACCGCCTCATCTGTTGTGCAGTTGCTGACCTTGTCTGGAGGTATTTGATTCGACAGAGCATGTCCAGGTGTCCGGCAGAGTACTGCTCAATCACGTCTTTGACATCGTAAGGCCTCAGAGTTTCCTTAAACCGCTTCTTATTCAAGAGGAACTGCATGATCCTGTGAGACAAAGAGTTCAAACTCAACAGTTTGGACATTAAATGATAATTTATTAAACCTGGAAAACAATGGCTTTCTGTCCTTGTTGCAGAAGCTGCTGGTTCAACTTTGACCTGCTGGGATGACAGCCATCTATCATGCTATCCCTTGGTCTTATCAACAGATAATACATGTGTATAATATTACATAACTGTGGGTTTATTTACAACCTGTCTGATTGTGTTAGGACTCTTGTTCTGCCTTGCTGCCTTTTGGCACGACCCAAGATCTGACAAGTTAACTTGCTTAGACCTAAACATTATTCATTTGTTTGAGTTATTTGTTTGAAGTTGAAACATCTATCCATCCATCACCGCTTATTCTAGTCCAAATGCAGAGGCAGAAGGCCAAGTCAGGAAGCCCAAATATCCTCCCCCCATCCCTTCTCTTCATCATCTCCTTCTGAGGAATCCAAAAACATTGCCCTCCCAGTTATGTAGTCCCTCCAGCATGTTCTGGATCAGTTGGACATACCCAGAAAACCTCTAAAGGTTACTTACTTTGATTTTGACACTCCGAGGTCCTTCCGGATCTAAGCTCGTCACTGGATCTATATGGGTGAGTCAACCAGCCTACAAAGGACACTCACTTTGGCTGCTTGTATCTGTGATCTCATCCTTTCAGTCATCACCCGAAGCTCATGAGCACAGCTGACGGTTGTAATGTCAGTCGACTGGAAAACAAAGACCTACAAATCGGCATGTCTCACCTCATGCTACATCTTCGAGTTACTCATAAACAAGGCCCAAAGACACGTGAATTCTTTCACTTGGGGCAGAAACTCACTCCTGACCCTGGATAACATGACCTCAGATGTGGAGAAGCTGACCTCATCCCAACCACTTCATGCTGAGCTGCAAACCATCCCACCAAAATCTCTCTGTTGAACCAGCACCCGGCTCCAACATTGTCCCTCTAGCTGACATTTCTGACCAGAGTCAGTGATTATCCAAGTGCAAGGAGGAGTTCACACTTTACCTGCACCTGCACTGACCAGCAGCTAGCCTTTGGTGCGCATTCACCATTCACTCCTGCTGATTGTACCTGGGATCAAAACCCAACACCTTTCAGTTCTTTGAAGGTCATCTCCCGCTTTGAGCCGACTTGAACCCCGACCCAGAGTCAGTGGCTGCCGCACGAGCTTCAGTGTTTGGCACAAAGTCTTGGGTCCTGAAACTAAAACCCTCCAGGTCTGAGCATCCCATTCAGAGATCCATTCAGCCCCGAAATAATGGCGTGGAGTGGAAGCAGCACTTTCACAGGGTTAATCACTCATCTCACAGGCCCTCACGCTAGATTGAATTCCTGCATTATGTCAGTTGTGTGGCCTATAGATTTACCAGCACACTATACTGAGTCTTGCCCACACACTCATACAGCTGTCATGGCTGCATCCAACCTCCATAGTTTTTTTATTTCTTTAATTTGGCATCAAATGCTTGGTCAGATTATTTATCTGATGCTGTATATTCTGATCTGAATAACCTTTTTTTTTTTTTAATGACTGGCGACGAGGAAGTTCTGTTTCTGTCCCGTATCGTTTGTTCTTTGTTTTTGCAGGATGTATTAAAAATTACAGTGAAAGTGAAGCCACAAACAAAACAGAACTGACTTGTTCTAGTGCAGTTTGGGAATTTCTCAAAAGGTTTCTTGACATTGTGAAATATGTCGTCTTGACTAACTTATTTCGACTTATATTGAAGATAAAATTCAGTCTTGTATTCTGATGCAAACCCAGATCCAAACTAAAAGTTTTTTTCTTTTTTTCAAGAGTAATTTAGAAGGATTTCTTTTTAAACATAGTTTTCTTTCTTTGCTGGAGGCCAGACACTTAGATCGTTTACATCCATGTTTGCTTGCTCGCTCTCCTCTTTCCTGGCTTTGTTAGCATATTGCTACATTACTTAGCATGTTGTGAGCGTGAACTGTGAAATGATTGGCAGGACTGTGAGTCACATCGCCTGTGTACATACGAGTAATAATGGGCTCCATGTGTACACAGAGTACAAGATTACAGCAAAAACAGGGAACCGCTCAGAAAGACACTACGCTGAAAAACGCCACGGGGTACCTTTGACTTTAAAGCTAAAAGCAGTGTTTTCTCTGCCCTCTCTGGTTTCCACTTTCCAACTGGTTTCACCTCAGACCCCCCCAGCATCACTGACAGGTGATGGCTGGGTGTGGTCAGGCATGTGATGAAGTGTCTGAAACCACACCCAACAGTGACGTCATGGTGCTGCTAAGAGGCTTCTGGGTCTTTATTCTCCATGGTCTGATGTTCCTCACCTGACCGCCCTGATGACCAGTTTCAGCGTGGGGATCATCTCCTCCATGAGGATGTCTGGGGGGAAGCCCCGCTCCTCTAAGGCTGGGTCTGCCAGGGCTCCAGCATCTGACAAAGAAACACGTTAGAAGTCACTATCACAGCAATCACTGATAAACCGACCTTTGATTCTGATGGCTGGGCCTTGGTTCTCATACCTTCGGAGCTCTGGCGGAGTGTGTAGGCCTTCATGCGGAAGGCGGTGCGGAAGCGTTCCCGGTTACTGAAGCCGGCAGGTTTGGGCTCCTTGGAGGGACTTTCCTCTATGGAGTCGGCGTTTCCTGTGAGCTTCTTGCCCGTCCCGACCGACGGCCGTGCATTGGGAAGGCGAACACGCTCGAGTATACTCAGTTTTTGGCTGAAATGGAAGAAAAGGGAGTCTTACGGCACAGTTCTTCTAATGGCCAACTTCTCTTTTCAAATGCAAATTTCAGCTTCTTATGGCCCAAGTAGTTAATATCACTTCTTGTAACTGTATTATGAAACTCCTAGCCACCCAAATTTAGATTTGGAAGGAACCAGAGACTCTTCACACTGACAGTCACTCAAAGTGTATCGACTTGTGCTTGATGAAGATCTACAGACTGAAATTCCTTTTCCTGTCATCATTAGTCACCAGCTGTTTGAGGGATTCAGGACTCTTCTCAGGGAAGAGTTGTTTTATGCTATGCACCTGGTAGACTTGTAGTAGTAGTAGTTTGGTGAAGTGAAATGTAGATTTTGATAAAGATGGTTGCGAATGATAAACTAAAGTTCAGGCTTCAAAGCATCTCTGCAGAGGTGAAGTTGCTGCTTCCACGTTTTTCTACAGCTGAAGATCTTTCTTGAATTCTCCTTGAGCCTGACTTTCCTCTCACGGAGGAGTTAAAGTCTTCACGGTCTGCTGCCTCAACAGAACAATACTGCTCTCCTGGCAGAAGGAAGCCTCTAAGAGCTGTGAGGAGATCGGTCTCCTTTATTGTCCAACGGCTGACAATATTTGGCAGCACAAAGACTCGAGCTCCGTGGGTAAAATAAGACTCCTGTGTGCCTTGGAAGGGGCAGAGAGGCGGGGTAACCGGAGCCGACAACGGCCCTCTGAAACGTGGAGCATTCTCAGCGACTTTGCTCCCACAGCGGACACACAATATGAGGCTCTATGTGGCCTCGGGGCAGAATGGGGACGGCAGATTACGGCGCTGAGAGGCTGCAGAATAGGAAGCTTTAAAGGAAGAGAGAATCTCTTTCTGACTGCTTTCCCACTGAATAAAAAGCAGAAAATTACCTGTGATTATCTCGTGGCTTTCTGTAAATGAGGCAACACAACAGGAAAAAATTATGCTCCTTATCTCCCACAGCTCTTCCCTCCCAAGAAACACACACACACATATTGGTTACGCCTGCACAAACCTGCAGCGATGATATAACAGGATTATTCCGGTTTGATACAACTTATGATCCTGTTTTTTTCCATTGTTTCAAGACGTCATGATAAAACTGTATTCACCAAGTTAAATGATAAGATCTATCAGCTTCTCCAGATTATCTAAACCACTTTGTTTGGAGGTTTTTGCTCAGGAAAACTGTGTGCACACAACTACAGTAAGCACAGAAGGCCAACGCTGAAGCAGGAGGGTGGACTGTAATAAGCTTAGTAAGCTTTCACCAACCTGTTGGTGTGTTTCCAGTCTGTCTGACTGTTTGTGAGGTGCTTTGAAAGATTTACGTCTTCAGCAGGAGCCAATGAGCTTGGAGCTGAGAGCCACAGACAGGATGTCAGACAGTACTGACAGATGGACCAACACACTCTTGGTTTTGGTCGTTAGTGGTCAGCCTCATCCGTAACGACTGATTCCAGCTTTGGGCCTTGTAGAACTTTTCAACTCGTTAACCAACATTGTTTTATCGCAATAATTTCAAATCAACGCTGCTTGAACTACAAACTATGAAATGACCACGAAGGGGAACCATCGACAAACACGAACAGAGCGTTACACGCTTAAGAGAGGTCGCCATGATTGTATTCCAGCAGATAACAGACTGAAAAAAACCCTGAACTAACCCTTAACGAGGAAGGAGAGCGACACACACGCACGCGCACACACACACACACACAGTAAGTGGCTTATCGCCCTCCTGTTGGACATGGCAGCACTGTTGTAGCTTCTGGCCGTCGTCCATCTCTTCACTCACAGCAACAAGATAATGTCACGCTGCTAATTTCCCAGCCGCTGATCCTGCGAGGGACTTCAAACCTCTGTTTCTCCTCCTCTCCACCCTTCACTGTCTTTCTCCTTCTTTCTCCCATTTTTCCTCATTTCTCTCCGTTCTGTCCATGTTTAATAGCACAAGTAACCAGACACCTAAAAGACCACTTTGGTCTTTTATGGTGTTTGTACGAAACACTCTCACTCCCATCTCATCACATGCTGACACTTGTCCAGGACGTTGGCACTGGTCCCCCTTTAGTGTCATTTTTCAATGTCCACAAGTCAAGTTAGCGATCATGAACAGTTACACTTTCAGAATAAAGCTTGCCGAGAGAGATAAGATCACTTTTGGTTTCACACGGGACACAAACCCCAGTCTCCTGGGTGAAAGTCCTGGTCCTGACCCATCCAACCATCCCAAACTCGCTCTTTATTCGACATCAGCCGACGTGCTGCCGACAGAAGACTATCCAGCTACCCTGCATGTCAAAAGACGACACTAAAAGGGGTCTTAAATTGTGACACATGGGGTCCTGACCAAGCAGCCATATGTGACGAGGGGGGGTGAGATACCTCAGATATCTGAAAACTCAGACAAATAAAACCTGAACTACGTGCAGGGATTGAGACCACCTGGTATGTTTTGGTAATTTGGGTGAAGTGACCCTTTAAGTTCAGCCTAAAAACAAACAGCATTGCCTAAGCTAAGCGTCACAGTGAGCTGAACCCCCCCCCCTCCTCTCTTTGTGTATCAGGCCTCCTGTTGTTGCTTTTAGCAGCAGTAATTTAATCCTGCGTGTTGAACACGGCGGCTCGGCGGAGGCCAGGAGGCGTCGAGGCAGAACGCTCCGATGTAATGAGGCTGTGTTACGAGCAGGAGAGTCCAGCGGCCCGACAGGGAGGGGGAGGGAGGGAGGGAGGGGGAGACGTGGCTTTTAAGCTGATCAGCCACTTCTGGACTGGACTGGGACATTTGTTCCCTTTTTACTTCAGGTCACGGCAGGTATCGACGTCTTAAAGGACCCACTGTCCTTTACTTTGATTTTTGTTACACTTTGTTTTAATTTCTTTTTTGTTTAACAAATAAATACTTGAAGACAAGATCCTGTCCAGTTTTTTAGGAGTTTTTTTCTTGCAGCAGGAGGGAGCAGTGAGTGAGAGTAAAGTTTGGTTTTAAAGAGACTTTAACTCCACAGGTTTGATCCCTCTGACTCCACCATCACTGCTTCAGGCCGGGTTTCGAGTTTCTCCGGGAAAGAAGCAGCGAGGTCAGCGCTCACCAGACGTCAGTGTATTGATCAATGCTGCACATTTATGATATAATTTCGGCACTTTATTCTTTTACAAATCAAACATCCAAAGTGAGCCTTTTCTGACGCTTTGATCTGTATTAATATCCCTCCACGCGACGGAGAGAGGAGGAAATCATCTGGTCTCGGGCGCTGATCGCTCCATCCATGCTGTCATTCATAATTGAACCATAATGAACGGACTCACTAATGGGGCTCTAAAAAGATCTCTGAGCATGAACGTCATCTACGCAGCTGAGATGGAAGGCGGGGGTGTTAAAGAGTGGGACGCGTGGGAGTTTTCTATCACATATTTACCACAGCCCACAGATTTATTCGACTTGTGAATTAATACGGGGAGCTATTCAAAGGCGGATGGGGGGGGGGGATATTCTAGGAAACCTTCATTAGTCTTTCCAGCATGTGGGGCTAATTAAAGCAGCATCGGGAAGACTCACAGCTCTGTGTGATTAACAGTTTCTCTGCTGGAGATCAAACAGTGACCTACCTCGCCATGGCCTCCAAGTGATCCTTCCTTTGGATGGAGAGAGAGGAAAAGTACAAAGTTAACACTTCGGCAGGCTCGAGCTTAAAGCTTAAACACTCTTTAACAAGCCCACAAAGTCAGCCAGTAAAGCCCAACCATTTAGACACACGTCACATGACTACCGTTATCTCTACGAGGTCTATTTCAAAACGCTGTTCCATGTTGGAGTTTGTATAAAATTCATTTTAAACATTAATATTTTAGATTAGGGTCAAATTCTGCTGGAGCTCTTAAAACAAGCAGCAGAGGAGCAGCGACTGCATGAGGCAGTACGTGATGTGGACGGCCAGGGGACACGAGGGACGCTGACCGACCAGCGCTCGGTGACAGACAGCTGGTCGTCAGATCTAACCCGGCGATGCGAGCTGGGACCCGGTTTTGTTCCGCCCTCCTCGCAGCTTCAAACCCCACTGGTAGCGTTTTGCTTACCTGATTTTGTTGACTTGCTCAGATTTGGCTGCAGATATTTGTGCTTCTTCCGTTTGGAAGTAGGCTGTATCGTCACATGGTTTCTTTTTTTGTCCGTTTTAATTGTGTTCATTGTTGATATACCATCGGGAGGCCTCACCAGGTGTTTTATTTTGAAAGTTTACTGGACTCTCTAAGCTGGTCCTGAGTGTGACTTCCTGCCCGGCTGTATCTGCTCTGTGCAGATTGACGAGGCGTTCGTCAAACACAGACTAGGCCAGTCTTCTCCACGGGGCAGAGCAGAGAGCCGCTACGTGGCTCGGCACAGCTGGAGGAAATGTAAGCTTTGTACAGAACGGCAGCGATCAGCTTCGCCGGCTGCGTTGTGGACGGAAAGCGACACATCAGGAACAGGAAGACTTGGCCTGGCTCTTTGTCCTGGGAACGCTCTAAACTCCCAGGCGCCTTAAACTATCCACTGTGCACCTTGACTTGTTTTTAGTCGGCTGTGCCCCAGTGGCCGAACGTGGTACTGACACTACAAATCCATCATGACCCACTCAGCATTTTCTCCCCAGCCCTCTATTATAACAGAGACATCTGTACTGTTAACTGGACACCTCGAAGGGAAAATAGTCCCAAAAGTCCCATTTGTCCTTCAGCCTGTTATCCGGAAACAAACGCCCACTGCTTCCTTTGATTTTTTCCCACCTGCATTCAGCAGGTGCCCAACGTGTGAGACATGATAACTTCAGGAATCGCTGTGTGTCAGTGAAGAGCAAATTTTTACAGGTAGAATCTTTAAGTTTGACATCAAATATTTCTAAGAAATCTCAGATTCTTGTTTCATAAGGTCTTAAATTTAAAAAAAACGTCTCTACACCTGAATGCAATTTTAATTTCCTTAATATGTAAATATATATATAAACAAGTTACCTGAAACAGGGAAGAGAGATGACGGTTTCATAAAACCTCCACGTGGCAATAAGGTCTTCCCTGATTGGATTTGTGGAATAATATCGCCAGGCAGACTTGAAATAAACGGTGACAGAACAGCAGAAAATGACATTAACTGTATGATTCAGTTAGATGGACATAAAAACCCCTCCGTCACGTGAGAGGGTCGCTGCTGATGTCAGGTGGCGTCTCACCTGGATGAGCCCGGCGGCTGGATGTCTGCGCTTCTCAAAGTGCTTCTGTCTGTGCTGCTCCTGGACCTTCAGAGCCAAGCCTGAACCCAGGATCCCCTGAGGCCACAAAACACAGTCAACAACAGTGCTGCCCCTGGAGCTGGCTGGAAAACGTGCACAAACACCACTAAGGAAGGTTGTCCAGCACAAATTTGACCATTTTAGGAACTTTAGGGTAAATCTTCATCTGTATTAAGAAAGCAAGGTTCAGTTCACAGATAAATGTGTACATTTATTCAGGATCAAGTTCTGCTGCAATGACCTGTTTTTGCAAAACTGCCACCAAAAATTGTTCATTCTGGTGTGTTTCTGGGAGGAGAGGAGCTCTCGTTGGTACACGAGTTCAAATATCCTGGAGTCATCCTGGACTCGACACTCTCATTCAGGAAACACATTAAAAAGGTTTCTGATTCGGTTAAACACAACCTGGCAAACTTCAGACAAATAAGGAGCTCATTAACCAATACTGCTGCTCTGATGTTTTTACATTGCATGATCCTCTCACACATTGACTATTGTTTCACTAGCTGGGCGCTGGCATGTTCATCAGCCCCCCAACCAACAGAATCCCTTTATAAAAAAAACTTTAAAGACACTGGACAAAAAACCTTACTTGTATCACATCTGTAATATCCTTAAAAAGTAGTTTTCTAAGTTTTCATAGTTTCAAGGTCTTTAAATTTGCCTGCGCTGTATACAAAAGTCTGAATGAATGTATAAAAAACAGGACTGTCAGGGGTATGAACACCAGGGCCTGCGACAGAGGAGACGTAGAGATCCCTTCCAGTCGCACCACATTTGGTAGAAATGTGGCGTCTGTCTTGGGGGGGGGGGGTGTTACAGTAAGGGAAGGTCTTACATATTCATCTTTTAAAGCAAAGCTTAAAGACTGGTTAAAGGATGTCCAGAAGTGTGTCCATTAAGTAGACTGAGACCACTGGATCTGGTGAAGTTGGACTGTATTACATTGCGTGCTTGTGAATGTAATTTTGTAAAGTGTATTTTGTAATTGTATTTTTATGTAATGTGTACTTCCATGTTTTTAATGTGTACTTCCATGTTGTTTTATTAGGCAACTAACATTCTGCCCAAGGACTACAGTTGAAAATTAGCTAATCAGCTATAAACTGGCACATTTACAGCTATGTTCATCAATGTGCACGGTCCTAAATAAATTAAAAAAAAACCCATGTACAACACACAAGTACCCACTGCAGGCAAAGCGAAGAAGGACACTCCGATCAGAGCAAAAGTGCCGGCTAACAGTCTTCCAGCCCAGGTCTTCGGGGTTTTATCCCCGTAACCGATGGTGGTCAGTGTGATCTGCAACAGAGACGGATAAAGGTTACACTTTTCTCTCAAACTCGCTGTCAGCTGTCTGATTTGATGAGGACGTCTGAGGGATTCATTGAGCGGTAAGAGGCATTCAGTGAGACAGGAGCTGTTTGTGACGTGGAGTAATGGCGGCGTTAAAGCCTCGGCGTCCTTCTCTCCGCAGACATACCCGGCCGCGCTGCGCTCTGTGACCTCTGCATCGATCCACTGAAGGGCGCTTCAGTGCTTTAAAGGGTCACAACAGCGCCTGCAGTTTGCAGCTGATTACAATTGACTGTCTTGCTCAAGGACACCTCCAGCAGATGCTCGCTGTCACACAAGCTGAACTCTGGTCTCCCGGTTGAAGGGCCGTCTCTGTAACGAGGCCGCGCTGCTGGAAAAACCGACTAGAAGGCATTCATGAGAGCACGAAGCTCAGCCGAGATCAGACCGGGCGCTTCTACGACAGGCCGCCGGCTCCAAATGTGTCGTTCAGCATCTGACTCTCAGGCTGTGAATGTTGGAGCCGGCGACACGTGAACGCAGGATGAAAACTGCTAATTGTTCTCTGGCAGAAGTCCCAGATTTAAATCACGGCCAAAATGTTATCAGTTGATCACTTGGCCGAGTGTCATCTGCCCGCCAACCCACATGATAAGATATCTGAACTACTTACAGCAAAGAACAGCCATTTAACAAGATGTTAAGTCTTAATTCTATGTTTAAGAATTATTTTTGATCAAACAGAACAGCTCTGACATTGTTCCACTTGTTGTTTTAGGAATTTGTTGAAACAAATCACGATCAAAGAATCTAAATCCACGACTGTTATAAGAAGAAGAGACTCTGTTAGAAATGTGTTGGTGAAATAATCTCACCCCGCTGGAAGATTCGTCGCTTGCATTTATAGAAACAGGATTAAAGGATAACTTTCGTTTTTTACAACCTGGACCTTATTTGTAGCATTAAATACGACCATTTACTCACCCAGACAACTTTGGTGGCATTTGGAGTCGTTTTGAAGAAATTAGCCCCAGAGGAGCGGCGCGTATATCCGTATAATGCGAGTACTCGGGGCATCCATTCGCAGCCTCTATATAACACATAATCTGCAGCGAAACTCGTTCATATTCCAATATTTAGTTCTGATACGCTGGTGCTATTCCCCTCTGAGCCCGTGGTGGCATGTTATCAACATCCGGCGTCTCTAGACAACTTCCCCTGACGTGGATGATGTCATTACCGAACGCCGGGCGCTGCGAGCAGCCAGCCACAACACGGCTGACTCTGCGGCGGTCGGCTACGAATACGCAATAACGAACCATAGCTGTGCCAAACTACAGCTAAACTAGCCGACCGCCGGGTCAGAGGGGAATAGCACCAGCATATCATAACTAAATATTGGAATATGAACGAGTTTCTGCAGATTATGCGTTATATAGAGGCTGCGCATGGATGCCCCGAGTACTCGCATTATACGGATATACGCGCCGCTCCTCTGGGGCTAATTTCTTCAAAACGACTCCAAATGCCACCAAAGTTGTCTGGGTGAGTAAATGGTCGTATTTAATGCTACAAATAAGGTCCAGGTTGTAAAAAACGAAAGTGATCCTTTACGTTTTTAGGACTGAACAACAGGTTCAATCTCTGGTTAAGATGGATTTTTTTTTCGTTGTGTTTTTTTGCAGAAACACCACATGGATTTAATTTAAAGTCAGAATCAGACACATTATTTTGTTCAAGCAGCGTCACAGAAGAAGAAGCAGGTCAGACTGACCAATCGTACGATACGAACGTAACATCATTACAGTTTTAAAGGACTCCACACAGAAACAGAACGTAACGTGCGTACCAGCCCCCACCACAGCGCGTCGGCGTAGGTGTCGAAGTCCTGCGGTTTGGGCTGAGCGGTGGGGTTTTCGTGGTTGGACACGTCCATGGAGACGTCGTCCTTCTCCACCAGGTAGACCAGGAAAGACGCCAGGATCAGAGACAGGAAGCCGATGTACCAGGCTGTGATCAGCTCCTGCACAAACAGTCACACGTTCATTCAGCCGCGGCTCAGAAGTCAACACGCCGTAACATTAACAGCGTTTCCATGGGACGTTTTTCTCTTCAATCAATGGAAGCCTTTGAAGGATCTTTAGAGGTAAGCTCTCTGTTAGACGTACAACACATTCATCCAATCCCAGCCCTGAAAGACGTTTATTCCTGACACATCATTGTGTTCGGTCCAAGGTGTGCTAACATGTTTCCAATCTTTCATCGGGACGTCCAGTGCGGGGGCACACTAAACACACACACATCCTGCACGGATTAACACGCAGATCAATACCGCTGATAGATCAACCAATCAATTCATCCTCTGTCAGAAGAGCATCCAGCTAAAGGCTGCGAGACTCTCTTAAGAAGCTTCTACGTGTTTTACCGACACTCTTCAATCCTCTTTCACTGTTTTCTCCCACTTTTCAAAAGCTCTGTTCCAACATGAACACAGGTAGCAGCTAAACAGGTATATACATTTATATGGTAAAAGTACTGCATTTACTTAAATTCTAGTCTTACGACCACTCAATGCACTCTAATGCAATGCAGTGTATGTACGAGTCATGAGTTTCTGTACACAAATACAAAGAGTGCAAAGGAAAATGTATGTCATACTGCTCAGCACACAGGAACTCATTCACTGCTCACACTTCAGCTTCCTGCTTCTTGCTTTTCTTATTTCAAAGCACTGTTAGACTCCTCCTCTTCCTTCAGTTTCTATTGTTTATTCTGATGCATCACTCGCAGCTTTTCCTCGCGGCAGCCGGGCAGAAACAGTCCCATCACACCGAGTCGCTCCATTCTCACCTTGCTGTGTGCGTATATGGCGGACCCCAGCAGCTTCCAGGTGCCTCCTCTCCGGTCCATGCGCAGCATCCGCAGGATCTGCAGGAAGCGCAGGCTGCGCAGGGACGTGGCCAACACATTACCCTGGTTACGCACCGCCACCACCGGCACCGAGGCAATCAGCACGAAGATGTCTGACACGGAGGAGACACAGCACAGACAGAGCAGGAAAGTTTCTCTATGATTAATGAGTCTGACCCGACACACTTCTCAAGTCTTCTTTGTGAAGTGAAGAAGAGCTGCGGAATTAGTTCCCAACAAGAGCTGACTGAGCGCACGAGATGCTGCTGAAAAGCCGTTAATAAGATTTTGTTGCAGCACATGAAGAGCAGTTCAGTGAGTCGTGCATGAGGTGGGACTGAAGTGGAAATCTAACTTTGCTTCCTTTTAGATTTGTACCTAAAATGCACAGAGGTTTGCGAGCGAACTTCAGCCTCCCCCTCCATCCTTTGTAGCGACAGCAGCATCCTGCCGCCCAGACCCGCAGTGCAAACTCTGCTCCGAAGATGAAGATGGCGAAGGTTTCCTGTTGGGGGAAATCAAAAAGCAGCGAGATGAGAAGGAAAAAGTCGGAGTTCAGTTACATGAAGACCAAAGTGTCGAAAGTTTTTACTGAATCTGACTGATCTGATTTTTGTTCTTGTTATTCTACCTTTTGTGATGTTTGTGTCAGCTACTCAGTGTTTCATACAGTTTAATGCAAAGCACCTAAAGCTGCATTTTAGCTGAGAAAACTTTAGTGTTCTGCTCCAAAACTCTCCTGTAACCTTGAGCTAAACTCAGCAGTTAAAGTTCAACAGAACAACAAAACAGGTTTTAACTCTTCCTCCTCTTTGGGTCAGTCATACAAAGTGATGCTGCACAGTCAAACTTTGTCCAAACTGAGCTTAAATCAGTTTTACAGAAATATGTGCAGAGAGACATCTAAAATAATTCCCATTGGTGGAATGATGCAAAAAAATAAAAAATGAATCTCAAACTGTGATGGATGTTTGTCATATTAATCAGCTTTCATTCAGACACGTTACCTCTGAACCACAGTTTCTCCAAGAGAATTATTTTCCATGCAGTTGTATACAAAGATAACAATATAAAATATCATCTTAAATCATCTCCCAACCCCAACAACACTCAGCAGTTACACCACAAACATGTGGCTGTTCAAGTCCACAGAACTTTATTTAGAATGCTGGTGTCTGTGACACAGTCTGAGGACTGTGTCTCAAAGATGCAGCAGACATCTTTAAGGTTTCCATTTGATGGATGGTGCAGCAACAACGACAGCAGCAGTCTTTGGTGTGAATATTCAGAATATTTAAAGGGTAAACATCACATATCTGTAATGAAAGAACGTCAGACTGAGCGGAATAACGTGATTTTTAAACTACTTCAAGGGAAATAAAAGGGAAAACTGGTCTTGTACAAGACAACAAAAACAGTCATCTTACCAGAATAACCAGCCAGTGTGCAGACACCTTCTCGTGTTCCCTGAATGTCGTCAGTATGGCCAGAATCAAACAACCCAGAACAATCAAAAACCTGCAGAGACACAAAACAGGAAACAGCTCAGCGCAGTGTGACCAACAGCTGTTCACATACAGGAGATACAGGAGCTGGAGACAGAGGAAGAAGAAAACGCCGCCACTTCAGTCGTCTTGTCCCAATCAGTCAGTGTCTCAATGCTACCACCAGAGGGCGCTACATCTCCACAGTCCCTCAGCTGCAGCACATCATCACAACAGTCTCAAGTCCTGCAAAAACCTCCATCTTTCATGGGGAAACTTATTTTTTTTAACTAATTATAGCATCATCTCTTTCAGAGTAAAAGCCCTTTCTTTGACACAGCTGAATAAATCACACATTTATGAAGTGCCACTCAGCTGTTTTGTAAAAGATGAGTTTAAAATCAGAGCTTCACACAGCCGAGGGACTCCATCATTTATCAGTGTTACTCTGTATCAAATGCTTTTTTCACAATGTTTGATGTTTGGATCAGAGGAACAAATTAAAAATCCATTAACCCATTTATCAGATGTCACACCTCTCCAGCCACAGGAGCTGTGATGGTTTCATATATACGGTCAAGTATGTTCACAGATTTGGGGATGTAGAAGGAGTTTATCTGTATAATACTCCAGATTTGGGTTTCAATTGTGTTCTTTTAATAAAGCTGAAAAGCTTTAACAAGCTTTAACATCCATACTGTGAACTGTGTGCAGTTGTTTTCTCTGTTTCGAGTGAGCGAGACTGTTCGCTCTGCTATTAACGGCAGTGTGAGGAATACGATGAAGGTTCAGTGTTAGTCATTCTTCTGCAGGGCTGCTGCTGCATGACAAAGCCTCCAGAAACTGTGTCTCAGTTTTCGGGAACTCGCTGAACTCAAGCACCGTCTGAACCGCTACGGGCAGAACAGGCTCGAACCAAAATCCAGCGAGGACACGGGACGGAAATGACAGAATTTCCCTTTAACCTGAACAAACTGTGAGCTGGCTAACGAGCAGCGTAGCACCAGAGACCACAGCCTCATTCAGACATGTTGATGTCACATGTGTTCACCTGGTGATATGAACACACACTTGCACACTTACTTTATGAGTGGATGTGTACACACACACACACACACACACACACACACACACACACACACGAGTTATAATTGGTACATTCAGAACATTCATTTTCTTCTTCGATGCTCCACCAACTGACATCCTCAGTTTCACAGCTTAACCCTCAATTTAAAAAAGCTGAATGATCCACCGACGTCCCCTTTTATACCCTGACGTCTATATTTATCCCTTTCAGAGCTGAAATTAATTGGATACACACACACAAAATGGCTCTTTAAATTCCCGTGCACACCAGAGCACAGCCTGGCTCTATTTCAGGTAGTCTGGAGTTAACCACCCGGTTATGATATATGACTGGAAACACGGTGAGTAAACTCAATCACGTCAGCGGTTAACATACAGCCAGCGCTGCGTGACCAATATTCTCCACCATCACCTCTGTGGAAATGCTTATTTTGTTCTTTTTCAGCTCATTCGACGGCACCGCGCTCTTATAGGTCGGGCCTGATGCAGATCGAGCCGTCAGAGGTGCGATCCATTCGGGTGAACAGACCGGGGCATGCTGGGAGGCAGGTTTTACAACGTTAGAGGTTCAGCCAGGAACAATTAACAATACATTTATTATTTTATGTATTTACCTTCAGTGCAAGAAATGCTGAAAGGAACCGTCCATGTTCAGTTTAGGACTGAATCCTGCTGCCATAACAATCAATGACATTTTTATTTAAATTAATGTTAATTGCGCTGCTGACAACAGACATCCAATTAACTCTGCGGCACTAAAACACTTCCTCTTTTCTGGGAAACAGACAAAACTGATGGTTTTTCCATTTTATTTTGGGATGGACGGATGGATGGACGGAGCAAAAACGATGTCAAACACAAGCCGTAAAGTAAGCACGCTCTTTTAATGTGGGTAAACATGTTGCGTCACCCCTGACTCGTTCTGCACTAAACCAGACTAGGGTCTTTGCATGATGCTGCGTTCACTGCCCGCAGGTATTGTATTTAAACATCAGATATTTTGGTGACAAATAAATGAAATAAATTGAGTTAATAAACATTTCCTCATTATGTTAACTGAAAACAATATTCTGATCATATTACTTTTCCTTCAGAATGTATTTGGCGTTGCAAATTTGTTGCATATGAGCCTAATTTAGCTTGACAGAAGGTCAGCAGACAGATGCTAGTGCTGCTCCACACCTGAACCTGGACCAGTGCTATAACTGGACTCATTGTTCACTGCTCTTCCCCTCTATTAACACAAACACAGCGTTCATGTCTGTACTCAGATTATACACGGCTAGAAAGAGTCTCGTGAGTGGATTGATGGAAACCACTTTAAGGCACAACAAAACCAACAGCAGACAGCAACATTTTAAAAACTGAGGCAACATTGAGGCAACTCACCATTAAGTCTCTCAGTGTAACACTCTGACAAAAACGGTCTGGAAGCACTCAGAAAGTTCCAGAGGATCCACTGCAGTACAAATATTTAGTCCAAAACTTGATAATGATCCACAGAAAGATGCTTTCTCCTTTAAAATTCGCGGCCAACGTGCTAGACTTCCGCTCGCCTTCTGTTCCCCTGTTGCAACTTCCGGAAACGACACAAATGGCGCCATTTTGACCAATCACAATCTGTCACCTGAAGCTTGGCAACCAGAGAAGCCAATAACTGTTCGGTTCGTCCCATATGAGAATCCAACCAATCGCTACCCATTTTGCTGATGACTGACGCTTTGAATAGCCAATGAAATTCTGCACACCCCGATGAGCCACTTCAGTGACTATTTACATCTCCAGACACCTCAAATCAAACATTTCAGCGATAATAGGAATACTACACATGGTTTTAGGTAATAAATGTAGCAGATAGACTCAATATAAAGACATATAACCAAAATATAGGTTTAAATACTTTTAATATGAATATAGATGGCCAAATTTTAGATTTATGTAGATAAATATAATACATAATTAATCATATTTTTTCGGTTTTTATTAAACATAGACTAGTGTAAGGCTTCATGCTGTGGTCCCATTGTGTTTCCAGGTAATAAGGTCCAGATATAGTCATCTGCAAGCATCTTTTCCAAAAAAAAAAAAAAATTCAGGTGGACAAAAAAAAAACAAACCTGATATCAGTGTGATCAAACTTCTATTACTCAATGCCAGCACAGTGATTCTGACTGCTGCAGATAAAAGATCCGAGCGCTACCTTTCAACAGAGACCAGAACCATGCATGTACTCTTAATGGTTCAAGGACAGCTTCCCGTTTACTTTGGGTGTGTATTGGAGAGGCGTTTAAGGCTTGTTCTTACTGGGCTGCTGTGGGGGTGTGTTCAAACCTACCAGAATACAATAAAACAGTGGAGCATTGATTGCTTCGCCGTTTAGCCTCCTCCTCTAAACCTGTTTCTGCATCCTGAATCTTTCATGGCCGGTTGTGTTGCCATTAGGCGCTGTTGACATCTCTGAGAAGTTTCTGAAGTGCTGAACAACCATAACAACATGAATATTTTAGGGCCAAACAGCCTGGAGAGTTTTACATAATTCACCAGGAGGAAATGATAGTGGAGAGCAGACGCCGCTTGATTGACATCTGAGTAATCTGTGTTGGTTGTGTGTTTTATTGACTCTTGAAAGTCGCCACGCTGTGCGTTTTACACCACACTTCCTGCCCCCTGAATTAAACCAGAGCGTTTTTCCTCAAAGTTATCCAGAGGACAGAGATCATTCTGGAGCGAGCGGGGGAGGTCGATGTTAACTCGATATGATCCAACAGATACTGATCTGCAACGCGGCCGGCTTCAGATAGCTTGTTCAATAAAGCACACAGAGCGATGTCGATGCCCATTAGACCAGACACATCAAGAGGAGGGGGGCGGAAACCGAAGGGTGGGAGAGTATCAGCACAAAAAGCAGAAAACACGAGACTCATCAATGAGGAAAGGTGGCATTCACAGGGATTTGATTCAGAGCCTTTCCTCTCACCTTCATTTTTTGTTTAACAGGAAGTTCATGTCGAGGTTCAGTCGTGGCTGTGAGCACACAGAAATTTATAAATCAATAAAATCTGGTGTGACAAAAACCAGAGCCTGTCTGGTCAACATCTTCAGCATTTTTCCCTGAAGACGAGACAGAGCGCATATAGCACAACCACAGCTGCTTCCAGGTCTTTCTGAACACGTTCAAGTCCAATCAAGTCTCAAGTTTTAGAGTCCCACTGCAAGTCTCAAGTGGCACGACTTCACGTCTTGGAGCTATTCGATATTTTTTGTTGTCAACAAATGGCACAAAAACTCAAACCAGCAATGTGTTAGTCCGTCCCACAACTGACTTCCTGTCTGTCAGCTGCAAGCCCTTTGGTTCCGACTGAAGAGGTAAATCATTTGCTAAAACAGCTGCTCACTGCAGTTTTCATCAACGCTGGTCAGACTGGAAGAAATAATGCATTTTTTGGGACACGTTTAGGTGCTCGAGTGAGTATTTTTGGCAGCGCTGTAGATTATTACTCATCTTTTCACCATCTGAGCAGCAGCTGAAGCAGAGAAGTTTCTTACTTCACACAGATTCTTCAAGTTTTCCAGCCGCTCTAAAACACTAGAGTTATACAACATCATGGACAAAATAAAAAAAAAATCACCAATACAAAGCAGGGTTATGAGCTGCAGAGCAGGAAGTGAACATGCTCTGAGGTACAGAGGTCACCTCAGGGCAGCATCATCATCACCATCACCACAACAGTGTGAGTCAGACGCTGTAATGTTCCTGCATGCGTCTGCTGCAACACTCCATTACCTGCTGCTGGCCGAATAAATGAAGCGTGAAATCCAATCCATGATGTGATTGGCAATCAAGGGATTCTGAGAGAGCCGGCGAGACCTGCGGAGACCAGGATAGAGTGACCGAATGCAGACACAGAGGGTCAGTCTGAACCTGCTGTCTCAGGTGGAACTGGTGAAGGTAGTGCAGCTACACACACCTCACCTCAACATGCTCGAAATCAAATGACATTCAGCGTTTGTGATTGGCCTCCAGATCTGACACTTACGGTTACTGGTTACTGGAAACCAGTTAAGGTCATACTGTAGCTGAAAGAAATGTCTGCTGAGTGTCTGCAGACAGTCACCAGCAGACGAGACACAAAAGTCAGTGGAATGTATTAACCCCTTAACACCGACTGTCATGAATTCGCATCACACCACTTTAATCCACATTGCAGCTGAACCGCGCTGCATTCCTCTAAAGCCGGTTTGTGCATATTCAACACACACCTAGGAACCTTTTGCAGGCACTGGTTTCTCGTCGGACCGGTCAAAGTGAAAGAACCCCTGTTCTAATTGTTGGTTGTAAGCCAATTTTGTGGCTGTTTTGATGAAATAAATGAAATTTGAAAACACAAAAAAGATGTTTTTATCTATAGTATGTGCTACAGAAAAATTAACAAACTCCTCTTAGTTTAGGATCAATTTGAAAACAAAAACATAAAGAATTAATTTTTTTAATATAATTCTAAATAAATTCAGGCGTCAAGGGGTTAAAGGATAACTTTGGTTTTTTACAACCTGGACCTTATTTGTAGCATTAAATACGACCATTTACTCACCCAGACAACTTTGGTGGCATTTGGAGTCGTTTTGAAGAAATTAGCCCCAGAGGAGCGGCGCGTATATCCGTATAATGCGAGTACTCGGGGCATCCATGCGCAGCCTCTATATAACGCATAATCTGCAGAAACTCGTTCATATTCCAATATTTAGTTATGATGTGCTGGTGCTATTCCCCTCTGAGCCGGCGGTCGGCTAGTTTAGCTGTAGTTTGTCACAGCTATGGTTCGTTATTGCGTATTCGTAGCCGACCGCCGCAGAGTCAGCCGTGTTGTGGCCGGCTGCTCGCAGCGCCCGGCGTTCGGTAATGACATCATCCACGTCAGAGGTAGTTGTCTAGAGACGCCGGATGTTGATAACATGCCACCACGGGCTCAGAGGGGAATAGCACCAGCATATCATAACAAAATATTGGAATATGAACGAGTTTCTGCAGATTATGCGTTATATAGAGGCTGCGCATGGATGCCCCGAGTACTCGCATTATACGGATATACGCGCCGCTCCTCTGGGGCTAATTTCTTCAAAACGACTCCAAATGCCACCAAAGTTGTCTGGGTGAGTAAATGGTCGTATTTAATGCTACAAATAAGGTCCAGGTTGTAAAAAACGAAAGTTATCCTTTAACTGCATTTGCAGCGAAGTCAATCTGCTCTCGTTCCTTCAGGAAACATCTGCTTTACTTCATACTTCTGGTCAAACTCACAAATCATATTTCCAACATTTAGATAATTATAAAAAGTTTAAAAAGGCCAAAACTGAATGTGACAAACTCAAATGTGACGCTTCAGTTAAGAACAGAAGCATTTGTTTGTGTGAGCGTGTGTGCAGCGCTGGATGTTTTCATTGGTCTTAAAGGTCATGTTGCAGTAATGATGGGAGCAGCCCACCTGAACAACCCCCCCGCCTCTCGCTCTCCATTAATCCACTTTCTATCCATGGGCCCAGCGGAGGCTCGGCCCCGCTGGGCTCCCCGGTGCTGATACCACCCCTGAGGATTCCTAACAACCAATTTGCCGGCGAGATTCAATAAAGAGAGTGCAGACGATGCAATTCTGACGGTTAATTTGCTCGGCGATATGCAAACAGTGGTGGGAAAGGACAGCGGCAGCACGCCGTTAACGACTGCAGTCGCAAGGACGAGATGAGAGGCGGCGATCTTTATTCGGCCGAGGATCCCCGAGAAGAAGTTTGGAAGCGGCTTCACGCCACGACGAGGCCGGCCGGCGCCGGAAGCGTCCTGCTGACATGCTGAAATAAAGCCGATCAGGCCTGGAGGATCACCACACTCTGACAGCCGCAGTCCTCTGATTCACACACGGTTTTATCATCTCAAGGAAAAATCTGACTGATGTGAAAATGAAAAACAAAGCGCAGCCACAGGAGATGAAAACTGTCAAGAACATGAACCTTAACTTTACTGTCAAATGTCCTGTTTCATCTGTCAGATCCAGACTCATCTTTTATTTTCCAAGAGGAATAATAATTTCTATGAAAACACCACAGAGACATCAGACCCAGACTGTCCATCCCGGCCGGTTCTCACGTCTGTGTAAAAGTCGGAACGAATTATCAAACCGGCGTTATTTTGATGCCGTGAGCTCGTGTTTGGTTACCTCCTCGACTGAAAAAATGTCTTAACGTCTCCATAACAGTCGTAAGATGAAACCAACAGATATGAGCTGCGCTGAGTGTCTCCGCTGTCACTGGTTGTTGACACAAAATGCATTCTGGGACACCTGATGATACAAAGTCCACACACACACAAAGTATCCCGGATAAAGAACCTCGGCGCAAAAACACTTTGAACTTTTGACGATTCCCCGAGAACAGAGGAGAAAACAGAGGAAGAAAGGTCACTTCCTGTCTTCTTCTTCTTCTTCTTCACGCCCTCACACTGGCCTTTATTGACGACTTGACAGTTGGATTGGTTATATATTTATTGATGCTGGACAGAGTGAAGCCTGGACCCTGTCAGGATTCTGTAATTTTCCCTCAGCTCTGCCTCACGGGATACGCGACCCTAACGCCACCTCTCAACCTCAACAGGGGGTCAGATTTGCCAGCGTTTGCAGTGATCCCGACAGGAAGCCGTGTTGAGAGTGATGGATTTCTCCTCCAGCACCTCCCCCCTGCTGCTCAGGGGTGGGAGAGGAGAGGTGGATATTCTGCTTGTGATTTGGGATTTGCTGATCATGCAGAACCTGAATATCCTGACCCCTGGATATGTGTGTGTGTGTGTGTGTGTGTGTGTGTGTGTGTGTGGTGGGGGTTTTCCCATTCCCACATCCAGCATCAGCAGCATGACAGCTGACAGCTTCATACAAACATTCAGTTCACAGGAAGAGTTCAGTTATTTCATGATATCATTTTTATTTGATCATGTACAGTTTATTCATATTCACATATGATCTTCAGACGCTGTTATAATAAATAAATTGTGATTAGCATTTTTGATCAGCGTAACGTTCCTTAATGTACCTTTTCTGAGGTTGCATGTGTTGTGTTATCAGGATGAGAGGTATTAGGGCTATTATATCATTAAATTACTATCATGTGCAGATAAATCTGAGTCTGATCAGATGGTCCAGATCACATTTGGATGTGGGCTGACTCCCACGGTGGTCAGATCACAGCCAGGTGTGAACAGCGCCTGTGCAGGTGTGACGTATTATTCAGCATCACTCCTCTTCTCCTGGATGCCATGCTTGTTGAAAAATAGTTTGTGGTCATTTGATTAATTTCACATCTTTGGGAATACGCTTCACTGAAGTACGAAGACACTTCAATGATATGCGCGTTGAAGCGGCTGCTGGGGAGGGTCAGTTTCAGTTTTTCCCCTGACCCCCTGGTGGGGTAATCAGGCCCTTGTGCATGAGGAGAGGTCCCGTTCTCAGGGTTTATTGGGTTTATTGTTCTCTTCATGGAAGTCTTGGACAGGATCAACTCTGATCATCCTGAGCTGTAATGCTAGCATTAGCATCACAGCTAGTATACTAGCATGCTCTGTTAGCGTTAATCTCAAAGTGCAGCTCAGAGTCGTGGTGGACGGGGAGATTTTCACCGGTTGGTGGCTCTAGATGAAAAGTCATGTGATCACTGACTCCGTACGGGTTTCTCCTCTGAGGATGTTTGACCAGAACTCGATGACAATCCATCCAAACACAGCCGAGATATTTCACTTTGGGCCAAACGGCCGAGCAGAGAGTGAGCAGAAATCACATTAAAAACATCATTTTGACTTGTACAGAAGTGCGATATACTTTCAGGCTGACGTCTTCTTCTTCTTTGATTTAAAACTCACTGACAGCTGTTAATCTGAACTGGTGATCCTAATTCTGCGTCTCAGCCTAATCTGTAAACACTCATACCTGTGACGAACATGACAGCTACATATGAAGCTTTCTGTCAAGCAGTAAACCGGCTCAGTTTGACTTTCCTGATTCATTTGCTTTGTGTGTTTACTCGCTCCCTGACTGATGTTTGAACAGTACAAACGAGGTAATTAGTCGCACTAATCGGATTCATTAGAGCCAATTACAGAACATTTGTTAATTTAGGCATCAAAAAAGAAAAGCCACAACAGCAAATTCACATTTCCTCCAGAAGCCAAAGAGTAAAAAGAGCTTCGATGAGGCTGATTCCTCTCTGAAGCTTCTACCTGGTGGGTCGAGCAGTGTCCTTGGAACGAGCCAATCAAAATGAAGTCATCTGTGGCCCCCGGGGCCTCACGGGACCAAACTCAGATCAGCGAAGCTCTCTTTTAATCTCTCCTCCTTCTGTGCGTGCTCAATAAAGACTCCAGCGCACTCCTCTGTGATGTAAACAGGACGTCACTCGGCGGTTTGTTTTTAGCTGCAGATTAAAGTTTCCATGCTGTTCTCGTGGTTGGTTTTCATGAGATGAACTGAGCCGGTCTGTGAGGTCACACGGGGTCACTGCATCGTCAACAAGGCGATTTTAATTTACCGAGACTCATTGAAATGAGCAACAAAAGGAACAAATATAATAAGATCAGGCCGAAACCATAAACAGCAGGAGAGAAAGTTCCTGCGTGGATGTTAGATGCTAATGAGACACAGCGGCTTTAAAGCTCTGGCAGCTTGTTTGTTATTCAAATTATGTGAATTTACTAAAAAATGTGGAATATTTGAGGACAGACTTTCTTTGTGTGATGGAGTCTCACAACACTAAAATAAACAGGAGCCAGATGGGCAAGAAATGAATGGCATCAGGAAGAGTCAGTGAACTGCAGGAGCAACCCCGTCGCCTGGAAACCACAGTTTTTAACACTCATCTGCATTCAGAGTTACATCCTAATGCAATCGCTGCCTGGATTATGTTCAGAGTTGATGTTTGCTTGAGTGAATGAACGAACTGTACGCTCCTGCACTGCGCTGGAGTCTCAGGGAGGTGGTCGGGGTGGATGGAGGGCGCACAAAGTGCAGGACCGTGATCAGAATCCAGAAAACCGAACCTCCTGGGAGCGACGGGGGTGCTCTCTCAATGCAGAGCTCACATCAGGCACACATCAGCAGAAGACAGCTGGAGAGTGTGTGTGTGTGAGAGACGTTAAAGGGCTTCTGCTCGTGAATCTCACAGATCAGAATAATTTACCGTCTTTGAGCCGAGCTTCCAGACAACACGACGAGCTAATGCTACCTGCTGCAGGTAAAGTGATTCAGGTCTATCAGCTGTTTCTGTCCTCTGTTTTAAACAGTTGTGACTTTTCCCCCAGTTTCCTCTGCAGGGGAAACTGACGCACTCGGTTGACCTCATCTTTGGGGAGTTAGGACCAAATCTCAAATCCGACCGTTAATTATCTTAGATTTCCTGACCGTGTAATTAGGGTCATTACAAAGGAAATGAGGTTCAGTAACGCCTCTCTGCCGCTTCAGTAATGGACATTAAGATGAGTGGAAGACAAATATGGCTGCCACAATCACATTCAGTGAGATCTGAATGTTTCTGAAGTGAAGCAGAACGAGGACAAAGAATCTGCAGAATGTTTGGACCAGATTACAGATGTGGAGCGATCCTGAACCTTTACTCTGAAATAAAGTCCGCCTTAAAAGTTCCAGGATTTTACTTCAAACGGGTGTAAACATGCTGAAGGCAGGTGGAGTTTAGCTCCTCTGTCTTTGTGTTACGACATGGTGAGAAAGGAAAGGAAGGAAGGACAGATTGAAAGTGAAGAAGGGAAGGAGGGGTGACAGAAACGAGACGGAAGAAAGGACAGAGAGGGAGTCTGAAGTGCTGAGGGAAGGAAGTGAGGAAGGGAAAAAGGAAGGATAAAGGAAAGGGACGAGGACAGAATTGCTGCAGAGACGACAAAGTGAGGACAGGGGGAAGGAAAGAAGGACAAAAGCAAGGCAAGAAAAAAATGGACAGAAACACAGAAGGAAACAAAGCAAGGATGAAGGGCAGGGGAAGAGGGAGACGAAGGAGGACAGATGTGCTGAAGGAAAAGAACAAAGAGTATAGGGAAGGAGTATAAACCTTCAGGCAACACCTCGACTCCTCTCGCGGCCCTGATAGGAACAGACGGCCCTGATAGGAAACTCCACCTTTCACCACCTCGTGGTGCAGAGCTGAGTGTCGGAGAGACGGACCGGACCACAGCAGCGACTTCCACCTCTGGCCTCGCGTTTATGATCCATCGTCCCTAAAGGGCATCGCTCGCTCATCAATCAATACCATTCATCTGACGCCGTAACATCCATCAATCAGCCGCGCCTCGCCGTCACACTCGCGGCCCGTTCTGAAGTTATTAACGGCAAAACAGAGCGATGGTGACAAATCACGCTATTAAGCGTCCGGAGGGAAGCTTTTTAACGAGCAGCCGTTTGTGTTTGTTTACCGGAGTTATGAAACCAGACTTATTGACCCAATTCCAAAGCCGCGAGTTATCGTCATCGTCCACTGGGAGGGGGCGTCGCCGCCGCCAGCTGTCTCTGAGTGGATGCGAGGGAAATGAAAATAAATGTCCGTCAGCTTCCGTCCTGATACGTAACCGATGACGGGAGGCCTTTTATGATCGGTGCTCGCCGCGGGTGAGAGGACAGGGAGGGGGGGTCCTGTTAGAGCACTTTACATCTGACATCCCTTTATTTTACTTCCTCTGTCTTTAGTGCTGCTCTTGTAGGGCGTCGATCTGCAGCAGCAGATCCACTGCGAGGACAACGGCATCGTTTTTAGTCTGGAAATGTGAAAACACAAGCAGCTGTTTGTCTTAAAGAAAAGATTTTAAAATATTTTAAACTTGGATTTAAATCAGGAACCATCGGGTACGAGTGCGAGCAGACATGTGACGGCCATGATCAGCCCTCCACAGATTAATACTGAGAGTCAACACACGGCTTCAGCGACGACATACATGAGCAAAACAAGCATCAGCGTGAGTCCAGCACATTCAACCAGTAGACATACGCTGCATGTGTTTCCACTTTTCCATCAACAGGAAATAAGAGAGCAGGTGAAGTCAGCCCGCCATCATTTCATATGGAGCGATCACAGCTTCACAGCGTGAGTTCGTTCATTGATTCAAGCAGGTAGAAACGGTGGCGGCTGGACTGGACCAGGTCGGACCTGGTGGCACGAAGCGTTTCACAGTGACAGCGAGGCCACGGGGAACCAGTCTGAACGCCTCGTCATTCTCTCGCCATTATGTTGCGCGATCAGCTTTTACTTCGTAATCATACGTTCAAGCAGAAAACTTCTCCACTGCCAGTTTAAGCTACCAAATAACTTATTACAGGTGTCACGCATTAAAACCATGTTGGGATTTCTTTAATGTATTTGAAATATTTTGTTGTGTTTGTAAAATGTTGAGAACCCGATGTGTTTTCACAGACACAGAACAGGGATCACAGGTGGATCCGGACCAAGCCGACACCACTCATGGAAAAAGGTTTGGATCCCCGTTCAAACAGTCGAGACGTAAAAACAACAAAAACAGATTATGATGAACAGACTCCATCTCACATCACTGCCCGTCCACGTGCTCAGCAACAAATCCCACGAGTTCTCGCTTCTGGCATCCTGTGAAAGCCTGATGGGAGCTGCAGTTCTTCAGTGCCGTCAAAATAATTATCTTCAAGTGAGAGGATGTTCCAGTTTTTACTGTCCACAGGATCCACCAGACACAGATCCACCAGACACAGATCCACCAGATCCAGATCCACCAGATATAGATAAAGATCCACCAGATCCAGATCCACCAGATCCAGATCCACCAGACACAGATCCACCAGACACAGATCCAGATCCACCAGATACAGATCCACCAGACACAGATCCACCAGATACAGATCCACCAGATACAGATCCACCAGATACAGATCCAGATCCACCAGATCCACCAGACACAGATCCACCAGATCCAGATCCACCAGATCCAGATCCACCAGACACAGATCCACCAGATACAGATCCATCAGATACAGATCCACCACAAAAGGATCCATCAGATACAGATCCACCAGATACAGATCCACTGTATTCATAGCCTCAGAGCCTCAGCATGTTTTATTTTTTCAGGAAGACGGTGAAATAAAGCATCAATTAGAAACAGTTCACAGCAGCACCAGAGGCCAGCAGAGGGTTGGGACTTTGGCTCTCAGGAGGAGTCTTTGACTCTTGTGTTTTCCCATAACATCCACGGGAGCAGGGTCAAATCAGATCCTGTTCAGGATCCATCAGCCCACATAATTCTGCATTTTGGCATCTGTTTTTTGTCGGATGTTGGATATGGGATCGGGATGACACACTGCATGCGGTGCATACATCCAACAGTCCACAGCTGCGTGATTCAGCGGGGCCTCCGACGAGCCAGAACCTTTTCACTGACTGACCGGGTCTCCGAGGGCTTCGCCTGCCAAAGGCTGTAATTTGTCACCTGAGTGCCCTCGAGGCCGGGGAAGCCATTACTGGCTTGGCAGGAGGAGGTGTGAGCAATCAGTGACAGCCGGACGGCAGCGCCGCTCATTTCCACAAACACACCTCAGCTCTCAGCCCGCTAACCCTGATATCTGTCTTACCCTGTCTGTCTGTCTGTCTGTCTGTCTGTCCAACTGTCTGTCGGTCCGTCTGTCAGTCTGTCTGTTTGTCCGACTGTCTGTGTCTGTCTGTCTGTCTGTCTGTCTGTCTGTCTGTGTCTTACCCTGTCTGTCTGTCTGTCTGTCTGTCTGTGTCTTACCCTGTCCGTCCGTCCGTCTGTCTATCTGTCTGTCTGTCTGTCTGTCCATCTGACTGTCTGTTTGTCTGTCTGTCTGTCTGTCTGTCTGTCTGCCCATCTGACTGTCTGTCTGTCCGACTGTCTGTCTGTCCATCTGACTGTCTGTCTGACTGTCTGTCTGTGTCTTACCCTGTCTATCTGTCCATCTGTCTGTCTGTCTGTATGTCCATCTGTCTGTCCGTCCGTCCGTCTGTCTGTCTGTCAGATGCAGTTTTTGGCAGATCAGCAGGATGGACTTTGCTCCTGATCCTCCCACCATCAAAAAACACCATCTTAGTGCACAGGGGGGGCACACCTGGGTTACATTATACCACCAGTGTGACGAGTATGAATCCCCAAAACAGAAAGCTAACTTCACATAGAAATTAGAGCCTGAAGTCGTCTCGGCTATTGAGCGATGAAGACGTGTCTAAACCACCAAATTAAAATATTTCATTAATATTAAAGTTAATATCAAAGCTGCTTCCCATCCTGTCTCACATGTGGTTAGATTTAGGTTAATAAATACGTTAACCTCTTTGGGAAGGATGGCGACTTTAGTTCCATTTAAAAATGGGGATGTGTCCTCCGTGCCTCAGACTTTATGTCCCATTGCTGTGTGGACAGATCCCTCTGCTAGTGTTGGGCAGATGGACGGATATGTTGTTATCAGCCTTCATCTAACTCTGCTAATTAAAGGTTTATTTAAACCAAACCAGAGTTGATCTGCACATTCACTGTTGGTCCAAATTAGATTTCCAAATGAACTTCACAGGTGATAAAGAATTTAAAAAAATGGAGCACAAAATGTGAGCAGGAGTAACGCCTCCTGTTAGAGATACAGTAGATGTGACAGCTTTTTCCTCTCGTCTCACATTTAAACACTCGGGGGTTCGTTTAAATCACAGAAAAGTGGGAAAGCCTTCTTCTGTTTTGTCTTCGTCAGAGTCAGTCAAAAACTGGAACTGGAAATACATTGAAATGTAAGACAGGTAAGTAAGGTACTGTGTGACGCTTGAAGATTTGACTTTGTTATAGTCCTCCACTCATGCGTCTTTACTCTCGTTACATCAGGAACCACAATGGAAATAAGTCACGTGCTTCACTGCCTCATCATCATCACCCTGTTGTAAGATGCTCTGGATGAAAGCATCGGCTAAATGAATGAAATGTAAAGCAGCTTTAGCAAAAGTGTAAATATGTGTGGGGAGGAGTCAGAAGAAGTGCAGTGAGCAGTGTTCCTCTGAGGGGTGTGAGGGTCATCCTGCTGGTTCATTAATGGACACCTCGGTGGCCGCTGTCACTCACACTCTCTCTCTGTTCTCTGGAAAAGCAGAGGCTGGTTGCAGAGGAAAGGAGCCTCGAGTTCACCTGACAGCTCTGGAAATCACTGTGCTCTGACCTTGGCCGGTCGGGGTGGTGATGCCTGGAGGCGCACTCATTAATCCTGGAACGCAGTGGACATGCAGTTCTGTCCCAGTAGAGTACAGTAGAGACAGATGACGCAGACGGACAGGAAGCAGCAGGACTCGACGGGAACGACCAGGCTTTTAACGGGAAGAAGATGAGGCTGAAGGTGTGTTGGACTAAGATCTAATCATAAAGGTCAGAGCTGATGAAATCTGTTTGTGCAGCTGAAAACATCTTAACCTTTGTCAACGATTCATTCTCATATTTGCACTTTCACTGCAGAGAAAACCACGAAAACGGCCGAGTCAGCAAATGTAGCTGTGATAAATAAGGCCTGACGCCTTCTGTTGTTTAACACGACAGACTGTGACGTTACAGCTCGCACATATTTACCGCTGTCCGGCGTTCTGCTGCAGAGGTCACTCTGCACATAAACACTGAGGCCATAAACTGTGCGCTTCAAGTTTGTGAACTACTGAACTATTTACTATCCGTGCAAAAAGCCACCGTGTTCACGGTCACAGCTGCACAGCTGAGGCTGATGGTCAGGGCCGACCGCGCCGGTCAATGTGGTTTCAACATGGCGGCAACTCCGTGCACAAAGCAAAGGTTTTCTGTTCTCCTCACCTCGACCTCATCAACACCTTTGAGATGGACTGGAACGCCGGCAGCGAGCCAGGCGTCATCGGCCAACATCAGTGGCTGACCTCGGTACAGGTGCTTTCAGACAGCGAGCGCTGCCGCCATTGTTCTTAATATAAACCCAACAGCAGGGCAGCAGCGGAGGACAGAAGGCGGCTGCTGCTCGTGTGACTGGTGCAGCTCTTTGCCGCCGCTGGAGTTAATGATGCTCCAGTTATTTCGCTCGCTGTTTGACCACTGCAACCGCGCAGTCAGCTGGAGGAGGAGCTTCCTCGCCAGCAGAGAACAAACAGATCAGGTTGAGGTGGAGCGAGTAGCTGTGAAGACGAATGGTTAACAAATTCACCCCTCCCTTCAGGTCAGTCCACTTCAGACCTCAACACCAACATCTGGGTTGACCACGAGAGAAACTGACTCATTCTGGTGACTGTTTCCTCTCCTTTAAGCAAGAACTGCCGTGTAATGACAAGGCGGTCGGCAGCAGGCTGCGGTGTGCAGGACGAGCTGCAGCGACGGGGGGGGCGGCCTGCTGAAAGCACCTTCTCCACATCTTCTCCAGAGTGGAAGCAGCTGTAGCACCGAACTCATTACAAAAGAAGCATTTAGTCTAATAAAGCTGAAAAATTCTGTTTTCTGTCCGACATCTTTATTCTGCGGAGTAGTCAAATGCAGCGTGCTGGATCATTGCACCCCCCCCCCCCCCAACCACCACCACCACCACTAAGCCTGGGATGACATGCATTGTGCATCTCCATGGCAACTGCTGCTCATTCCACTCTCGTTGGAGTATCCCTCAGTCTCCAAATCACCATGGCGACACCTGCGCTCGCTTCCCTCCCTCCCGTCAGTCCTGTCAGGGATCGCCGGGATCGTACCTCGTCTACGTGCGTTTCCATGGCGACGCTCGACAGCAGCCGCGCCGCGGGGTGAGCGGGTTCAAGGTAGCGCGCGTGGCGTGACGCGATTGGTCCGTTTTAGGAGCAGAGAGGCTCACGGCAGACGGCGAGAGTAAAGTCTGCTGTGTCTGTCTTTAACCGTTCAATCAATACACAGTGATACATGAGAGGAAGACAACGGGTACTGCCTCATACAATCCTTCTGTAAATAAACCTTCTGTTTGTATTTTCAAGTTTTAGGAACAACTTGTTAATTCCTGCTTGCTGTAATCAGAGGTTTCTTTCATTAGGGCTGATTTCTTTTATCAGGTACAATCATGTGAAATACTCAACAGCTATTTGTAAAGAGGACTTTGTACAACCCGAGCATGATGGATGATTCAATAATACAGAGTCGACCTCTCAGCCATCTGACCGCAGCTTCTGTGGCTTTCAGCTGCCACTTCGACTCCTCACAGTGCCTCAGCTCCAACTATGACCTCGGCTCTTTCAGTCAGTGTGTTTGAACAGCCACTTCAACGCTGCTCGCTGCTTCAGCTTCAGTTATTAAACTGCCACCTCAACTTCTTTCAGCTTCACTTTCCTTCATCGACAACTTCAAATACTTTTTTTCTTATTTTTTGCCTTATTTATCAGCTGTATTAGCTACCAGTTGGCTCAGAGGTCCACAGTTTTCAGCCTGAAGCAGAGACGATGCGACCAGCAGCGATCTGTTTTCCCGCATGCATGGAGAGGAAGTCACGGCCCCCCGGGTCATCCTGGGATACGACCGGCTCCCTCAGCTGTGAAGGAGCGAGATGCTACCAGAAACATTTCTGTTCTCATTTTAAAAATGCAGAATGCCAATTTATCACAACACAAAGTCCCTTTATGTTCAGCCTGAGAGAGGCAGAGGACATTATCGTTTGTATCCGGGAGGTGCGATGATCCAGCCAGCAGGCGGCTGTCGTCTTGCAACATGTGACGCCTGTGTGGTGGTAAACGCAGCCCTCAGGTCATCATGGGACGCCGGCAGAGGACGGGGGTGTCAATAACAGGATGAGTTGCATTAAAAAGACTAAAGTCTATGAGCAGCTGTGCAGGAGATGTAACGGAAACATGACATTTTCAGATAGAATTTGTGGGGTAAATTGTTCCGAGCATCACAAACACTGAAAAAATTTGTGTATTTTTATTAATCTGAGGTGCAAAGTCCAAAAAATGGACCTGAAAACATGGACACCTGAGGGGTGTGCTCCATGAACAACTTTCATGGCGATGAACCATTTTGGTCACCAATGGCGTCATGGCTGAGGAGACACCGACCAATCAGACACTGAAACATGCAACAGAAGCAGGCCACAGTCCCGCCCAGCCTGTGTGACTGACAGCTGATATAAAGGATGCGAGGAGATGAGACGCCACAGAGACAGGCTGACTGAAAGTGTGAAATGTTTGATATCGATGGAGCTCAGCGAGTGAGACGGACAACGATTTTCATTAATTGTGCCCTGAAATTATTAATTTGTGCAGCGGAAGTATTTTCATCCTGCTCTTCACTGTGTTCAACAGTGGAAATAAACCAAGACAAGACACGGGAAGAGTTTACGCCGCTGAGATCGTTGGATCTGACTCTGTAGACTGAACCCTTTTTTTAACTACTATTTTCTAGGTCTAGAACATTCAAGATCATCAAATGAGGAGATTTGAGAGCACAAATTGCTAAACAAATATTAATTTGACGAAACAATTTATCAGAAATGTCAGTTAGCAGTCAGTTACTTCGTGTATTTCTAAGAAACCGGTGCGGGAGCAGTAATCTGCCTACTAATCTACCTACAATCACATTCATTCGTTCATTTAGAATGACAATAGAAGATCCTCGGCGAGAGCCCGTCACGCTGCTTCTGGCCAGATGGATTCTGGGTGTAATCACACGTACTTAAACCCGACCGTTCCCGCCGTGCTGAGACCTCAGCTGACGACCCGGAGACGCCTTCGCCGCCGTCTCGCTCAGATTTATGACTCCACATCCAGCCTGTGAAAAAGCTATTTCTGCCGCTCTTAACGGTTTATTTCCCATGATAACCAGGCGCATATATCACGGCGAGCCGCGAGGGGCTTCGTGTCTGCGTGTGTTCGGACGGCAGAGTGTGTGAGGGTCTCCTCTCCTGGCGACGGGAGGAATGTTTGGGAAGGAAATATATTTCTGTGCGGGCGGGAGGAGACGAGGAGAGATCTGCACAGGATGAAATACTTCAGTACAAACGCTCCACTGCTGTATGTGAGTCAGGGAGAGAGCTATCGTACTTTTCCCTCTACTACATTTATATAATGGCTGTCAGATGAATAGCAGCTGACGTGCAGTTAACTGAGGGATTTCAGGGCCCCCGCACCGTTCGCTGCTTTGCCCAGCTGGTGATCCAGCCTCGCTGTTACCTTAAATCACATTTTAAATACGGTTCTTGTCTATGGAGTCTGGAGTGTGCCGCTACATCAGTTTAATGAACTCAAAGCAAAAATGTAAATGTTGAAGATAGGAAATCTTTCCTGCCACATGCCATTACACTGTACAATAACAGCTGAAAATAATAATAATAATAATAATACAATACTTCTTACCACTACTGCTTGCTTTGGATATTTTATTATTATGTATATAATTTTTTACTGCTTGCTATTTCGATATTTTATTATATATAGTTTGTTCTTACAGTCACGGTACACTTTATTTTCACTGCCATTTGCATTTGATATTCTTTTTTGTGCAATACTTTTACTACTGTTTACTATTTGGCTATTTTATTATTATTGTTATGTATATAATCTTTTTACTGCTCGCTATTTTTATATTTTATTATGTATGGTTTGTTCTTTATAGTCTTATTTTCACTTATCTCACTGTGTGTAATGCTGCTGCTGCACTGCAATTTCGCAGCTTGGGACAAATAAAGTATATCTATCTATCTATCTAAATGTAGATAATCACTGTTTGGTATTAGGATGCTTATAACTGCGTTATAAGACATCAAACATGGTGAAATGATCAGTAACAACATCAAACAAACTTGAAGCTTTGCAGGTTTTCTGTTTTTAAATCTCAGTGTGAAATTTTGGATTTGTTATTTCGAACTGTTGTTTGGACAAAATGAGCAATATGAAAGTCTTTGTGAATGTACGGTGGCCTTTTGTTGACATTTTAAAGACTGAACAATGAATTAAAATCATATTTTTAAAATCTATAAATGCATCCCCAATCAATAGCTTCTCAGAGCTTTTAACACTTCCTCTTCCTGCTGGCCCTCAGGAAGCCCCTGCACCTCAGACTGGGAAACCCTGGTTCAAAGCAGGAAGCACAACCAGTTGACCTCATGAGTTCTTCTTCCACAGCGTCAGCCCGATCGATGGTCGTCCCATTGCAATAATGAACGCATCGATATCAATACCATTATCACAAGAGTGCAGCAGTGTTTCCTAATAGCCTCCACAACGATTTTTCAAAATGATCTCCGGGTTTCTGCCGTTCTCCGTAATCCATCAGTCATCAATGAGCGTTAATGATCACTCAGCCGGTGTTGTGCTTGTGCAGGACTGACAGAGAATCAGGATCATTTATTCAGTGCAGGAATGAAGACGATGGAGGATAAGCACCGAGAACAGCAGCTAATACAAATCAACAACACGTTGACGTACAGAGGTCAGACAGACAGAAAGAAGAATGGAACGAACACGAGTGCGATCAGGGACTTTGTAATGACGCACAGCAGCAGAGTGTGAGTCTTCATGCGTTACTCTACTGTCCTGTTGTGTCATTCCTTCTACGACTGCGAAAAGTGTGCGTGAAACAAAACTACAACCAAAACAATGAAAAGATGACATGATGACACACAACGATGAAAATCCTGCCGTCAAAGACAGATGAGCGAGACAAACGATTCGATGAGCAAGATGATGGCATAGAAAGCAACAACAGCGAAGGCAATAAACACTCTGAACAAACTTAACTGAGGACCAACGAACGGAGCCCCGGAGATTACATGGTAAAAAAAAAAATTAAAACGTGCGCACAAGATACTAATCCGTTCCCTCAAGATAGTAACTCGTCCCACAAGATAGTAACTCGTTCCCTCAAGGTAGTAACTTGTTCCCTCAAGATAGTAACTCATTCCCTCAAGATAGTAACTCGTTCCCTCAAGATAGTAATCTGTTCCCACAAAATACTATTTCGTTTCCTCAAGATAGTAACTCGTCCCCACAAGATAGTAACTCGTCCCTCAAGGTAGTAACTCGTTCCCTCAAGGTAGTAACTCGTCCCACAAGATAGTAACTCGTCCCACAAGATAGTAACTCGTTCCCTCAAGGTAGTAACTTGTTCCCTCAAGATAGTAACTTGTTCCCTCAAGATAGTAATCTGTTCCCACAAAAAACTATTTCGTTCCCTCAAGATAGTAACTTGTTCCCTCAAGATAGCAGAGTCTCTACAGCCTGCCATAATCTGTGTACGGGGCCCCATGCCTACACGATGTTCCTAAGGAGAGTGTCTTTTCTTTGGCTTTAGCCCCTCTAATGCCTCTTCCTTAGACCCCACAGAGGGTGCGCTGGAGCTGTCTGTGTGCAAATTATACCTATTTCATGGCCACAAATTATTATTTTGTGAGAACGGATTACTATCTTGAGAGAACAAATTAGTATCTTGAGGGAACAAATTAGTATCTTGAGGGAACAAATAAGTATTTTGTGGGAACGGATTAGTACCCTCTGCGCACGTTTTAATTTTTTTTTTTTTTACCATGTCATCTCCGGGGCTTCGTACCAACGCGTGCTGGCTGAAAGATAAAATTAACTCTGCTGATGGAGCTGATGATGAAACGGTTTGTTTCCCCATCATGTGCACTAAATATGCAGAAATCTTCCTTTAAACCACTGCAGCACAGAAACAATGAAAACAACTCATGTGATACAAGGACAACATGACTTCTGAGTTAAGAGGACATGCTAACAGTGGACCATACATCACCGCTGTCACGTTTCCAGAGAAAATGACCTTTCTCTGTATTTGAACGCCGTCTGGTAAAAGTTGAGCTTCCTGTTTACTTTCACCCTTCGAACAACTTTCTCCGTCCTCCAGTCTGAAGCCCAGCGCTGAGCTACGAGCCGCTGATTGGTTCACTTAGCAAACAGCCGATTCAAACATCCGTAACTGTCGATCTTTAACAGACAAACAGAACACCTGTGCAAATTTAAGCTTTTAAATGGAGACAACAGGTAAACGGTCCAGTGAGTCGGTCGGTATGCCAACACGTCCTGTGGGACACGTGGCAACAGGTGGAACAGTCCATGTGTCAATAAATCCTCCGTTCAAGAAAAATAAAGCTGCCAAAGACGTTTGCTTTGAGACGATGGGCCGAGACATTAAATGTGAAAGATCAGAAGACAGAAAAACTTAGCTTTCAACTCTGTGAAGCTCAACGTGAAACAAACCCACAGAAGGATGGATAAAGGTTGAGGTCCTCAGCCTGCAGCTGATTGGGGTCAGAGTGTGTGTCGGAGGTCGTATCTTTTTGTGTGTGTGAGTGTTTTTGAGTAAGGAAGGTCAGGATGTTAAACAATGTAGCTTAAGGTGGACAAAAACATACAAAAACAAGCTGTGAAGACGTAAGAAACTCAGCGTTTTCTGGACCGATTAGGGCCACAAAGTAAAAAGTGTCATATTTAATGTGATTTTAATGCAAGTTGTAAATCTGTTTAAGCCAAGAACCTGCAGAGGATAAAACCACCTTTTACTACAAAGATATGTCTTCTGTGTGAATTAAAGCCTCTTATCCAGAACAGAACTGCAGATGCATTTATCTCAGAGCAGTAACTCAACACGTCCATTCGTGACCGGACGAAAACTGGCCCGTGGCATGAAGGAGGCCGGTGGACTTCAAACATTATTCATACAAGCGCGATCGTTTCAATCAGAGAAGAATCCGCTTTCATCTTTGTCCCCGTTTAATGTCATCTCATTTTTACCTGAGAAGACCTTTCTTCTTCTGCCCGCGAAGAACATCCTGCTCCTCATTTCACTAATTCCTTCCCCGGAGGAAACCACAGCTCATTGTTTCCGCTTTAAAATCGTTCTAAATTCAGCGCTGAGCCGAGAGTCGCGTCAGTTCGTGTGATTCAAGCAGCGATGAAGGCGTTGTTGTATTGTGTTGTGGACTTCCACCTCAGGCTTGTCAAGAAGCCAAAGATCTTCCTTGAGTAACTTTGCAGTTTTACGAAAATCTGAGCAACTGCTGGTGAAATACCCTCAAAGTGGCTGTGTGGTCAAGCTAAAGCTAAGATGAGCTCCACGTTAAAGGTCCGGTGTGGAGCGTTTTCAGGATCAGAGCCACAGTTATTCATGCAGGACGGCCGCTAAACGCTGCAGCCCGTGCAGGGCGTCTGTCCTGGAGCTGACAGCGACACGCCGCAGACACGCTAACAGCCTTTTTTTTTTAGCTTGTTCTAATTAAGCTGCTGCGACACAAAGAGAATGAGTTATGATGACTAACCACAAGCGTTTAATCACAAACACAACGAGCAGAGCAGCATCTCACAGGATGAAGCTGACGGAGGTGATGGCTGCTGGTTAAACCTCCGACTGTTGCTAGCGTTTGACAGAAACATGTTCGTCATCTCCACTGTGTGACTCGTGTCAGGGTTTATTTTCACAGGTCATTCAAACATCATGTATTTCCTGAGGGTGTGTTTAGTCTCCTGTAAAAGGTTCCTGAATTGAATTAATGGCCTTGTGTGGAAGCTGGAGGCCATTATGGAGCAGCAGGAAACAGCACCTGTAGGTTGGTTGGCCACCTGTCCAGTGTTCCTCCAAACAAACAGGGGGCAGCACATCACTAGAGTCATCGCCAACTGCTGCTCACTGCACGCTTTGTTGTAGCTGGTAGCTGCCATTAGCTAGTTAGCTCAGTTAGCCTTACAGCTAGCGGACCGAACACAGCGGTGCCGACCAGGAGAACCGAAGCACAGCTGCTGATTGTTGTAACGGCAAAGACAAGATGGTTTTGATGAGTTTTGTTTTGTTTCTGTTGAGTTTGAATGAAACGTGATTTACAATTATTTAATTTAGCAATTAAACTCGTCTTAGTTCAGTAAAAGAAAGGTAGAAGAAAAATATAACAGAATAACACAACACTGTATTTGCCCCTGCACCACAATCTAAAAGATTGCTTTGTTGCCTTCGCATCAATTGCTATTCAACTGTACCATCTTTTTATTGGAGTGGTTAAGCATACGTTGTCACTTATACAGTAAATGTTTCACTATTTTATTTGATTTGAAAACATCTCGAGCAGAGTGTGACGGTGTTTTCAGTCATAAGGCTGCTGCAAGGCTTCACCCAGCCCCAACAAGCCCACCAATCAGAGGACTAGGACAGCTAATATGTGGCCTGAAAAGCAAAACCTGGGGCAAAATAAGTCCATGAACGACTCACCACTGCTAACGAGGCTTAATATCATCGTGCACGCATGCAGTAATAATTGAACCTCGATGAATGAATCAACATTTTTATCAATTCTCCGATTCTCTGGTCCGGATTTTGCCAGCTGAACAGACAGATTAGAGGGATTTTAGAGAGAAAATGAACTTTAAACAGCTTTAAAACAAATTAAATCCACTTTGCTTCCTGTGACATACATAAACGGGCAGGGTCACGTCCTTTTGAGGAAGCATCTACTACATTATCCAGATCAGTGAGTGGAAGCTGTTTGGACAATAAAGAGGTAACTACATTTGACTGAGACTGTTGTACGAGTGCTGGTTCCTTTACTGTCCAAGTTTAAGAAATGACTTGTTTCTACTCATTGAAATCATCATTGTTTGACCCTGTTGTGACTGCTGATCACCCTGTCATCTGTATATTGTACAGATCTCAAGAACTCAGATGCAGTTTTAAATCATGCCACATCTGCAAACATCAGAATCCGTGAAAAAGCTCAGAACTGTGGAGGAAAATCGATACGAGGCAGCAGAGTGGCCTGGAGGATAGAGGAAGTGTCCTGTGAGCGGAAAGCTACAGGTATCTTCATGCAAAGAAACAAACCCTAATTGCACTGTGTGTGATTACAGCGTTTGAAGTCCTCTAAAAATTCTTCAAAGAGAATTTTGAACAGTGATGACGGCAGCAGTGCAACACGTCACCTCCTCCTCCCAAAACTACCAGAGCGACAAGCTCCTGCTCTCGTCTCTACGTCCTCTTCAGCAGGCCGCTGCTGAAAGTGAGCAATGAGCAGATGTGTCAATGCTGACGAGAGCAATAAGGCGCTTTAAACAAATTATACAAGATGGAAATCGCACCACAACTTAAATTTTTGCATATTTCTGTAAGATTTTTTGTGTAGTGAGTCTTTAAAACTGTAGTATTCAATATTTGATAACCTATGACAGACAGATTATAATGTGAATACAGAAAATGCAGAGTTGATATTTGGGGGTGTTAAGGATACGCCACACTCAGCTCAGCAGAGATTAGGGAGTGACAGTATCTGATGAAACAGTAAGCGACTGCAGCAGATACAGCAGCGATATCAGGCGAGGTGAGGAGGAGGAGGCGTCTTCATGTAAAGAGTAGGTTGAACACACACTCAACACTCACAACATCTCTGTCATGACATCAGAACGACACTCATAACGTTCAGTTTTTGGTGAGGTTGTCAGGAACGCGCAGACTGAACTACAGTTAACGGTGCTGCTGCACTGAACTACATTATATTAAAAGGCGTTATTAATGATACGATGCTCTTCAGTACAATCACTAACTATAACCTCACTGCTCAAACATGGAATAGAATTAAAGCGTCTATGACAGTGTTGAAACTAACTGAACGTTGCAGGCATCGTCACCACTTCAACTCACGAGAAGTGAATTATTATTAATCAAGTTTAAACTGGACCGGACAGCCTGGATATTAAAAAAACTCCACAGAAACTGTGTTTCCACTGCAGCTGCTCCTCCAGGGACACTTACATCAAAGACAGACTTATTGGTTGGAGCAACCAGTCTTTTTTCATCAAATATTAGCATGTTATAGCACAGGGGTCAGGAACCAATGGCTCGCGAGCCAGATGTGGCTCTTTTGACGGCCGCATCTGGCTCGCAGACAAATCCTTTGCGCACGCGCGAGCCAGCGACTAGAAAGCCAGTTCGCAGTCATTTTCAGTGGCAAACATACATGTCGTTGTGTCTATCTATTTATCTATCTATCCATCAATCACAAAGGCAACGCAGATCGGGTAGTGACAGGCACTGTTTAAGTGAGGCTGCCGTATTTTGCTGTCGAAAATAGTGGTCGATGTGCGCATGCATAAAGGGGCGCACTACGGCTTGTCGTTAATCCCGCTGTCAGCTAACTAATTTTTGACACGTTTCTGAGAAGATGGCTAAAAGAAAAAAAGACGACGAGTATCGTACTTTTCTGCAGGAATGGACAGAGGAATTTGCCTTTGTGGAGAAAACTGGTTCTGCTGTGTGTCTAATATGCAATGATAAAATTGCATCTATGAAGCGGTCAAATATAAAGCGGCACGTCGACACACGCTGCTTTATATTATACATGCTGCATTTGCATCGAAATATCCTACTTGTATTTTTAGTTTTAAACATATTGTATGGCTCTCCTGGAATTTCATTCAAAAAAGGTTCCCAACCCCTGTTATAGCACAATACGCTGGAAAGCATCAGTAGATGGACGCTAAAGGTTGGCGGCTGAGTGTAGCAGCGTGGACTGTAGGACAGGAACAAAAGCCTTGATGTCGGGCAGCAGCTTCAGAGCTTCATGACATCTCCAAACCCACAAACAGGGACAAAACAGAGTCAAGACACCGGCAGGTGGTACTCATGTTAGCAGAAGCAGCTTAGCTTGGTGTAGTGACGTCTCAGCAGCTGTGAAGGAAATCACAGACTTAACAAAAGTCAGTAGCTTATTGGTCATGGGTTTCTAGGTGGTTGCTAAAGCTTTGCTAGGATGTTGTTACTGGATGAATACTATGGCATTGTTCGGTGGGCGCAAAAAGAGTGTCAGGGTGTTGACAGTAGTCGACAGGACAGTATTGAGGCTAACAAACTTTCTCGAGAGGCTGATTTTCCCTTTTAGGGAACTTTACACAATATCACTAAAACTGGAAGCAGGGGCTGAAACACAGTAATATCAATGTCTGTCACTTTTTCTTCAATTTCATTCTGTGTTGTTAAATGACTGTACGCTAAAATGTGGGGCAGAGAACATTTCTTTAAAGATTAGATGTGTGGTCCATTAACTCCACGGCTCCCTAAGCTGCTGCCTCAGATCAGACATGTCTGAGTGAACATCGCTTCTTAATGCACAAGTCCTGTCGTCCACAGAGAGCTTCGGTGGTGACGGAGCAGAAACATCCAGACAGAGACGCACCGCTGAGGCGACCAATGAGGACAGAGGAGGAAACTGCGTCGTGATGACGGGGGACCGGTCCACGTGCCAGCAGGGGCGGAGGCTCGAACTCAGGTAAAAGTTTCAGTAATGAGTGCCGGGTGGAAACTTTTACCCACATAAAAGAACATCAGGGTTTTGAAATGAACTCAAGCATCCAAACTAAACTGTGCTCGTCTTCGCTGTGAAAAAAGAGAGATGAGAGATGAAGAAAAACGTAGATCTGCATTAACGTCAGAGCAGACACATGTGGGGACGCTTGGGGCTGCTGAGCTGTGACTGGCACCTCTCGGCACATGTGCAGTCGGCCCGGGGGCTCGGAGATTTTCACGGTGGCAATTAAAGAAAAGCACATATTGTCCCAAGTAGGTCACAGCAAACACAGCGATGGAACATGTTTGACTAGTGTGATGTTTCATCACTGCCTTTGATTTTTACTCCCACCTCCTCGGTGAGGTTGGAGGAGTCGACAACAGGCTGAACGGTTTCTCTGTTTAAGGGGAAAGTCCTCAGATGCTTCTCTCAGGCAAAAGTTGTGCCACAAATGGAAATTACATTATTATTGTTAACGTCTGTGCCTCTCAGGGACAAGATCTCATAATTACAGCTTGTCTCTTAGCACCGTGGCCTCATTGTGAATACACTAAATAACTCTGAAAATGCACATTAACTGAAAACCAAATAACAAAGAGGTATCTATTAATATTGTAGTGTATTAGACTGCTACTATAAAGTTTGTGCGATGATTTCATTTGATGAGTTCCGACCACAGCAGCAGAATTAGGGTCAGTAATCTTATCTTTATGCAGAATATCTTTATGTATTGTACGGACTAGTCTCCATGTGTCAGGGACTCCGTGCAGCTTATGAATTAGTGGGAATCACCGTGTGACCCTGCAGTGTCCCTGCAGGCTCAGCGCTGCAGAGTCGGGTTGTTTAGCCAATTCATCACCGCCGCCTCCGAGGGAGAAGATAGATTTTGTTGTTGAGTGTGTGTGTGTGTGTGTGTGTGTGTGTGTCCGGGGTGAAGAGAGGAACACTATCTGGATGTTTTAGGGTGAATGGAGGGAGCGTGGTTTGCTCTTTGTCATGGTCGAGCCATAAAACTCAGCACGAACGTGGAGGAAAAGCTGAGGCTTCTCATCCAAACTGGTCAAGTCTGGATGCAGAAGTGCAGCCGTGCAGGTATGAGCTCATAACTGATCTCTCAAACACTGCAGGTTCACACTGAGGTGAGGCCGGGTCAAAGCTCTGATCCCTTGAGATTTCACCAGATAAATCCGTCAGCCATGAAGGTGAAAAGGAGGAGCAAGAACACAACAAATCACACTCAATTCTGATCTGTGTGGACATCCACAAGCGCAATGACTCGCTAGTCACGGACGATGTTAATTCTAAAATGTGTCATTTAACTTTTTAAAAGGGTTTGTGTCCAAGTTTAAACAGTGACAGGCAGCAACTGGCTGTCATTCATTTATGTACAATATGAAAATCACTTACAGGAGATGCATCATACACCCAGAGCTGCAGTGATCAGATGAATAATCAATTAACTGATGGGCAGAAAATTCATCATTTTTAAGCAAAAATGTCAGAAATTCTCTAGTTGCAGCTTCTTCAGTGTGAGGAATTACTGATTTTCTCTGTTTTATATAACTGCAACAGGAATGTTTTCAATCTGTCGATTAATCAAAAAAACGTGCAGATTAATGATTAATGAAAATAATCTTTACTTGCAGCCCAACATACATCACAGCATAAAATATGACGAACTATGATGGATTACATCTCCTCTGCACAGAGTCTCAGCTGTGCGTGGACATCAGTGGACGTCCGGTACACAAAATAAAGCTGAATGTCTAAAACACAGCATGTCAGTAATTTGCAGCAAGTGAGCTGAAACATGCAGAGCCACTGGCTTAGTCCTTTAACCTTGACAACATGAAACCATGATGCACACTTGGCCTCGGCTATGGAAATGCACTGTATGCATCGTATATTAATACACAGGCTCTGTATGCAAACTTAAAGATGTTCTGACCTTTTGTGTAATGCCATTCATCCTCTGAATCCACTGCATGCTGTTTGCACGCTTTCATACCCACGCAGGGTCGTTCTTCACTCGAGCTGAAGATCAGGACCAGAGGAGAGTCGGCCCAAAGTCTCTGAGGACCAGGGTCGCACTTTGACTTTAACGATAGCCTCTCTGAACACTGACACATCTGGAATGAATTAGCTTTAATTAACGCCAGTCATTTTTCTTGTCTGCTCCTTTTCTGGAAGGGAATTCCTCTGCATGCAGCCTTTCCACTATGATGCCCCGGCCTGCACCTGACACTCACAGTTCAAACAGAAATCACTGAAACGTAAAGTCTGTGTTGATAAAACTGAGCCACCTTCTAAAGCATGAGTGGAAATGTGAAGAGGTTGTCATGAATTCTTCTTGCTACTAAAGACCAGATGACAGTTATCGGATGAATGCCTCGTGTGTGAAATTTCACAAAGTAAAAGACACGACGGCAGAAAACTGTTAATGTCAGGCTGAAAGACAAAAATACTTCGAGAAGTGTTAAGACAGCTGTCTTTGAGACAACCCTTTATCTTCTGTGGAATATGGAGCTGATAACAGCAGCAGCTCCTTCACGATGCTTTCATCCACATCACAGTGCAGCCATATAGAGACAACAGGAAACGTTGTTAGACTCTCCAGCACTCGGACACGAACCCACAAATCACCTTGCAGTCACTGGTCCTGCACACTGTAAAAAGATGCCTCAAAAAACAAGTGAGACGGGTACAGTAACTGCATTTGGACTGAACACTGTCACCTCTATGTCTTTACATTTATTTTTCATTTGACGCTCTCTTGGAAGTCTTTGGACGTGCTTTGGAACAGTCCAGCGACACAGAACTCTTGGACTGGGTTAGGGTTCTTTGTGATGTTGGATTGTGTATTTGGTCAGGAGTTGTGCACTGTGTCATTTTGCTGTGTTTGTGGTGTGAAGTTAAGTTGAATAATGATGGCTGTGTTAAGAACTTGCTTCAGATCTGTGTGTATTTGTGGCTGAATGGATGTCATTGACAATGTGCTGCTTTCTGCTGTAATTTTAATGCATTTTATACACTTTATCTACATGAGTCATTTAATCAATATTTAATGACAACTTGCAGCGGCTCTGTGTTCAGCGTTGCGCTTCAGATTTGGTCTTCACTTAAATCTTAATTGGCTTCTGCTCTGAAGTTCTAGCTGCGTCTCATCTCATGAATGAGTGTGTTTCTGTGTTTATCTCTGTCTGATTTGCTTTGTTTCTCTGTAAACGTGAATCTACAACACGCTCCGATCACATGTTTCATAATCAATTAACTGTCAGTGAAAATCTGCACACCCGAGGTGGCTAATTTAATTTCACATCCTTTAATTGGCACGTGATTACGATGTGCTGCACACGTCACACCTGTTTTGATTATGTAATAATGCTGGGGAAAAAAAACAGCCTGAATAATCCATCACACAGTTTTCCCTCAGTGTGGTCTGTCAGGCCATGGACCAATCAGCATGACACAGAGGAACCCACTGAGTGTCCTTACAGCTCCTTATAACTGTTTTCAGGATCAACAGTTGCCTGTTTCCATGGCTACGGGTCAAACCGGCTGTTGCAGACACTTGCAGCAGACTGAACAACATCTAAAGAAATACTGACTGGCTGTCTCCATGGCAACACTACGTCCTTCTTGCAGTGCGTCCCGTTTACAGCACCAAAAGCATGATGGGAACTGTGGTGAATGAACAGAATATTTTTAGGGTTTGGACTGTTGATCACGTAAAACAAGACCAAAAACAAGTCACTCTGTTAATCCAGATCTCAGAAGCTGAAGTTACCCAGAAGAAAACAACACATGGCATGACTAACCTGTATGAGTCTGTAAATGAAGGGAGGGCTAAAGGCTAATTCATTCGTAGTTCATTAGTAATGATCTGCAGTTGTGGTTCACTGTATACCAGACATCTGCTGGCGTCATCATTACCTTATCCTCAAGTCTCAAACCTGAATTCTCAGAGAGTTTTACATCCAGAGCTTCTCCAGAATGTTTGACCTCAATAGATAAAAATCCATCGAGCTTGTGAGTGTAACTAAAAATAAGGACATATTCTGGGATTAGAAGAAAAAAAAAACTCACGGCAAATGAACAGGAGGAGCTGAAGTGTTTTCAGCTGAAGGTCTGAAAAGCTTCCTCTGGTGTTTACATGAGTTCAGCAGCAGTTGGGCTTCACCTGAAGTTTCGTCACGTCAGCACAACAACAGCAGAATGACAGAAAACAATGCAAAAACACTGAATCATCAGAATTCATCCTCCGCCGAGCATCAGCCACCGTCCTCCCTGCTCTGTCCTCCACTCCTCCAGCTTCTGAGGAAACACACTCATCCTGGTAACAGCGATGAAAAAAAAACATGCAAATGAAGACGTGGAATCAGTAGAAGATGATCAATCGACAAGCTGGGCTGTATCTGAGAAGCTGTAAGAAGCTCCTTCTGAGCTGAGACTGATTATGAATTATATATTTAGATTAGATGCAAAAACAAATAAAATCTATATTTTTGCAGACAATGGTTGATTCTTTATGCAAAATGCTGTGCTTTTATTTTGAAAGAAGCTGTTTTAAATACTTTGAATGTATTGCAGGACCTCTTAAACACCTTCCTGTTGTCTCTTGCTGATATGACCCCCCCCCCCCCCCGTCACTTGTTCCTCCTTCTGTCTTGGAGGGTTTGCCGTCTTTCCTCCTGGACTGTCCGATAGGTGATTGATTTTTTTTTGCCCTGGGTTTAGCCTCTCAGGCAGACATCTCACTGCCTTCATTATTATTGGCAGACCGCAACCCCAACCACGACCCTAACACTGCACTTGATTTAACCGTTTCTAACCGATGTACACAGTACAGGAGGCTGCTGTAAATCAACATGTTTCTCAGCAGAATACTGACGCCTGAATAAAGCCTCTTGCAACAGAGACACAGAAATGTACCTTGATAAAGTCACAGGTGTGTTATTCTGCAAAGTCATAATGCTGACACATTCAGTTTGCAGCATGAAACATGAAATCAGGTTATTTTTATTGCCTCTCTACCCTGATGTGTGCCATTCTCTGGGAAATAGCGTTTTAGTTTCCATGGTGACTGAAACATGGCAGGCTGAAAAAAAAAAACATTTTGCCCATCATCCCTGCCTGCCTGCCTACCTGCTGCCTGCCTGCCTGCCTGCCTGCCTGCCTGCCTGCCTGCCTGCCTGCCTACCTGCCTACCTGCCTGCCTGCCTGCTGCCCTCATCTGTGGAGCACCGACCTGCTCACTAGGCAGGGAGTAAATACAGTAATTAGCGCTTGTATTTGACTGGAACAGACTTGCTACAGGCCAACATTTTGATTTTCTGAAGGGAACAACGGCGCCGTCAAAATCTGAGTCTGCATTTTCATTTGCCGGAATTATTATTTTTCTGAAAGTGCTGATTTGTGCTCCTGTTCATGATACTGAGTTTACCCTTGTTTTATTCATTTACCACCATTCCTAAATATGAAAGAGCATCATTGCCAGTTTTTCCCCCAAACGCTGCAGGCTGGAGTCTCCGCTGACGAGAGCGTTCTTCCTCTCAGTGGAAATCTTGTGCAAAGTGTCTATAAAGCAGAAACAGAGCGTGATGAGCTCCTCGCTGTGCTGCGCAGATGCATCAACAGCTAATTACGCACATCATCCACAACAATAACATTACAGCTATGCAGTTCAATGTGAGGAGGGAGACTGCGGCAGAATCCTGATCAGGGCTCAAACCTCGACATGTGTCACCACAACACCAGAATACTGACGGCTGGTCAGATGTGTAGCTGTGTTCACTGTCTGATTCTGATTCAAATCAAACTCTTCCTCATTTTAAAACAGCATTGTACTGTTTTATTGCATGACTTCTTGTGTTTAGACCAACTTTATCATTTCAGATGTTTTTGCTGATGTAGAAAAACATGTTAACAGTATATTGGTATCTGTCTGCTACTTCTCTCACTATTCATTCATTGGAAATAAACAAGCTGAACTCGAGATTTTCTATTGTGTCAAATGACATCATTCCTTCCAGCAACATTCAAAAGAAATGACAGAAAACTACGTGACCCGCACACCTTTTCCACCTCCAAGCAAGAGAGAGAAACTCTTCTTCTGCCCTCTGTGCAGCAGGTTGTCTCAGGATGACGCTAAACCCTGACGCTTCACTGGACGCACAGAGAGGCCAAAAAAGAGCCGTCGCTGCTGTCAAGGTCGCTCGCCGAGTCCAGACAAACCTGGAGGAGCATAAAGCTCTGAGCAGCGGCGTCTCTCAGCTCCCGGGTCAGACTGCAGACTCATTGCAGAGGGAGTCTGGGACTCGTCGTGACAGCGGGAGGCTTTTAAACCTGTCAGAGCCTGAGTCACTCTCTTATTTAGAGTGTTGTTGTTCCATGGCTCAGCTGCAGGGTGAGTTTGGTGGTGTGAGTGTACTTGTTGCAGCTGGAATAAATCAATCAGCTTTCTCATCAGTTTCATTTGGTTCAGAGGTTTCGGGAACACTGAGGCTCTTCAGGATGACTCCCCAGCAACGGATTGAGCTCAGGACGAGCTTGTTCTATCGACTTCCTGTCGCATCGCCTTGACCCCGAACACCGCTCACCAGATTGGACCTCGCTAATAGATTTATCATTCGGGATCTATGTGTATATGCTGGATTGATTAGCTTCGGCTGATCCCGTTTGTTTAAAATGTGCGAGACAATCTATGTTCATGTCTTCCTGCTGCTGTCGCTTTGGGTGGAGGTCAGGGTGGGGGTGTTCTCTCCTGAACAAAAAGTGTCTTTAGCAGCTTAAATTCAAAGACAGCAGATCAGAGGACGCTCCGGCACGTCTTCCTGTGGAAAGACAAATTACCTGTGAAGCTGTTCAGGTATGAAGAAGGTAAATATGATACCTGACGGTGACTGCTCAGTTCCACACACACACCTTCATGTCTCCACACAGTGATTGGTCAGCTGTGCGGAGGTGAGAGAGGAAGCAGGCTTTAAAATTCTCTCTTTTTTCAACTTTTTCTGTCCGTGTGTACAAAGAGTGCAGCACCATGACCGCCCTCCTGGAGGGAAGGTGTGCACCGTTACTTCCCCTTTTCACCTGATGATCAGGTGCGGCTGCTCAGGTCGGCTCTTGACGCTCGCCTTCCTCTTGTTTTTAATCATGGCGATGTGAGGTTGAGTTGTTAGAATATGGTTGCTAACAGGTAGAAGCAATCATGGCTGCAGAGTAGATCATAAACCCGCTGAAGGAGGTGTGAGATGGTAATAAACAGGTTGCACCGTGCAGCCACCGAGGGTGGAAATATCTCACAAGCAGAGGAGGAGACGCTGCAGACAAACAAACATGAGGTGTAGTTTTTATGTGGAAGGCATACGCAGACCCAGGCACAACAAACAACCTGCTCTACTCTTTCCTTTGTTAAAGCTCTTCAAGCCACCAGCAAGGAACAAAGTTCAACGACTGGATCAAACCTGCAGGAAGAGGATCTGCGAGAGCTCGTCCTACTTACGCGCAGACCCAGACACGAGCTGCATTTTAATTCTCCGAGCAAATGAGTTGAAAGTGACGCAAGAGGTGAGTGAGCTGGAACAAGACGGCCGGTGGGAGAAGTTGTTCTTTAAGTGGAGGATCAAAGGTTCGACAAAATGTCCTGCAGCGAGATGATGAAACGCCGCTGGCTCGCTTTTCCTCAATCACTCTGGGAAACAACATAAAAACATACACATGCGTACGATGTATATACTGCATATAGACTGCATATAGGCTGCATATAGGCTGCATATAGGCTGCATATAGACTGCATATAGACTGCATATAGGCTGCATATAGGCTGCATATAGGCTGCATATAGGCTGCATATAGACTGCATATAGACTGCATATAGACTACATATATACAGAGTCGGTGCAGATCACAGAGCCGGCCTGGTCTGGGGTTTGGTTTAGAGCAGAAACAGAAGGCAGTGTTTTCACTGGGGAGTCCGGATCGCTCTGTGTTTTAATGATGTGGATTTATGGACTCGCTGGTGGGCGGGTACCGAAGGTGGGAGACAGACGCCGGACAGGAACGAGCCGCGAGACAAACCTCCCCGCAGTCCTTCTTATCGACCGCTGCCATCTCGCTCTGTTTTATCGGGAAACTGGGATCACAGGAAGTTGCGGTGGATGTCCCAACATGTCTGCATCGTCCGGGAAGATAAAAGTACGACTGGAACTCTGCAGCAGCTTGAATGAAAGAGCAGGAGGAGGGAGTGCAGGGCGGGTCGGTCAGCTGGTTAACGCAGAGGGAAGCAGCTGTGAGAGGAGGCGACTTTGATCACTTGATCAGTTCAATCAGAGTTTTAAAATGACCGCAGGGCCCCCTGAGAGAGACTCCGACCCTCACAAAGAAGCTCAAACACACTCTGGATTCACAAAGTTTAATGAACTCCGAGGTCACAGTTAGCCCTTTTAGTCCCACTTACTTCATACTAAAATCTCTCATTAGCTTTAAATATGGATGCATGACACTTTTTCTTTTTCAGGGTTTGAACAAACGTTTGACGAGGACCACCATCACCATCATCAACATGTATTTATTAGACAGTTGGATCACTGTCCTGTGGTGGTGATGAAACTATGAACTCACAAAATCAGGTCAGAGGTTGACACCCTGACTGTAGTTCCTCACATCAGCGTCTCCTTCCTGCTCTGCAGCCCACCGGCCGCTTGTCCGCTGACACAAAAGCTTGTACTCGTGCAACACGTCGAGTCTCATGAATCAGACAACAAACAAACAAAGTCTCGCAGTGATCCACAGACTCGATCACGCCCCGACAACAACCGTCAGGTCAGTCCAGATGATCCGATCCAGTAAAAGCACTTAAAAGAGCCACAGAAAGATGTTTTATCATTTCAGATTAGACTGAAACATGCTGACCCTCCACCTTTTCTCTATGATAACTCCAGTAGGTGTGGACACACAGGCTACACGTAACACCATCTACACAGCGACAAGAGCCAATGACAGCCCACGTTGAAAGGAAGTGCCTCGTTCTCTTCTTTTCTGTAGAGTTATGTTGCTAATGAAACTCTGAAAACGAAGATATGCCGCTTCAGCATGAAGATATATAGCCTAAATGTAGAGTACGGATCACCAAAATATAAATATAGGCCTACACATGATATATAATAAATACAAATTATATCTCACCACAAATAAACATCCACAAATCAACTTAGAAATCACAGAAGAAAGAAAACCGTAGCGTACACATACACACACGCTAATAACTAAAAGTTTTCTTGAAAGTAATCCACTGATAGTTGTCTGTAGATCCATTGGTACAAACAGGATCTGCTAAGCTCATGTTGAATCCAGGCGTAACTCACTGAATCCACAGCAACATTACACTGAAAACCCATCTGTGAGATAATACAACATAATATTCAAACCATGCTGTGACCCTTTTTACTGGTCCACACCATGTGATTACCCACTGAACAAAAATATGTGTGATCATGTGATATCTCTGTGAACTCTGCGTTAAAAAAAAAGAAGAGAGGCTCAAAGCAGTTTGGCACATCCGCGCACACACACACACACACACACACACACACACACACACACACACACACACACACACACCTAAAGTCCAGTCACAACCCCTGAATGCTGCCACGAAGCAGAAATAAAAGTCTGTTTAACTTTGCGACTGAAGGCGAGAGTTCGTTTCCACAGAGTCACAGCAGGTTTAAACACAGCTGCTCGTTAAACTAATTACAGGGAAGTATGATGTAGGTGCTCCAATGAACAGCATCCAAAATAATAATAATAATAATAATAACAATAATACTGCTGAGAACGACAAAACCTGCTCATTATTTTAGCAGCTGCAGCTGCGTTCACACTGCTGCCACACATCTGCAGCTTCTGAGAGAGACAGAGTGAACAGAGTCAATGAAAAGAGACACAAACAGTTTATTTAACGATGAAAATGAGCTTTCATCGTCATTGATTAAACTGTTTGTGCAATATATTTGTTTTTCTCATGACTGATCTCCCTCAGTTTAGCTGTATGCAGGTTGTATTAATAAAACTGACCTATTTAAAGACAATATTTCAGGGCACTATCAGATAAAATTATTCATTATCTGGGACATTTTTTGCAGTGTGAAGCTCTCGGGGAAGAGTCAGCACGACGCCGTTAGCGGCTCAACACTTGTTCTTTTTCTCCCATCGAGACGATCGGCCGGCGTCTCCTAAAACGCTAGCTGAGACTGAGAAAGAGTGTTTGAGTGAGTGAGGGAAGGAGAAGAAGGCGAGATACAGAGATACAGACTGTTTTAAATACCACAGAGTGAAGCATACTGAGCCAGAGTCTGCAGAAACAGGCCTCACAGGCCTGCAGACAGTGCAAGTGTTACATGTTGGAGGAATGAGCAGACCCAGGACAAGGTTCAAATAATGAATCACTGCAAAAATACATGTTTAAACATAATATCACTCTAAAGAACTTTTATTTCTGAGCAAAAAACACTTCTCGTGTCCAAATATAAGCTGAGATTCACTGAAACACTGAGTCTACGACAGCACCAACGTCCTGTTGTTTCTTCTTCCTGCAATATTTAAAACGTGCTCTGAAATAAGGCAAAAAATGAACAGTCGTGGTTGGAGACTCCTGATAAATACTACATATACTTCCCAAACCATCGTCCACCCCAACCTCGAAAAGGCTGACAGCACCGTGAGAATCGCGTTCTTTGATTCCTCCAGCGCCACACAGCCCACACAGGGGTGGACCACCCCCTCACAGCATGGATCACGGACCACCTCGCCAACCGACGACAGCGTCTGAGGACTCTGAGAGCCCAGCACGGGTGTCTGCAGCACGAGGGCCTGCGGGAACTGTCCCGGCTCCCTTCTTCTTCACCGTCCACGCTGCACACTTCACTCACAGCTAACTCAGCTAACTCAGCTAACACCACCTCCAGACCAAAGTGCTGGTGGTGGACTTCTGCGTCTCCACCTGAATAATAAACTGGACTGGACTGACAACTCAATGAAGCCAGAGCAGACTGGATCTGCTGAGGAGGCTCAGGTCTGCTGGAGGTCTGCTGGGGTGCAGGGGGGCACGTCTGAGGTCATTTTTTGACCGCAGTGGCATCAGTCATCCTCTCTGGAGGGTCTGCTGGGGCAGCAGCATCTCGGCTGCTGACAGGAAGAGGCTGAACAGCTCTGTCCTGGGATGCCCCTCCACCCAGTGGGGGCGGTGGGAGGGAGGATGGAGAACCACACCAGAACTGACTGCTTCACTCAGTCAGCAATGTTTCCTGTAGGCAATAATGTGAATTTGGTCTGTCTGTCGGCGTCTACTTATTATACTGTTGACTTATTTATCATATCTCTCTGTAAATCTGCCCTTCGAGGGATTAATGAGGGATTATTTAATCTTATTTTAAAACACAAACAAGGCCTCACTACGCGGATCTGACGTTAATGTGGCACAAACAGCTGCTCCTGATGAATGAATGAATGAAAAGTCAGGGCTCACGGCTTCATTAAAGCCTTTATTAGAGCAGCTACATGATTAAAAACAAAGAGTTGCTCAGAGGTCCACTGGAGGACAGAATGAATATCCGTTCAATCATTTCTAGCTGAACTTATATATATATATACAGATATGGGAAACAGAGAGACACTGAGTCATGCAGGAAGTCGTCACGGAGGAGACTGAACCGTTTCGCAGGTTAAATATGCGCTGACGTACAGTTTGTCGTTACAGAAGCAGATCAGATCGTACAGGTGAGTCACGGCGTCTCAGACAGGTGGACACCTGCGTGGGTTTGAGACGCTTTAGACCTCAGGAGACGCTCTGAAGCCGCAGTCTGAGCCGGACAGAAATAGCAGCTGTTTGTTTCAGCCGGCACAAGAGGCTGAAAGTGTGACGTTTAAAGCGTTCAGGACAGATCCGGGATCAGCACAGCTAGTCGAATATCTCCTGTGACTGATCTCATATGAACGGATTGTTAATACTGAAGCATCAATGTTACAGCAGCATGTTACTGCTGGAGCTGCTGCAGGTGGAGCAACCTGGCGGTCGGGCCCCTCCAAAGGGTCACCAGGTAAACCTGAGGGGTCGTCAGCTGATTAAAGCCCGCCCGCGACCCCGTAGGAAGATCTCTTGTTGTTTACTGTTCTTCCCGCCTTTCATCACAAGCATCTACTCATATTAAACTCTGTTAGAAAGCTCAGGTTCTCCTGAATCCACTGATGGAAACCACTTCAAGGACAACCACAACAGCAGACAAACATGGAGGCAACTCACCGATGACGTCTGTCAGTGACCCACAGATCAAAGAAACATCCACAAAGGTCCAGAAGATCCACTGCAGTAAAGATATTTAGTCCAAACACGCTAACAATCCGCAGACAGGTGTTTAGCAGGTGATGTCTCGCCTTCCGCTTGTCTTCTGTTGTCCCTGTTTCCAGTTCCTCAGTGGGCACCTCAGGTTTGAACTGGCTCCTCACTGGACCAATCACAATCTGCCATATGAAGCCTAGCAACCAGAGAGGCCAATAACAGTCTGAGTTAAGCAGAAGGGTCTCCTTCTTTTCTTCTGTGTGAAGATCCAGCCAATTGCAAGTGATTGTGCAGATGACTGACGCTTTGAATAACCAATGAAATTCTGAGCCTGCCGACTCGTCACTTCAGTGGTTATTTTCACCTTTAATCACCTCAAATCAAGGATTCAGTGGAAGTAGTGATATTACACATGGTTTGAAGTGATAAATGTGCTAAATGGTGTCAAAATAAAGATGCATAGTCAAAATATCAGCATAGAAATCTTAAATATGAATATAGATGGCCAAAATTTAGCTTTGATGCATAGAAACGTAAATATTATTATATATAATATTTATGTAGATATTTATGTAGATTTTGGAGAACGCCTACATATATATCATAGATATATTCAGTTTCTGTGGTATTGTTATCAGTTTTTATTGAATTTGGACCAGAGTAAGTAAGTACTTTGGACCCATTGTTTCTTGCTGCTAATGAGGTCCAGATAGTCACCTGTGAGCATCTATTTCCTTGAACAGGTGTTTTAGGCTGATTATTACTGGACTGAGAGGAAAGAAGAAAAAACAAAGCTCTGATACACAAATCTCTTATCAGTTTCTCTAATCTTTGATCTTTTTCTGTGAAGGTTTCTGTTTTATTTATTCTTTTTAAACACTCTTCTCCATCTGAACGTCCTCTCCTCATTTTATTCTCTGTCATGTCGACCTCATCGTCTGGTTTTGTATCCAGCGTCAGTCACCTCTTCCATCCCCTCTGGCCTTTATTCTAAAACTCAGCTCCTCTCCTGCTGGCTCGGACTCTGCACCTCCTCGCCAGCAGTCCCGTCCTCCAGGAAACCTTGGCCCTTTTCCTCCAGAGTCCAAATGTGCTGACCTGGACTCTGTTTCCCAGGCCTCCATTCAGCCACTTTATTGCATTTTTACACTGCTGTTCATCTGCCATCTTCAAACATTGATTCAGTTTGTCCTGAATCTTCCTCTGTGTCAGTCACTCTACAAATATCATCACAATATCCACGGACAGGACTCAGAAATGCTGCCACTGCATCAATATAAAGAACGAGGAACTCCTCTGTTTGCATCAGTTTTAATAAATGCCTGACTCAGTGTTCAGATGATGATGTCTGACCTCTCTGCTGGCGTCAAACGCTCATCACACATCAGCCTGAAGACACTTTCAAACTAAGAAAGCTTCTTTTGATCAGCGTTAGGAAGCTCTGGACAGACACTTTGTGTGCTGCTGCACTCTCAGGGATGTAATTAACCAAGGTCGTTCTCCACCGACTAATTACTCGACTTGGCTCAAAGCGCAGAGCAGAGAGGAGCTGGAAGAGCAGAGAGTGACTTGAACTTCTGCCACCGGCCTCTGGAGGTCATCGAGCGACGGTTTTATCTCCGGAAAATTCAGCGTGACGCCTGAAGTTCAAGAGTTCAACAAAATCAAAAAGGACAAGAGATGACGAGATTTTAGAGAAAGAAAAAAGAAATCTCAGAAATACTTCGGCACATGTTTAAAGGTTGGCTGTCCACATCAAAGTGTCTCCGGGACACGGCTGCGAAGTCTGCTAAACGTCAAGTGATGTCACTTGGCTGAAGACTAAATGTTTAAAAATGACAAAAATCTGAGCTAAGGCCAGACGTGTGCAGCACCACTGCAGCACTGCTCCACCCGATAACCACAAGAGAATAAAAAGCTTCATCGTCATTCCTCCATCTATGATCAGTAATCCTGCGTGTGTGTGTGTGTTGGGGGGTTACGCAGATGTTACAAAACGAGCCTCACAACCTGTTAACGTGAAAAGCACCATAGCAACATTTTTCCCGTGAGCATGCAGGTGCAGCCATGATGGACGATCCCAGAAGCTGCTCTCAGGAACCAAACAGATCCTTCGTCACACTTCAGCTTCTCAGCTGAGAACCTGCTGCTGCTGCTGCTGCTGCTGCATACATGCTATATTTTGGTTAGTGAGCGTTTTTAGATGGGGTTGCCTAGCAACTGAGACTCTTTGTTGTACATGGCTGTGTCATCGTGCTGTAGCAAATGCGCACACACACACACACACACACACTTGCTAATCTGAACAAGCACATCCACCAACATGCTAAATATAGACGGCCATTGATGGAGTCAGCATACTCGTGTTGTCTCTGGGGAAGCGGAGGGTTACAGCTCCGTGTTTTATGTATGAACACCTCGCAGTTCGACTGTTTGCAGCAACAACGCAGCGTAAACATCCTCTGACAGCTTCACCCGCTCTGCTGCGCGGCTGCCGAGTGCATCGTTGACGGCGGCAGATCAGAACTGCAAAACTTCAAGCACAAACACTGAGCATCCTGAACCCAAGACCACAGACCCCCCGCCTGCCCATCCAGTGGGGTTACCCTGGCAACAAGTCACATGGTTACCCTTGGTAACCGGTGCAACTGGTCCAGATGCCAGTGGGGAGCTGAAAGGGGGGGGGGCAAGCTGTTGACGAGCAGCTGATGGAGGCTAAAGGAGTTGAATGAGGATGTTTTCTGGCTGCTGCTCACAGGTAGAAGCTTCAGCTCAGAGAGGGACAACAGGAAGACTCATCGTGTGGGAAGAAGAGTGGAAAATTAAACAAATTAGCACCAAGCTAATCAGAAAATACTGCAGCTGGAAGGAAAAACGCAAGAAACTAGCTCCTAATAACTGCTGATGGTTAAAACCAAGTCATCATTTTCTCCAAATAATATCAGAAGAGATTTAAGTTTTTTTCTAAAAAAAAAAGACACACAATTGTCATTTTCTAATAATCACACGGTACAATAACAAAATGCTTTTATCATCTTGTTATGAGAATGAGAGAATAAATGTGTTTGAAACTAGTAGTAAGTCAAGACTTCCATCCCACCTTCATAATTTCTGCTGAGGTTTGAACTCTCTGCTTCATTTCCTGCTGCTTCGTATCATTCTCGTGTCCTTTACAGCATCATCAACCGACCAACCAGTGGAAGAAGCTTCGAATGAGGGTGTCAGAAATGAGCGGCATCGCATCAGTACGGAGAAAATCACCAACTTTAGTAGCTGAATGTAATCGAATACTTTTCTTTAATCATCATTCAACCACCATAAGTTACAGTGTTAGTGGGTTCAGGTAACAGATTACTAATCTGAAGTCACTGGCATTAATCTGCTGCACACCTGCTCTGATTCAGCCACATGTGCGTTCGTTTTGTCTCTCCTCAACATTAACGACCCTGCAGCTCGTGCCTCAGTGTGACTGATGTTCTGTCTCTGCTCAATTTCTCCTCTACATTCTTCTTATCCATTAAATTTGGAAATTTACGCTTTTCTGCTGCACCCAGTATATCTCTTTGATAAGCATCCTGCTGCCTCTTGTTTTCTCAGATTCTCCAGGCTGATTTTCAGCCCTGTAAAGCTGTCAAAGCTCTCTGGGTCTGGGAGTAAGTGCTCCTCTCTGGGTTTTAACAAGGGAGGGCGAAACCTCCTGTGCTGTGCATGGAGCTGTAGCACCGGGAGGTGGTTTGGATAACAGCCTGCACCGAATGGCAGATGTGACTGAATGCGTGTTACTGTTGGAGCTGTTTATTTGGATGGTGTGGCTATGCTGAGTCAGCTAAAACACACTCATTATAGCTAATATAGGCTACGTAGGCTTGTTTCACTGATCTAAGATACACATTTCTTTATAGTCTGACCTTCCAGACTTTGTGCATGCAGATCATCCATTAAAAGAGGAGGTGACACACCAGAAGGAAGGTCATGAAAGATGTCCTGCATGTGCAACAGGTGATTTTTTTGTATTTTTGTTAGCACCTCCTCTCCAAATTTACACTTCAAAGTCACAGAAACAAATAATACTACTGATAAATCATGATAAGGGCCACACAGAGTACAGCAGAGGCTGATGGGAATGTCATTAGTGAGTCCAGATCAAAGATATAAGCACTTAAAGAGGAAACTGGGAGCTGCGGGGTGTGGTCACAGGAAGCTACCTTATCGTCTTTACAGTCGCAGAAAGAGACGAACGCTGCAGGGAAGAGAACAGCAAGCAGCAAGCAGGCGGATAGAGATCTCTGAAGGCTCCCGGCAGAAAGTGATGAGGAGACAAAGAGAAGACAGACGTGGATGGAGAGGAGTGGGGGTTTGGGGAGAAGAGGGAAAAGCCGCCAGAGAAATATGAAGACAAACAGAGGGGGGGGGGTGAGAGGCACAAATGAAAGGCTGGACAGAGAGACAACTGACAGCTGGTGGCAGGAAGTGAGCGAGCGCTGACTGAAGCTGATAAAAGAGCAGAGAGCCGACGAGGACGCTGAGAATCTTTACCAGCCCTGATGCAGCGCTCAGCACAGGACTTTATGTCCAAACCCCCCCTGTTTTCTCAACATTTTTCATTGCATCGTAAAAGCCTCCCTGATTCCTGATCTGCTCCTGCTTGACTTTGCTGTTGATTCACACTCGACACTTCCTCCATACTGACACATTCAGGATAATGCATGTTTCCACTCAGCATAGACAAGCAGCTGCAGTGCTGGCGTCCTCGCTCATGTGTGTGTACATGTTAAACAGTAAATCCACTCGGGGCAGATCAGGGCAGGGATGACCCCAAAGAATGTAAAAAAACATTAAACATGGCGACAGTCAAAGACGTCACTGTCATTGTCACTATCAGATGAGATAAAATAAATCTGACTTGACTATATACAGTATATGTATTTTATACAAAACAGCAATTAAAAAATATATTGCCAATGGAATTGTTTTTAAAAATTGCAAATGGCGAGTATGGATCAATAAAGTACAGTACATTTACCATCAGGTAACTTAATGGCAGGATGAGACCATGAGACACATGAAATTTGGTGCCATTTACAGGAAAACAAAAGTTTTAGTGTCGTTGCTGTTTGTTGCACATGACCTTACTTCAAATTTCATGGGCTTAAACCTGCTAGCACTGATTTGTTTGTCCACTTGGGGGCATAAGAAACAAGTTAGGACCACAACATTGATATATCGCCACTTTAGTTTTGTGTAAGTGTCCGCCTGGTGAATGTCAGTCTCTTTTAGCTCTGCTTTTGGTCTCCACCAGCTCCAGAGGGAAACGATTGGCTCTTTAGCCGCTAAATGCTGGATCCCAGACAGCTAAACGATGAGCTGAAACTCTCTAAAAAGCTCAGTAAAGCCGAGGGGAGCTGCAGCGAACAAAAGAACATTAAACAGATGTGAAGGAAATCAGTGAAAACAGTATTTCTGTTAAAAGAAAGAGCTGAACTGACAGTCCTCTGCTCTCCTGATCAAATTAGAGCATATAGTGAACAAAATTTCATGCATGACAATAATAGTACAGATAATAGAAGTGATTTTATCTGGTCATTTTCTTTTGTTTCCAGATGACTGTTTTATCTGAGATTGTTTAAAACTGGGCCAGTCTTTTAATACCAGCTTGTATTTGAGGACTTAAGGTTCAGCACAACCTTTGAAAAGTTCTGAGAAATCCAAAAGAAGAGAAAGAGCACAGAGATATGAGCAGGAAATTAACATGAGTGAATAAAGGAATGCACAGAGAAGAAGGCGGTGAAATGCTTTCATAGATCCAGAGAGAACGAGAGTGACTGACGGACCAAAGGAGGAGCTGGATGGACAAGCGAGAGAGCGTTTCGAGGGCAACGCAGACTCAAAGAGGTGAAGGCTGTGATCAATTATTCACAAGCCTGGGCAGGCTGGAAAATGTCAGCAGGCTCTGCACATGCTCAGACCACAGCGCCACACACACACACACACACACACACACACACACAGTCTGCAGGTGTGTCAGGCTGCATGTTGGAGCATCTTCCCTCTGAGTTCAGCAGGAATCACTCACAGATATGTTAAAGGTGCTCCTGTGAGTCTCTGAGGTCATCTGTGCAGAGACACGTCGACAAAATGTTAAAAGACACAAAAAGGAGACGTACAGAAGACTGCATATAAAAAAAACAGATTTGGACAGGAAGGCGGTGGAGATGAATGAAATATTAAATGTGCTTCTCTGTAATGTAACCCATCGTTCCAGAAAGCGTTTTAGCCAGCAGGAAGTTACCGGACAGAGTCTGTAAGAGAGCGGTTCATTCAGCAGGACGAAGCCAGAAGCTCCCCAGTGGAGCCTCGGAGGGGAGACAAAGATGTCAAATCTGAGCACACAGACACACGAAATATGCGAATGTGCATCAAGAATAAATGCCCACAAATCTTCCATCAAGAGAAAGATGCTTCAGAACTCGCCTGAGAATGTTCATGTTGTTCAGATTTCTTCAGCATCACAGTATTCGAGTGAACAGGAGTACGCTGCAAACAGGAGATGCTAACAGCTAATCCAGCAAACCTTTAATGCTCGCAGTTTGACCAAATGTTAACAAATACAGGCGGGGGTGCATGTTTTCAGAGAGATGGTGATGGTGTTTGTTGGTCGCCTCGTCGATGTCTTCCTCATTGTCCTCCTCTTCGGCTCCCTGCATGCGAGATGATGAAGATGCTCCTCTCAGTGCCTGGTTGAGCCTCAGATTTGCTCTGGACTCCACACTGATGTCTGCATTAGCCGTGTTCCTCCTTCACATTCAGCCCTCCAATAAAGAAGCAGAGGAGAGAGTGTGTTCGGCCTTATGAACTGTCGGAGAAAAACATCACACACGGCTTGTTGCTGTTCTTCATTGGACTTGTTTAACGAGCGGGCGACTGGACTTGACTCGCTTGTTTGTTAGCATTAGCTTGTGCTCTGTGCTCTTTACGTGTTTATCTAATAATGGATGATCGAAATTCTTCCAGGCTGTGTTAAACACACTCGTTTGTCTGCAGGACGTGGACGTGAACGACATAACGTCTCGTACCACAGCTTGTTGCGCTCATCGTTAGCTTTAAGCTACGACGCATCCTGGAGCCACTTTTCAGAGAAAAGCTCTTGTGCTCGGGGTCTGTTTGATGTTTCTTTGTAGCCTCTTGATGCCGAATGTTGTTGTTCTATCACTGTTGGTTGCTTCATTCGACAGTTAGCGACTGCTGTCTTCTTCTGCTGGTGAGTTTTATGGCGTCCCTGAGCGTTGCATTACTGCCATCTGCTGGACTGCATCAGCTTCACAGTGTCACATTCACGGCATTGTCCATTCTGCAATCCAGACCTAAGTCCGCTGCTGCCTGCTACACAAAGGCAACAAGTCGATGCTAAACATTTCAGATTTCTGTCACATATTTGTCTTTTGTTCGTGGGACTAATGGGATGTTCGTCAGTAATCCTTCAGTTGTTTGATCAGCAAAGCGTCTTATATAAAATACATCCGATCTTAATGGATTAGCAGTGGACGAACAGCTGGATATGTTAAAATGTCTTATTTTACTGGAGGTCTTCAGCTCAGGGGTGTGGTCTTCCTCTGTCTGACTGCCAGCTGTTCTGCAGATTCCATTATGTGAGTAAGAAAAAGACGTCTGCACGTCCCAGAGCCCAAATGTTTTCCAGATCTAATTATCCCTTAAATTATCCCTTAAAGGCTACGGGGCAGGAGGCGAGGACTCCTCATCCATCATCTGAGAGAAGGCAGCAAACACCACGAGGAGGAAGGAGGAGCAGAGCTGAGGGGTTTTCTGACGACTCTGTGTTTTTCTAAAGGTTGGGTGGTGTTGTGTTTGTTCATTTTAAAACGTCAGGATGTTCATGACGCAGAGAGATTCAGAAATGTGTCACTTTTTTGTCAAAGAAAAACAAAAACATGCAGCATCAGCTGTTTTCCAGAGCTCCTGTTTAATGCTGCTGAGGCAGTTTGGCCAATAAATGTGGTTGCTATAGAAAAGATATTACTGCATCTCCATCAGTGAGTCGCCCACTCTGATATAATGGTTGTCTTTGGTTCCCTGACCAAAACCTGCCAAAAGAAAGCTGGTTTGAATTATTTAATCTGGCTACTAAACCCGTCTTGGTTCAGTAAAACAGAGAAAGTTGAACGGTTGTATTTTTCTGTGTAATAATGAAAACAGGTTGAAGAATACTTCCTTTCTCCACATTTAGCAAGTTTATTTTGTTTATTAAACTAGAGAGCTTGTGAAGCGCAGCAAACTCTCATCACACCTGCTGAAACTATCAGACTGTCACCCCTTCAGGCACAAAGTGGTACTACAAGACAGGACGGGCTGCAGCTAGCTGTTAGCATGATAACTTCAGTGGATATCTGTCTATATATATCTATAAACTGCTTCTTCTTCATGCTCTCCTGATAATTTTAGTTAATTTTAGTTTATTTTGGAACATTTACAATGAAAATTACGAATTGCACGTTTAAGTGGTTTTCAAAGCAAAAATTCCCAACTTCCTTAGTCGTGTTGCGCTGCTTCATGTTGTCCTACTGTACTTTGTAGTAGCTATTTAAAGACATAAATGCAGGCTTTAAGAGGTTGAAACAGGATTTTTCTTCACTAATTTCTTCATTTGTCCTTCAAATGATTGATGATTGAATCCAGAAGAGAAACGGCATCAACTTACTTCCTGAGGAGAACAGAAACACGTTCTGCATGATCATTCGACTGTTTTCATGGTGTGGGTGGTTGAACTGCTGTGTTTTACATGTTTCAGCTGCAACATGTCATGAATTCGTATTCAGAAATTTAACGAGTGACCACGACCAGCACTGACAAGTAGAAACGGACGCGATGCATGAAAAATGGAAATACTCAAAAGTGCTGAGAACTACGCTAAATGTTCAGTGCTTGAGTCAATGCATTCGCTCTCTGCCTTGTCTTGAGTAAATAACCTGAATAAAAGGTTGATTTCCCAGCGTTTGAGGTGAAAAGCTCTGCAGACAACTTTTCTCACGACGAGGAAAACTGTCCTGGTCAAATATTTGAAGTGTTGTGAAGATTCGTAGCTTCCTGTTGTGGTTTGAGGTTGTGTGATTTGCATTTTAATGAATGTTTATTGTCGTTTCCATGTTATTTCTGAGTGTTTCCATGCACCAGCTGAATGGTGAGAGAAACCACGATGCCATTTTCAGACAGCAGCACGGTGTTTATCAGCAAACAAAGAAAAGAGGAAACTGTGATCAAATGTCATTCAGAGCTTTTCTGGCCTTGCAGAATGACTTCCACCGAGCGTGTGGTTCCCAGCTGATAGCCTGGCTTGTTCTCAAAGATTACCCAGATGTGCGAAGTCAAAGGGAAGAAAAGAAACCTTTTACAAACAGAGGCTGAACGGCATCGTTTTCTATCAGCGAGGCTCAAACAGACGACTGAAGGTTGAAGGAACCTCTTGGATCTGATTCCAGAGACTGAATCCAGCTAATCAGACGCAGTGACAAGTCCATGTCCGCTTGAACGGGAGCTGCCGTTGCCCTTTACAAACGTTTGGAATTGGAAAATCCGACTCAGCAGTCCCCAGGATCCCTCTGCCGTCGCCCCCCGCTGTGTCCTCTCCCGCCCTTCACACACCACACGTGGGCTGGCATCTTCGCCAGTGATTTGGCTTCAATATGTGTTAAACATTACTGGATATACCCTCAATGTCCCTGCTCATTCAGATATATCCCATTTCCATGCTAACATGACCCCCCCCCCCCCACCTGGTCCAACAGCTCACCTTCCCTTCACACACAGGGCTGACAAGCCTTAACCTCGAAAGGCAAACAGAGGGATGAGAGAGCGTCACTTAAATTAATGTGATGAAGCAGAGGAGTCCCTTCATGTCTTCATTTAACTGAAACCAAATGTTGTTAAAACAACGATATCAACTATCAGCTAACTAAACTGCAAACTGAGGAATCGCACTATGAGTGATAATTAACAGCGTTTGTCAGCGACTGAAACGAGGTCATGTCAGCACTCTCAGCTCCCTTAAAGCTTTAATATCTTCTTAATGAAAAGATCGTTTCTAAAATTACCACCAAGACACACATCACGGAAACAGAAATGAGGGATTAAGAGTCAAAGCGCCGGCAGAAATTCACTCTGAAGAAGCTTAACGCAGACTGACGTCACCTGAAAACCAGCCTGCAGCAAACCTGTTGACCTGTATGTTGTCTTCGATACAGCGACAGCGATCTTGTCGTTTTCGTCTCGTCGTTTAGTCTGACAAAATAATCTTCACTCCAGATCCTTAGCCACAGCTAAATGCTAACATCCACTGGGAACAAACCTGCAACATCACCAACGGCTCTGTGTGTTACCCCGGCAACGGAAACACCTCATGCACTTACAAATCTTATTTTATTTATATGTCTGGAACTTGTGAATAAATGTGATTTAGGATGTAAACTGTCACTCCGACAGAGATGAGTATTTACAGATTATTGAAGTGACTGTAACGCACCGTGAGCTGGGTGTGTTAGCATGCTAACATTTTCCAATTAGCTCGAAACACAAAGCACAGCTGAGGCTGGTGGGACTGTACTGGTACTGGTTTTGCAGGTTTTTGGTCATAAACCAGAGTATTGAGTAAATTTAAATGTTGACCTGGTGATGGCGCTAGAAGACACCTCAGAGGATGAGCAACGTTATTAAATTCAGTCGCTTGGCAACACTCTTTCCAAATCTGCACCAGCCCCTGTTTTCCTGATGCCCCCTCTGTTGACTCTCAGCTCTTTGCAGAGCCTCACAGAAAAACATCCCCATCGCTCTGCAAACACAGAGAGCTCGCCCCTCTCTGCTCTCTGCCAAAACACACCGACTCCACAAAACCGAGCGAGAAACGAACCCACTGATCACCCGAGGCTGCATCGGCAGCGTTCAGGAAGCAGGAAGCTTCATGGGGAGGGAGTCATGTCTAAGGAGAAGCCTCGGAGGAATCAGAAACGATGCTCCATTACGGCCCTGGGAGAGCGGAGGGGGCAGGGGGAGGTGGATGGGGGTAGAAAGGGTAGAACAAATGGTTCCTGGTGCAAAATAAAGCATAAATAAATGATGAGAGTGGAGTTCACACTGGAGCTAAGTGCTCTGTCAGCGAGGGGGGAGTGAGCTGGGGAGGAGGTCTGCAGCTCAGTGGTCTCACACAGATTCAGTTATAAAATAAGATTTAAAAAAAACACTAAGAATCAACCAAAACCACACACACACACACACACACACACACACACACACCTGCCCCCGCCTCACAGGCCGGTCAGACAGGAAGTGCATCCTCTGTTGACGGTTTTCGGAGGAGATGCCCGGTCTTTGTGCCGGTGTAGCTGGATGGCAGACGGCGTGTTTACATGGAGGACAGCTGCTGCACCATTCAGGCAGTGACTGGACTGTAGCCTGGTTTCCTTCGTCAGGATGCTGGATTAAAAATAAGTCGCATTTAACGCAAGAACCGGGGCTTAACGAGTTCATCAAATCTAAATCTAAAAATATGAATCCTTTCTAATTCCACATTTAGTCTGATTTTCCACATGAGGACCAGTTGACTCGTTGCGGTTACTCCCAGTCTTCTGTCGCTCTGGTGGACCCTGATGATGTCACAGTGATGTCATCAGGGTTATCTTGGCTGGTGCTCGGGGACCTCGTATGCATAACAGAAAGTCTGTACGCAAACTGGAGGCGACGACAGATGCCTGTCACACTACAACACTATCAAGTTGAATTATGGGTAATGTAGGATCCGACAGCTTTATGTTAGCTCAACCTAAACTGTCGTAGTTTAACTCAGGTTGTCTGCCGTCACCGCTTGGATGTAACTGAGCGGAAACACTGATGAAGGGACTGTTGTTGACGTGGTCCATCAGTAAACCTGCTGTTAGCCTGTTAGCCGGCGTCTGCACCCTCTGCTCCACTGCAGCCATACTGGGACCCTCTTTGTGATTCAGACTGAGGAGACGGTGGATTTTCACATAAAAGTGTCTCTAAAGCTAAAAAATTCAGCCTCCAATCAGCCTCATCTAGCACAAACACCGGAGGAAAAGAGGTGGTAATTTTGCGCCTGGAGGTCCACAGAGAAAGCTTTTAGAGCGAGTCTGGGAGCCACAGCCTGGTTAAATACCGTCTGGTTCAAACCGCAGGCTGTCACTTTCCAAAATGGATCCCAGGGAGGAGAAGGCAGAGCGCGCACACGCACACACACACACACACACACACACACACACACACACACACACAGGAAGCTGCTGCCGCTACTGAACAGGCTGTGTGTGTTCAAGTGTGTGTGTGTTGAGATGGGAAAAGTGTGTGTAAGAGAGAAAGGATGGAGAGGAGGCTGGAGGGGTGTGTGTGTGTGTGTGTGTGTGTGTAGACGTGTATTACTCATGTTGTGGGGACATAAATCTGTTTACATGGTCGCATTCCAACTTCCTTATCGGGACAAAACACACACCCCAATAACGTAAATCATTAAACTTTAGGGTGAGGAAGCGGGCTAAAGCTAAACGAGCAGCGTTTATGGTTATGGTTAGTCTCCAGGAAATGAATGAAAGTCTATGTGAAGTGATGGAAACATGACTCGCTCCCTGATGTCGTTACAGTGACCCACAACTAAAACTTATAGCCGATATTTGATTTCAATGGATGGATTAATACAAAATAGGATCCACACTAGAGCCGCGATTAGTCAATTATTCAGTCAATCAACGGAAAATGAATGGAAACAATCAATTATTAATTAACAATTATCCGTTAATCATTTAAGTAATTTTTTAACGTGGAAGCAGACAACTTTTCAACCTCGCTCTGTGTTGGTGCTGCTGTCACAAAGACACAGGACACAAAGAAAGAAACATGACGTAAATCAGTAAGACTAAAAATATGGCTGCAAATCTCATTTAAATAAGGCTACGCTAAGGCCATGCTAGCAGCTCTGTGAGGCCGTATGCAGCACAGCAGTGCTCTGAGCTAAATGCTAATGCTGTCATGGCAACATGCTCACGATGACAATGCTGATGTGAAGCTAATATTCATTTATCATATACATTCATTATCTAGTTCTGTGTGCTAGCATGCTAACATTCGCTAACTGGCACTTAATTATCACAAAGCAGCTGAGGCTGATGGGTTGCTCTAGTTTTGCAGATCTGGTGAAGTTTTGGATAAATTCAAATAGTGATGGTGGATTAGATGAAGAGTCCGAGGATCACTGAAGGTAATGCAGCTCATCCTCGTGGGAACATGAACGTGCGAATCACATTTCATGGCAACCTAACCAAAGCTGTTAAGAGGTTTCAGTCAGGGCCACAGAAATGAATGAATGAATGAATCCCTGCATTAGCTGATGCCGTTTGCTTGGTTAAACACATCATTTGCTCACACCAGCCTGATGCTTTTAAAAAGCTGGTGAAAAAAAGCTGTCAACCACCACCAACCCAACATGTACTGCAGCTGCCTCACAGTTAAAGCAAGAGAACTGATGCTGTGTTTTATTGTGAAACAGCTGACTGCAGGAAGCGGTGAGTCACTGCCACTTCGGAAGGATTCATTCAGATCTTAAAGTTAGTGTCCATTTGGACATTTCAGCTTGCTTCCTGTTAGATGATCATGTGCATGATAAGTAAACTGATGGCATGTGTTGGGATGAAACTCACTCTACCTCACGCTGTACCAGCGACGATCCACGACACAACACAACAGCCTCACACACATCCTCTCCCATCACCAGGAAATTAGCCCTGTGATGTGCATGAACACACACAAATTGCATTGCAAGAAAAAAAACAGCTGCACCCTCTAATTAACTGCAAATTCATTGTTAACACAAACTGTGTCAAACCTTCCTCACACACACACACACACACACACACTCACACACACACACACACACACACACTCACACACACACACACACACAAACTGAGCTCCCACGTGGCTGCAGTCGATCTTTTTCCCCGGCCGGTTGGCCAGGCAGGAAGATGCTAACGCGGTTAGCATGGAGTAGCTCAGGCGAATCAGCAGCTCACTAATGTCTCTAAATAGCTCTAAATAGCTCAGACCTCACTCTAATTGATACAAGCTCTCTGATTGGAGCAGCCAGTCGTACATCATCGGCTAATGAAGAGGAAGCTCGACTGAACCTGCAGAGCGCTCACCGTGAGCCAGACGTGAACCGGTCATGATTCAGAAACAAACGAGCCGCTGATGATCTCATCCAGAGCTCCCGTACAGTGAGTTTAATGAGGGAGGAAGTCAGATTTTTACTGCCACGCAGCACAAAACGACCAAGATATACAAATCTACCACACCAGACAACACATTCTTCAGTCAACAACACACTGCGTCCAGCCTCAAAGTGCAGTACAGTAAAGTTCATTTGGATGAAGCAACATGCAACCAGCTTCGCTTATTATCTTACGAGAAGATCAACACCGCACTCACATCTGTTCTTTAATAATGAAGCTACGTGGTGTTAGCTTAGCTTGGCATAAAGCCTGAGAAACAGCTAGCAGCCTGCCAGCACCTCGTACGGTCACCAATTACCACTTTATATCTTGTTTACATCATATGAACGAGGCGTACAAAAACGGAAGGGGGAAAAAAAAATGCCTGTTTTCCAGTCTTATGCTAAGCTAGGCTAACCATCTCCTGGCTGTAGCTTCATATTTACCAGCTCTGAGAGTGGTATTGACTTCCTCTTTCTCACCCCTGACAGCAAAGCAAACGATCCTACAGAATGTCCCAAAATGTCAAACCACACCTTTGACCAGGCGCTCTGACTCGACTAAAAATCGCCATGAAAACGTTAAACACACACTCAGCGGGTTCAGCTGTCGTTCACATGTCAGACGTTCCCACACAGTTTTTCTATGCAAACATTTCAAATGCACATAAAAACAGGTTGGAGGTGACATACTTAACAACTCAGCTGCCGTTTCTGGATTTCTGACACTTCCTGCACACGAACGCGGAACAAGTCAGAGGCGTTCCAGCGTTGCATCAGCAGCTGTTAAAAACACTTTCAGTCTGCCATTCGCCTTCACATCGTTCTCTTTTCATACAGTGCAAACATCACTTCTGATTAAACTCTCGCGGCGGGGGGGAGGGGCGACTCCGAGCCTTTGAGCGTTTGCATCGTGTGTCCTGAGGCCGGCAGCACCCCGAGGCCGCCCTGACCCACTTTCTCCATAAACACTCCATTAGAGAGAGGCGGCAGGTCTGTGGCAGCGCCTCCATCTTCCTCCTCTCATACACTCATCTATTAAATATAGCCCAAGGTATTTATTTATTTATTTATCTCAGTGCTTATTTATTCAGGATATTCAGGAGATTCAGAAGCCGTTTTATACGTTTGTGTTCACGGTGTGAACTCGTTTTATTTCACACGTTCAGTGCAGTGCTTGAAAGTTAATTTCAACCCGACTTTATTTGTAGCGTTAAGTACGACCATTTACTCCCCCAGACAACTTTGGTGGCATTTGGAGTCGTTTTGAAGAAATTAGCCCCAGAGGAGCGGCGTGTATATCATAATGCGAGTACTCGGGGCATCCATGCGCAGCCTCTATAAACGCATAATCTGCAGCGAAACTCGTTCATATTCCAATATTTTGTTCTGATATGCTGGTGCTATTCCCCTCTGAGCCCGTGGTGGCATGTTATCAACATCCGGCGTCTCCAGACAACTACTTCTGACGTGGATGACGTCATTTTCGAGCGCCGCGCGCTGCGAGCAGCCAGGCACAACACGGCTAACTCTGCGGCGGTCGGCTAGTTTAGCTGTAGTTTGCGACTGTTATTTTTCACAAAACGGATGAATATTTTTCCGACTCTGAGGTGGTGGATGATGACTTTGTTTACGATGGACGTCCTCACCATTTTGAGCCAGAGTACACGGACGAGGAGCTCGTTGAAAAGAGGACGTGGAGGCAGAGAGAGGAACAGCTGGCCAAACAACAACAAACGGCTGCGCGTCCACGAGTAGACGGTAACTGGTGGTGTTCTTGTGGACAATGTTCATCGATGACAACAGAGGAGGATGTGTCAATAAACGTCTGTATCACAACACTGGAGGATTTCCGCGCAATGATAAACCGGGCTGTGGTGGAGACGTTTTTTCGTGTCCCTAAAGTGAACTGGAAGAGCCAAACAAAGCCTGCAGGACCAAGTGGGCAACTTTCGATTGAGTAAGTAGCTTACACACATGTATAGGTTGTTTATTTGCCTTGGTTTTGTTTGACAGAAGTTTATCATTGCGCGGAAATCCTCCAGTGTTGTGACACAGACATTTATTGACACATCCAGACGCGTATCTCCTGGCCGCAAGTCCTACTCTGAGCAACAGAGGCATTCCTCCTCTGTTGTCATCGATGAACATTGTCCACAAGAACACCACCAGTTACCGTCTACTCGTGGACGCGCAGCCGTTTGTTGTTGTTTGGCCAGCTGTTCCTCTCTCTGCCACCAAAGTTGTCTGGGTGTCTAAATGGTCGTATTTAATGCTACAAATAAAGTCCAGGTTGTAAAAAACTAAAGTTATCCTTTAATTTGAGATGAAGATTCTCATTAGTCCCCACAGGATTTTCCTGATAGAGATAAACCCAGAGGAATCCATTCAAAATGCCATTATTTGGAAAAAGATAGAGGTGCAACAATTACACAACAAGTCCAAATACACACCGGCGCTGCTGTCACACCTTAGAGGAAAGCCTCATGTTGACTGCTGGCTGTTGAAAGTTCCCTTCCAAATACTGCAAGTGATGGAGGATAAAGTCCACCACTCTCATCCTGCGTGGAAGCGTTTACCTGAAGATAATTTGAGGCTCCAGCTGTCACAGTGGATCTTCCTGACTCAGTCTTTTTTAGTGGGAAATTCTGTTAAAACTTTATTAACTTTGTCAGGACGTCGTATTTCAAACCGGCTCCTCCACAGTGAAGGTGAATACATCAACATGTCACCAAACCTTAAATATGGCGACATGACAAATCTTCATCACATTAAAACGTGAAAGCATCATCATGAAAAATGTGATCAGCATCAGTTAATATGGAGATAAGAAACTAAACCTCAACAATGATAAATCTAATCTCAACATGAGGGCGTGAAGCATCCGTCCGACGAGGACGGCAGCCGTCAGCGCCCCCTGTCTGTTCTGTGCCGTAAAGCGATCTGGCGCATGAACTCTGAGCCGGATGACCACATCAGAGTGTGAAACACAGCTTCGGGGCTCTTCTCAGCGGTGGTTTCTTTTGTTTACTGTATCAGTATTTCTGACTTAACATGACGACGGTTTGTCAGTGTTGCACACAGCTCTGTGAGGTGACTCGACTCCGCGGGCTAAATCTGTCCACCAACCACACACAGAGCTGCAGATCTGCAGCTCTCCATGACTCGCTGGTTCAAATCCACGGAGGCTCTGACTCATCCCTCAGCGTTATGGGGAGCGGGAGGTGGAGGAGAGGATTTGTAATTGTCTCCGGCTTGTACAATTTAACTTTATGTCCATTGCAGCAGGTAGCGCTTTGCCAAATTTACTGCCGCCCATTAAAAAAGCACGACAGTAACTGATTTACTGTGAGAGTTTATGTGCAGCAGGATTACTGGAGCACGTCCTCTCAGTGTCCGGTGGTCAGTGAGATCAGAATGAACACTAAATGGGACACTAAAGCACATTATTGAGATTTTACCACAAAACTTCAACGGTGTCACCCGTGTTTAGCTGCAGAATTATAAATGCTACTGTACGGTTGCATGGGAGGAAATGGAATTACTGCAGATCATGTGTACTTCACTGCTGAACACATTCACAGCACACAACCATCGGCCTCGGTTTCTGTCCACGCAGAGGAAAAACAACCGTCCACCGTCTGCAGCATCGTCAGGAGTGAACACTGCGTGATTCTCCAGTCGGTGCAGTTAAGCCATCGCAGACATTATTAACAATTATTATATCAAATATCAAACGTTCTCTGGTTCCAGCCTCTAAAATATGACCATTTTCTGTTTCACACTGTTTCTTTGAATGTCTTGTCTATAGGTTTTCAATCAGTAATGAAATAGCTGTTAGCTGTAGCCCTAATGTGCTGCACTGGTGGAACTGGATCAGAGAGTTCGGGTGTAACCTCTGTGTGTAACGAACGCTGCTTTCAAGTGCAACAGGAAAACTGATTTCCCAAACATTCAACAACATTCAGGAACCGTCGGAGTGATGCGTTATTTTTACCGTCACGTTACAGGAAGTGGAGGAGGCCGGAGGACTCAGGCGGTCTGTGAAAATCACTGACATGGCACATTCAGACGGTGCTGAAATTACAGACAGTAATGATTTCCACAGCCCGACCCCCCCCCCCCCCCCCCCCCCCAGCTCTGATCCCCCTGCAGGGCGCTAACTCCCTGCCACACACAGGTTCAGCTCCAGCAGCGGAGAAAGGGATTGTGGGATTGGAGAGGGGGGGTTTCCCTTTACAAAGGCCAGATCTCTTTTCTCCCCCCGGTAAGATCATCCTCCTCAGGGTCCGACTGCTCCACCTGCACCCATCGATCCCAGTCTGTGTGCACGAGTGTGAGTGTCAGGTATCAAATGAACCAGTCGGTGATGGCAGCGATCAGACGTAATCCGCAGTGTGTGTGTGTGTGTGTGTGTGTGTTTGTGTGTGGTTGTGAGTGTGTGTGTGTGTGTGTGTGTGTGTGTGTGTGTGCGTTAGATATCACATTAACCAGCAGTTGCAGTGAAAATGTGTTTCATCATCACTGCTAACAATTTTAAAACTGCTGCTACTTTAAATACTGTGAAGAATTTTACATCCCAGCATCTTTATCCACATGTTCGTGCATTTATATACAAATAAAAGCTCAGCTCGTTGATTTACAACAGCGGTCGACCACATCCAGAGACACTAAAGGGGCAGATACGACGCTGTGGAGAAATCTCCGACAGCTGACGAGTTCACATCATCTCACGCGTGAACTGAAACCTTCAGTTGATGTTGGCACGTCTTGACTTCAGTGAGCATCTTCAAACACTCTGAAGCTCCGGCTTTCAGCTGCACCACAACCTCAATAAACGTTGATAAAAACAACCGCGACGATTGATTTGTCAAGATCAGGATCTCTCCGAAGTTTCAAGCCTCAAGTCTAAATTAGATTTTCATTAGAAACGAGGTGGAGCGAGCAGTTTCCTGGTAGGAGGGAAATGTTTGAAAAGACACACGTTTCACTGCGTTTCCACACGTTCTCAATGTTCGTGAAATTGCATACTTGAAGACAACATGCGTAACGCCCGGAGAGGAAAGCTGGCCACGGCCGCCAAAGATCAATTACATCTGTGCAAACTAGCTTGAGCAATATGTGTGTAGCAACTGTGTTATATATTTTATACTGTGCAATAGTACAAAAACACTGTATCTGATTATCCAAATCTTATTCACGTGCATTTCATAATTTTCCATTGAGAGCGCTCGTCCCTCTGAGAGCTTCAGGTGCAGTCGGCCACATGTTCCTGCTCCTGAGTGAACAGGATCTTTACTGCAGCTCAGACTGAAGGCTGACGGCTGCGACCGGACCACACAGCCTAACAACGTGATGCTGAGGCTGGTGATCTGGACCGGGTCCGCCGACGCTTCAGCAGGAAGTTGATGGATACTATGATAAATATAACATATTTGTGCATGCGGCCGTCCGTTTGTCTCCTGAACACAAACATTTCTTCACTCGTAACGTCCACTGATGACATTAAAGAGATTTGTGGAGCTGACTGTTTGTTCTGGAATCAGGCAGACAACGAGGGCCAGAGCCCACATCTAACATCGTCCATCCTCTGCCACGTGTCCATTACCAAACCCCTTAAAACCCCCAGCAGAAGACAAACCCAGTGAGGATCATAACAATAAAACTATGAGTAATGTTTCATCGTCGATGAGACTCGGTGAAATCACTTCTGTTTCCCAGCATCGATCGTCTGAGCCGTAAACCTCATTCGACTCTGAGATAAACGAGCCGAGAAATCATCGTTAGCCACCTGCTAAACAGCAGCGGGCGGGTTATAAAGCTGAAATATCTCTGCTCATCTGGTCAGCGTTGGGATCAACTGAGGCCTTAAAACAAACTTTTCTCTTTTCCTGGTTGCAATTACTGTCGCTGCTGGATCCAACTGGACTCCTCGGTCGTTCTGAACCCCTCCAGAGGGAAACGAACGATGAGACAACAACAACAAGCTTCAGTGAAGATCACAGCTGAACGGGCTCGGCCACGCCAACGTGAGCAACACGTGTGAAAAAACCAACACGTCCGTGCTGATCCGTCACTTTCTGCTGTGACAATTAGCTCTCACGTCATTGCCACAAGGTGTCACTACATCCCCAAACCTCCAGCATCCCTAAAACCCCACAGGGATCTAAACGGCAGTTTAGAAAAAGGTGCTGTTTTCAGTATTTAATGGTGCTAAGTTTGATTAGATAAATGAATAAATAAAACACACCGTTGTATCCGCACATACAGTTTTAAAAACCGTTCAAGCGTTTTGGTGACGGGCCACACGAGCCGCAGCGACAAGTCACCATAAAACAGTCCCTTCATGGTAAAACAGCCAAACGGTATAAAATGCAGAAAATCACACTAAAACTTGACAACTGTCTGCTGGTGTCATTAAACTTCAGCAGAAAAAAAAGATAACAGGCCAAAAATGTTTGGCTTAAATAAAAGGATTTCACTATGCGTCACTTTGTCATTTTGCAAATCCAGAAACATTTAATAATTCCTCCTGAGCTTCAACCTCCTGCATGAGACAAACAGAAGCTCTTAACAGGTTTAAAACTGCAAATTTACAACGAGGATGAGTCTGAAAGTCTTCCTCTTCCAGCTCACTGACTCCCACCTGAAGATCACGACAGTCTGCTGCACAACCTGACGCACATGAGACCTGACGGCATCGTTCTGAAGCAGACTAGAGCGAGCGGCCTCGGGGGATGTTGGAGGCTGGAGCCTCTGGGCGCCGTGAACATTACGGTCGTCTGGGTCTGGAGGATGGAGGCGGGGAAAGGAATAAAGCAGGGAGGGGAGGAGATGTACAAACACTGATCACAGCAGGGGGATAATTGTGCTCAGGAGGATCGTCGCAGAAAGGCCGGATCACCTGGACGAACGTGGATCAGAAAGGGTCGTGCACCGAGTCATCGGTGAAATGAGCGACTGACGAGCGCGACGCGAACATGAAACACAAGATCAGGAGCGACACGGCGGCTTCAAACGGTCGGTATCGGGCTGAAATCTGATCCCCCCGCTGGTCTGAAACACATCCAGGCCGACTCAGAGCTGCTCTCTGCAGCACTGCTGTGGCTCTACTGCACCGACGAACAAGCTCCATCAGATGCTTCATCACAACAAAACACATGCACTCGTCATCAGGACAACAAGGCCGAAGCAGCCGGTTCACTCATCCCTACAGAGTCCTCTGAGACCACAACTGTTCGTTAGAGATCATTCATGTTGTTAAGAGAAGTGTAAAAACACAGTTTAGTTAGTTCATTATGAAACTGCAACACGTCCTTAAACCCAAACAGTTTGGTTTAGGCAACAAAGCTACTTAGCTAGGTTTAGGAACATGGAAGCAAATAATATGTTGAGCTTGTGAAGTGGTGTCAGCCTGCAGTTTTTTTGTGCACGTGGGTATAATTTGTTTTGAGTTTTGTAGCCGTAGAAATATTTTGTGGATGTGGACTTAAAATTTCTGCAGGAATATTTCGAACAGTGAGGTTTCACAAAGTCTGAGAGGCGAACACACAAATTTCCTATTTGCCAGTGTGACACTTAAGTATACCAGCTGTGAGTTCAGCAGGAATTTTGACCTGTTTTTTTATGCCTGAGTTGACAAGCCAATCAGCACGTCGTCCACTGACTAGCCAATCAGCATTTCCCGCTGATCATCCAATCAGAGGAAGCAAAACTGTCCGACCAGGGGGCAAAAGTTTCTAACAGGAACAGCGTCCTGTGTTTGTGATTATTATTATTATCTCTAATTAAAAAACTCTTTTCATTTTATAGCAGCGATGGTGTATTTCTGCAGACTTTGAAGGATTGTGCGGTAGAAACAGGGACAGCCAGTGTTCGGTTGTCGGCCCATGCTCTCCAAGGTCTTCCTGCCGCACTAACACCCTGCAGCCCCCGCTGACAGCTGCATTATGCCACCTTTGAAGACCTGATCCACCATCATGAAAGCCATTTTTCTGCAGAGATAAGTGCTTTTTGTAATATTCTGTCCACTCATCGGGACAGGACGAGTCCCAGCAGAGTGGAGGAACGTTTAACTAATCAGACTGACTCATAAAATCCCGGCTAATCACCGTCATCGATTCAGCAATAAAATAAACCTCATCAAACTTGATTTCTCATTAAATATACGCTCAACAATTCCACATGTAGGCAGCCTGAAAGGTCAAGAAGGAGACAGTGAAACTGACAGATGCAGGCAGAGAGACGGCTGCAGGTTTACGTGAAAGTGGATTCACATACAGGATCTGGCAGCAGACGGTAACCTCCTCGCATCAGCGGCGGCGTCACCTCGGCTCAGAGCCAGCTCGGTGGGAGTGACTCCTAAATGAACATGTAACTTCAGAGACGGTCCAAGCCACTGCACGCTCAGTTATTTCCAGATGAGCTGAAGGATGCTGTGCTCCTCCTGTGGTTGCTATGGCCACAGCGAGCACACAGCAGCATCCGGAGGAGTTCAAGTCATCAGTTTATCAGAGGCCGCGAGCTGACGGCGTGTTAACATTCGTCTCTTCGTGCAGAGAAGAGACACATCACAGTGAGTGTGTTAGCAACCTGTTGCTGTTCGTGCATCCAGCAGACGCGGAGCAACATTAGCATTCATCTGAAGCCGTGTTTCTGCCAACCTGATGAACGCCTAAAGGTCGGGGTGCGCTCGTAAGGAACCAGCTTGTGGGATGCGTCGTCTCGGAAGGCAAAAGGCCAAAAGGGAAGGTGGAGGCAAAAGATGGTCGTCATGGAAATGGAGGAGACGTAACAGCGAGGGTAACAGAGCACGTTTTCAAACATCTTTTTGCTGGAAGACATTCACTGTCGGAAACGTTTGGTCTTCATCGACCCTGTGAGAGGGTTGTGGAGGTTTTGGGGGCTGTTACAGCGGCTGCTTCCTCCATCTTTGTTTCTAACAGACAAGAGTCAGAATAATCAGCTCAGGTCCTCCTGCAGTAAAACAAACATCCAAGAAACCCTGAAGATTTCTGCAAAAACCACTTTGTGCTGCTCTGTTTGATGTTAAACATGTTGTTAGTGAACTTCTCCAGCTAATTGAGACTCCATCTCTTCATAAGCCACCACTGAACGACCGAATGTCCCACTGGTGCAACGTTTGTAGGAGAAAAATGTCATTACGCTGAATGACCACAACCACATCAGTCCATTAGGAACCCCGAAGTGAAGCCACGACGGGTTAACACGACCAGGCTGTTTTCATTAACGCTCGTCTTGTGTTTGGACCCATGTGAAACAGAAACCCCACATTTCCACACAGACAAGCTGAGTTTCCTGTTGGCATTTTGTCACTTTAAAATGTAAAAATTCACATTTTAACAAACCCAGATGTCTGCTCCACACTGAACGTCCCTAACCCTAACCCATCAACGTTTTGCTCGGCTGAAGCTGAAAGTGAGACGGGAAAGCTTTCCCATTCGCTGCTGAATGGAGACGCCCAGCTGACCGCCGCTTCCTGCCGCGCAGGAAGTGATGCGTCACAGACGAGAAGCTGAAGAGACGTCGAGGAGGATCACTGCGGCGAAGCGGCGAACATGGGCAGCTGGTGTGTGTTGTCCAGTCAGCTGACGATCAGTGTGTATCTGACGTGTGTGTTACTGGCGAGACAATATGGTGCTGAGGTCTGTTCATGTCCTCCACCCTCAGAAAACACATGAAAATCTGTTTCCACGTCATCACTCGCTCCTTCTTTTGAAGGTAAATCCCACCTTTACATGGTTTAATCTGATATGTTACAACAAGACTTAAAGACCAAACCGAAGGTTAACCCGGCTTCTCTAAATGCAGGCTAATGCACCGATCTTTCATTTAGCTCAATTAGCAGCATGTTTTACATCGTAGAAACAATGTTTGATGAACATGAACGCAGAGCTGATGTCCTCTGTGATGAACTACACAGCTCCAGCATGTTTGAAGGGTTTGGTGATGGAAGAAAATGACTGGACGTCTGATAGAGCAGAGAAGATTTGTTAGTACTTTCTGTACGTTACACAAGTTAAAATTAGTCAATGCTGACGTTCTTACACATGAAGCTACAGTCATGTGTCCTGCTGACGGCGAGCCATCGAGCCCCGCTGGTTTATTCAGGAAGCATCTGCCTCAAATGTTCTGCTCAATCCGGCCTGAAACTGAAAGATTGCGTTCGCTCGTGTTTGCGTGAGAATCAGTTAAACGCGTCTGAAGAGTGGCTGCATGTCTTCCAGCGACAGGAACGTTTACACTGAACTGCAGCTGCGATCGACTGAACGCACGAGCCGAGGTCACCTGAACGCACCACGTTTCATTCACTGAGGCCCTTCAGCCGGGCAGGAAACGAGAGCGGCGGCGGTCTGAGCACAAGGGAGGAGGACGCTTTTCCTCAAAACTCCAAAACACAGAGTGAGAGGTCCGCCGCCGCTGGACCAATCTGTGCTTCAGGAAGGACAGAACTACTCGACAATGCACATATTACAGATAATCACCAGAACCTTCTTCCAGGGCAGCAGACTCATCTACATGTAAGCTCAATTAACTCCTCGCACCGCGACCAAATGACTCAGGCCCTGTGAAATCTGCTGCAGAGAGCTATTTAGAGTCGCTAATTGCTAATGAGAGCTTATAGCCCCTAATGAGCCCCACACATCGCCTCCAGTCTCTAGCTCTGTTTCATCCTGATCAGCTCCGTTTGACCAACAGGCGTCGACTCGGGAAGGTAAAGTCTGCCGCCGTTAAAACACACTGACTGAGACTGATCCCACAAATCAACAATATCAGCGGAGAGTAACAGAGGAGGCGGAGAGGAACAAAAAGACGTCACGTCCTCGAGCTGCCTCCTGGGAGACGGCGACATCGTCTTTCTCCAGTTGTCAAACAGTGGATGTCACGAACGGCGCAACAAACCTGAAACAGCCGTGAACACGGTCAGAGTCAGTCACTGAGCGCCTTCAGTCCGACACATCCTGCAGCCGTGGACAGAGGCAGACAACTGACAAAACATTCCTGTTAGCTGATGTTTGCGTAAAGTGACATACGATCATTGAGATTCTCACCAAGTCAAAGCCCATTTTTTATACTGTTCATTAGTGTTAGATCAGAGCTGGAAAATACACGGAAAGAAACCACGCAACCTTGAAGCCGTCTTATCCATGATAGACGTACAAAAACCAAAGAAAACCACCAAATCAGTGTAATCTGAGTAAGTCAACAAAAATACCACAAATCTTAAGATGCTGTTTCACCTCATCGTTTCATCCTCATGCCAGTGCCAGAAAAGAGTTGAAAAATGTTTAACTTTGGCTACAACATGAACGCATCACTGTCACTTTACCGAGCCATCCAATCACAGTGGAGGAGGGGCGGGACCAATACTACAAAGACCAATCATGACATCCTAGTTAGCAGCGCTGAGCAACAGCAGCGATGGAGGAGGAGTCTCTGAGCGAATATGAAAAATAACGTTTGGCTGAACGTTTCCCTCGCCGTGGATCTACCAGCCAATCAGCAGCCAGCTACTTCCACAGATATTCCGTCTCATAGCAACCAAAGCACCTCAGCTCGTAGCTAGCTTCTCTCGAGCGCCCCCTGCTGGAGCGACGTTCTCGGCGGGGAAAGACAGTTTGGTGGACACGGAACTGAAATGACAGACAGACAACAGGACTGCTCATTTCAGGCTTCTTTGTTGATTGATCACGTCCATTTCCACCCAATTCCCTCGTGCAGTGACAAAACTATTCAAACCAAGGACGAAACAAGGACACAGCAGGCGGGGAAACCCGTTTCTTAGCCTCTGGAGCCATTTTCACTGATAGGAAGGCAACAACACGAACACTCTGCCCGTGGAGATCTGCTGAAGGCATAATGTGTCGTTCTGAGGAAGAAAAGGCAGCGGCTGCATCTGGAGAGCCAGATGTGACATTAATCTCATTCAGCCTGGATTCAGACGCAGATTCGCTGAGGTTTTCAGGTAATTAAGAGCACGGCCGTATTCTACAAGGCGAAAACAGCTTTTTGTCATATCAGCAAAATCTCAGAAGATTGAGAGTGAACTGGAAGCTCATCAGCTGTCTTTTGATTTTGTGTGATTTTAAATGTGGTTCTGCCGACAAAGAAGAGAAGGAAACTGAGCTGAGGTGCTAAAACACACAAAAAGCATCAAACCTTTATTTGCACTGAGATGGAACAAAGTGAATATTTGTTTCAGATTAATCTGACAAAGTTTTGTTGAGAACTTTTTGTGTCAATAACTAATCTTCTACCAGCAGAAATACTTTGTCGAATAATTTGCAATATTCTAAATGAAGTTTGGTTGTCTGCTCAGTCTTGGTGATGTGGTCTCTGTCCATGGTCCTGAAATCTCTGCACAGTCCACGTCAGACCCTGAAGTTCCCTCGAACAGGTTTCAGGTTAGTACAAGTACAGGTTTCAGTACAACTGTATCATATCACCAATGTGATGGAAATATACTGACATATACCTCAAGTGAAATTAAAGTTCACTTCAATTAAGATGCTAATAGTTTTTACAAAGGACTTAAAAATCACACTTTATTAGTATTAAAAGTATTTGTAAGTTAGTTCACGTTTTACTTAAGTACAACTTATAATACACTTACAATAAAGAGTACTTTGAAATATCACTTTTAGTGCTGCAGAATGAGTATTTTCATTTTTAATACATTAGAAGAACTTAATGACGCCGAGTTAGTGCACTTTTTAAAAGTTTCTGTCAAACATACTTCACATTAAGCACAAACAGTCAAAGTGTGCTTGTAATGACTTTTCTATGCTTATATTTCTAATAAAGTGAACTACTTTTTGACATTCAGACCGAGCATCCTTCCTGATGATCAAACATTTCTTGGCTTTAACTGTTAAACAACAAAAGAAGAAGTGGAGTCAGAGTCTTCGTCGCCATCTAAATATTCATTAATATATCTGCAGACCTCGTGTTCTTTAACTGGGTTCATTTTAACACACTGAGATGTTCATGTTAGATGTTTATAGATTTCTTCAATGTGAAGAACGCAGGAATCTTTTCTAATTAAACATCAGGTAAAACTCTGGACAAGAGCAACAGCCTTGTTTTAGCTGGACGACGACGCGTGTCTGATCCAATGAGGCCGAGGGGGTGGGAGGACAGCCTCAACCCGCAGGTGAGCCTGTAATCATTCACAGCAACGTGAACGCATGACGACAGCTAACTGCAGGCGCCGTTTCATGCTAAAAACAACGACATCACATCCACAGAAGAGAGGGGAGGGGTGGCGAGAGAGCACTACGAGGCTATCAAAGACAGAGAGAGAGAGATGGGAATTATACAGCCGTGCATTCTGGGAAGGAGCCTCCTGTCAGGCCTGTCTGGATGCCAGGACGAGGCCAAGGTTCACCGCTGATCTGCCACCAAAACTGCTGATGCCGAACGTCTCGTGTTTCCCTCGCTCTCCCTCGCTATCTGTCTCTGCTGATCTTCTCTCTCTCTCTGCTTTCACACATGCTCGCTCTACCTGACTCTCAGCCTCCGCTGCAGATCTGATTTCACTCTCTACAGTGTTGTTATGGTAACCAAAAATTTTGGTACCATAGTACTTGAGCCCTGTAACGGGAGCTTGAATGTGATAGCTCCGCACCCTGAAATTCCCTCACGGTGTCACCTCCGGGGGGCGCACACCTGGAGGAGAGGAAGGAAAGCTGGGTTTTTGAACTGGGCTCTGTGGGAACCAGAACAATGAAATCCACATGGGCCCGTGTTACATTTACATTTTCCAACTGGCCCTGCTGGTTAGCCGGCTTGCTAACGGACGGTTAACAGTTTCTGAACAGAGACGAGCAGCACAGACGGGGGGGGTCGGCGGTCGCGTCAGCATGCGCGTGGAAACGAAGCGATCTGATTGGACTGTGACTGAAAAAGGTTTGCGAAAAGACGTGAAGCTGCCACAAGACTCACAGCTTCACTTCCTGTTTCCACGTTTGAGACGCGACTCGAGTTAATGTCCAAAAAAACCCTGAAGAAACCAAGATGCCTGATCAGTTTGGCCATAAATCAGAGCTGCTGCCTCTTATTTCTTATCTCCACCACAGATATTACAAGGAAAGCTACCTCTGCGAGGGAGGGTATTGATTAGTCTGACCAATCGTGTCGCCTTTTAAAGTTTAATGTTTAAATTCTTTGTTTTATCCGACCAACAGTCTGAAGTTGGACCCAGAGAGGTTTGATTCAGTTTTGTGCTGAAAATGTGACTCAAAGGATTCATCAATTACTAAAATAGCTGCTTGTTAATTTTCTAATCGATTGATCAACTTGATGAAGAAGACTTTCTGAAGCCAGTTCCATTTGTCTCATATCAGTATATTTACTGACCGGACAGCATGAAGTCTTATGACTGACGCTGAAGGATTCGCCGTTAAACGTCGGCCAATCAGCAGCTTTCTCTGCTGTAACGGGCTGTTCCAGGAGGTCTGGAGGAAACTCTGTCCTGCTCTCCTCCTCTGAACCCACGAGGGAATTAGAGCGATCCAGTCAACAGGACTGCCTACCGATGGCAGAGAAATAGTTAAATCCACATTTTGACCTGCGGAGTCGGTTCAGCTTGAGGAGATGACAGATTACGCAGCACCTGTGGAGGAACCTGAATTATTCGGGGACTCCTCTGTTCATGCAGCAGCAACAAGCAACACATTTCTTACTTTACCAGCTTGAAATACGGCTTTATTTTTGTCTTGCTGGTTAATTCCCAGTTAAGCCCTGCAGAGAAACTGAAACTAGTAACCCAACTCTCTGAACAAAGCAGGCAGCTGCTGCTCTCCACCTCTTCATATATCTGTTTTTCTCCTTCCTTTACCTCCGTCCACCCATCTGCTTCTGCTCTTTAATCCCCGTCCCACTTGCCTCTCCTTCCTATACGTGTGTCACACTGAAGTGCTGCATCATAATCTGTGGGTGAAGAGTGTGAGTAACTCTTCCCCGGCTGTCAACACGAACCGCTGAAGTGCCCTCGAGCAAGACCCTTCACACCCGGAGAGTCGTGTCAACGTCTGTCACGGGTTTAATTCAGAAATTATTATTTACATTTTATAAGTCCTGCATTAAGAATGTAAATGATTATAATTTTAAAGGTTCGGTTAACCCAAATTACAAGAAATCTGCATGCAGTCCATCCCCGTCCACCTCCAGAGGTATCTGCTCAGCTGAGGACGGACAGGAGACGCAGGAGAGGGAGGACATGCAGCAACGGGCCTGTGATTGAACCACTGCAGTCAGCACACGCTCTACCAGACGCCCCCACGATCACATTTTTATTCATTTTGATTGGACCACACGTCCTGCCGTTTTGGTCGGGGCTTGTTTCCAAACCATCAGACGGCCTCGACCTCAGCCCCCCCATCAAACCTAAACATCTCTGATTCTTTGGCTTCGCTTCTTTGGCTTCGCTTCCAAAGTGATTTTGTTTGACTTCGGTATTCCCCGGTTTTGTTAGTGTTCCTCTACTGCAGCTCGACATGGAAACAAAAAGGAGAAAGAAAGAATCTGACAGAACATCACAACGCCAGCTGGAATCAGGTTTTCCATTTCCAGTCCGTCATACTTAAATCTCTCCTGTCTTCACGTCTCTGCAGGCCAATTTCGCTGCTTCTCTGATGTCCGCCGCCTCTTTATTTGGTGATGATTGTGGGAGCAGTGAAAGAGAGGTTTTGGTAAGTTTTATGAAGATTTAATGAAGTGTTTTTTAATGATAAAAACACTGTTTCTGTGAATGGAGTCTGGTGACTTGCTGCACAGAGCGAGGAACGTGGATGTAGTCCCCTTTACTTACACTGAAAGCATTTCTTCTGAAGAGAAAACTGTTCATATTTTGAGAGCTAGTTCCACTTCTAGCTTGTATCTCCTGCAATCATATCCGTCTAAAACACTACAAACTGCAAATCTTTGCCAACAATGTGCTGCAACCCCCGTTTTACTTGGACCCTGTATGATATATAATCTACAGATTATACAGAGAGATGTGGATGAAGTCAGGAGGTAGAACTTCTCCGTTTCCCAGCTGCAGACAGCTTTCATGTCTGTCGGTTAACGAAACACATCCTGTGCTGCCTTCTTCAAATATTTGGCATTATCAATAAAAAACTTCTTATTTTTATGTACACACATTGGAATTGGATAAAACGGGAACTTAATTACTCTATTAGTCTACGCTAACTCAATCGACGAAAGGAGACCTCCCAGCCTCAGCAAATAGAACCAAAACGATCCTCGTGGTTAATTGGCCCTTTAATTAAAAGTTCAGACGTTCAGCGATGCGTTCATGTAATCCATCAACACGGTGCAGGAAATAGTCACACCATCTGATCCAAACACAGCTGCAGTCATACTTCCTCAGCCCCCCCCCCCCGACCTCGTGTTACCATGCAGCTGATGTCACCTCTGTACTTGATGACATCACACGTTAGAGACGGACACGTGCCGAGAAGATTTCACACCAGACCAGAAGTGAAGCTGTTTTTTTTGTGTGGCGATAAAACGCTGATTTCTTACATGGAATTTCAGCCCATATGGAGCGGCCATATTGAAAGTCACATATGTTGTGTTGCGGAGAAGCGAGCTCGCCGCCAGTCGCCACGAGACACGCGATGAGCTGACGGATGAGTCAGCCTGATCAGAAGTGTTTTCCTCTCTCGTCTCTGAGTTGACGAGCCGAGAAGAGGAAACGTAAACTGTTGTGTCGGTCGGCAGGTGACGAGGAGAGGACGGCACCTCCCTCACATGGAGACAAGACATCCTGTCAGGCCAAGAAGAACCAGGAAGACTCGACGGCAGAACAAAAACCAGGTCTGTCCAGTTTCACAATGACGTGTTATTGATGTGTGCTTGACTTTTCATTTTTCCTAAATTCAGCCTACGAGGCAAACTTTAGCTGATAAAAATGGTTCTGAAGTTGATTATTTTCATGCAGAAAATCGCTGAGATCAATACAATTAGCAAACGTTCCTCCAGTTTGATCTTTTATTGCATAAAAAAAGCCCCAAGGAACTGGATTATGGATTCATTCCTGACCTGCAAGATCGCAACTGAAGGGACTGAAAAGTGACGGAAGAGTTCATGCAACTCCACGTCATTTTATGAATGAAGTTTCCACAAATATTCGGACTGAAGAGGAAGAAAATCCTTCGTCAGCTCTTCATTTAGTCTCAGAAATAGATGACAGCTGGTTTATTCTCAGTTGCTAAAAAGTCAGAAAGGGGGAAACCTGGTAAAAACTGGATTTTTTGGGACCAATACTGATACTGATCAGCTGATACACATTTTACAATAAAAAACACGATACAAACAAATATTTTTTGATCCCTGAAAAAGTCTTAAAAAGACACAAGTTTAAAGATTTGAGCTGAAAATGAACTAAACAAGCTGATTAAAAGTTTGGAAAGAAAACAAAGGAAACAGCAGCTGAATGTTCATTCATTGAAACTGTACATCAGTGGTTCTCAAACTGGGGGCAGGGCCTCCTGGGGGGGGCGTGGACGACCAGGGGAAAAATATGGAGTAAAAACCAAGCTGAATGAATATGATTTATTTCACTAAAACTCAACTTTGATCCTGTTTATTAGCTGCTTCCTCTGTTAATCTGTGATGTAAATTGTGGGTTGGGGGCTGAAAGGGGGGCGTGAAAAGGTTTGAGAGCCACTGCTGTTTGTTTGGACCAACGTGAACTCTGAGACGTGTGAGCTGAGGGAAACAAACAAACTATCCACTGTCGTTTTGGCAACAGACAAAGCAAACACCGAAATCAGCGCAGTCAGCCGGTGAAATGAAAACCATCAGCACGAGCTGCAGGCTGAGAATATTCATTTCTGCTTCATGACACGACGCCAGCATCATCAGAGAGAAACAGGATGACCGTCCAATCAGAGCCCTGAAAACACGCGCACACCAGCTCAGCCCCGCCTCACGTCAAAACGCGTAACAGACCCGCCGATCCACTAGAGGGCAGTGTGTCGGCGTCACGGTCTGCCTCACCTGGAAGCCATGAAAAGTAAACGCACGTATGAAGGTGCGGTACCAGCAGGGGGCGATAATGACGGGAGCGAAGGGCAAACATAGTGTAAAGATGCATGAAGGGAAACACAGGACCTTCAGGAGGAAGGTTACGTTACAACCACGCTGAATTTGGCTGATTTTTGGTTTTATACATGTAACGTTTAGCTTTGCGTGTCCATAAAGCTGAACGTGTTACGAGAGACAGAAACTCAAAGCAGGAGACGCTGAGACTATCAGTCGAAAAACACTGGCTCCTACATTTCCCATAATGCAATGGGCTTTCATCAGAGCCTCCCAGCCTGGTAAACAGCCACCACTCCCATTTGGACCCCGTAATAAATTTGTCGTCTCCAAGTCCAAGCCGAGATAACCCTGATGACATCATCGTGACGTCGTCAGGGTTGTTTTCCCAGACCTGACAAAACCCCTGCAGAGTCACTGAAGACATTATACACCTGTACTGACTGAGGCTGAGGAGGACTAACTAACCGTGACGAGACCCCCTTTAACTCCTTTTTACCAAAAAGAACAGAGAAAACCGGACGAACCAAAGCTGCAAATGATCAACAGCCTTCGCTTTCATGTCGGGACTGAACGCATGAAACCACGTGTAAACCTGCAAAGACGTGACGGGACTTCCCTCAGTTCCTGAAACCACTGAGAGCAGAGAGCTGCCAGGTTTGATGTGTGGTTAACTTAAAGTTTAAGTCCAAAATACAGATATTTCCTGTTCTGTCCCAATAAACTGAACATCTTTGGGGTTTGAACTGTTGATCAGACCAGAAATGTTTTTTTTTATCATCTCTCCAACAGTTTTTTCACTTTTGACCATTTATTAAACTTGCAGATGAGATTAGATCAGACTTTATTGATCTCACAGTGGAGAAATTCGCTGAATAAATACACTAACATCATAAAATCAGCTCTCTTTGGACTGAAGTGTGACCCAACTGAGACGCCACACCAACTGCACCCCACACGCCATCTGAGGAGGATAACCAGAGCTCAGAGGGTCGGACTCCACCCAGATCTGCTCTGAAGTGCGTGAAGCAGCCACACTGACCCAGTCCTCTGAGCTCAGGGTCTGGTAACCTACTTCGACACCACCTACCACACTGACCCAGCAGCACGTTTCACCCCTCCAGCTCTGCTTATGTAACTTTGGTGGGTTGAAGCGTTTTGACACTTTGGGAAGCAAAATCAATCACGTGACAGTTTATGCGTCCATTTCCAGGAGAAACTCCACATCTGAAACCTCAACTCAGACTAAAAGACGACTGAAACCCGAAGGAACCGGCGAGGCTGCAGACCCGAGCGGCTGCAGTGAGGCAGCGGAGGCAGCTCTTCATCACCACACTGATATTAGATTACAGCCTCGCCGGATTCCACATGAGCGCAGCACGAGCCTTCATTAATAGACTGAAAATTGCTGCAACAAAGTGAGTGACTCTGAATATTCAGCCTTTGACTCCCAGCTGCTCATTTCATGTGAATAAACCTTCATCCGCCACTAAAACCGCTGTTTCATGTACTCACACGAACGCGTGGTACAGCAGCGCCCATCCTCTCGGCCTCTCCAGCGCGTCGTAGATCAGGTTCTGGATCCTCCTCTTGCGGATGTTATTCCTCTTGGCCGGCCGGGTGTAGTTCAGGGGGGTCTTGGCCAGCAGCCCGATGCCGATGCCCTGAGAGCCCCGCTTGAAGTCATCCCGGCCACCCACCAGCAGCAGGGCGCCATCCTTGTCCGCTCCCCCGGTGCCTTGGTCCAGTAAGTCCCCGGGAGGAGCGCCGGAGGTCTTCTTCTGCTCCTCCGAGCCGCTAGCGACGGTCCTGGACCGGAGCCCCATGGTCAGTGCTGGATGCCCGGTGTGGGCAGCATGCCATGATCCGGGCGATGGATCCGGAGACACCCCTTCCTCAGCCGCGGGTCATTTAAGGATGTGGTCCCCGGCGCGAAGGGAGGTGCTCAGCAATCTGTCTGGAAAACAGAGAAAAGGAGGAGGGATGGAGGAGTGATGGAGGGAGGAGGAGCGGAGGAAAGAGAAAGAAGAGAGCGCTACACCCTTTATTTGGGGAAACCATCGGAATCTGGAAGACTACAATGTGAGCTCAGGGAGCAGAAACCCGAAGACCCGTGCGCCAGAGAAAACAAACAGACCCCCCCACGCCCTTCATGCAGACCCACCAGAGGAGTATTACTGTCACACAACACGGAGGTGAGATCAACACAAAGTGGGACAAAGTGACTGTGGCGCGCCTTCTGGGTCCCGTCTCACGGGAATATTCCAGAGATTTTACGCGACAGGAGCCGATAAACACCTGATTCCTGCGATGGCGACGCCTGTCAATCAATCAATCAATTTACAATCCAAACCGACATCATGCAACAATTGCCCACTTGCCAAACACCCCTCTCCTCCCCCAGAACACACACACACACACACACACACACACACACACACACACACACACACACACAGACACACTGGAGAGACAAAGAGCTGGCATTAAGCTGCATCCCCTCACACACAAACAAACCAGACAAGAAACCCGCTCAAGACAAAAACGGCTCCCAGCAGCCGCACCGAGCCCTACCGGCAGCGGATCCCGTGCATGGCGCGTGTCTCCGGGGCTCCCAGCCTCCATCCACCTGCTGAGGAAGCGGCGCTGAGGCGGCGGCAGAGGAGGAGGAGGAGGAGGGTGGAGGGTGGAGGGTGGAGACGGAGGATGGAGAGCAGAGATGCAGCGTGAAGGAGGTCGATACTAAAACTGAGACGGAGGAGAAGCAGGAGAGAGAGGGAGAGGACCGGGCTTTCATCAGCAGCAACGCAGACGCGACGTGCGCGCGCACACTCTCTCTCTCTCTCTCTCTCTCTCTCTCTCTCACACACACACACACACACACACACACACACATAGGAGAGTGTACACGCGCAGAAAGACACCGTACACCTTGATGTAAAATATGCATGTAAACACAGACAGATGTGGGCGGACGCGCGCACGACAACTTCATATGCACAGTCATGCACATGTGTACGCGCTTGTTGGCAGACACGCGTGCACATGTGGGCCACACGAACACGCGTAGAAGAGCTGCAAACAGGAACAGTGACAGCAGTGAAATGAGCTCCGTCAGTGTTGTGTGACATTACTGAACCAATTCTAATACTGCACAGCCTGCTGGGCAGTTTGATCTGTAACAATTTATCACGTTTCACAAGATGAGTCTGTGTTTTGTTTGGTATTTGAAGGTGTAACATATAATACTCATGCAAGTACTTCAGAACTGTACTTAAATAAATGTACTTATACTTTCACACTCACACCTCCGAGTGTTTCCATAATAATACAAATGATTTGAAACACTGAATTATTATCCAGCTGCCAAGTCAAGTCAAGTAAGTCAAACATGTGTTTATAAGATAAAATAAGATATATATGAGGGGAGACTGAACAGTGCAGCTCTGCAGATCATCATTACACAAGTTCACACTGAACTTTAACAGAGGAACATCTATGATTAGTGATTATGATTAGAACAATAGCAGTTAGCGGCCTCTAGAGGCTGAAGTGTTCATTACACTTCAGTGGGCCCCCACTGTGTCAGCTTGGCTAACATCCTCCTCTCACCTCCATCCTCAGTGGTGTCCAGAGGCCAGTCCAGGACAGATCCAGCTCTCCTGACCAGTTTATTGAGTCTCTTCCTGTCCCTCTCTGAGCTTCCACAGCCCCAGCAGACCACTGCGTAAAACTTTGAGTAAGTTAAGTATTTTAAGTACACGCAGCTGATAATACTTACATAGTTTTACTTAAATAAGGTTTTGAATGCAGAACTTTTACTTGTAGTGGAGTATCTTCACATTGTGGTATTAGTACTATTACTGAAGTAAAGGATCTGAATACTTCTTCCACTGCTGGCCAAAGATTGTAAAAATGAATTTGCACAGAAACATGAAGACTGGATTCATGTACTTAGCGTTCAGTTAACCTTGTTTGTGTTTCACGTCAGGAAACACTTTAAGTCACCATCTGAAGTAAAATACAGTAATTAAATGAGTAAACGTGTACAGGAAATGAAAAAGAGTAAAATGCATCATTACAGCAGTCAGTTGAGTCATAAATGACTTAGCATGCTGTTTGAGCAACACATTAGCATCAGGCAGCTAGCATAGTTAGCTTGATTAATACTAACCTGTTCACAAAAGAAGGAAGTTTAAAATGGTGACATTAGAGCATCAGACACTGATCCAACATAGCCGTCCTGTTAATATCTACTGTGGCGCTGTTGCTATAGCAACACAACCTTCAACTGAAGCCAATTGGCAGAATTTTGTGAGAAATCTTTACTGAAAACTGACATTATGTCCTGATGAAAGACGGTTTTATTTTCGTTCATATTTAGGATTGTATGACGCACAAACCACTAAATAATGATGTAACATAATGATTTTCCGAGGCACCGGAGGGGAGACCTGTGATGAGCCGATGCTCAAACAGCAACCAGCCCGAGTAAAAAGTGAAGAAGTGTGCAAACAGGTCACGAGAGCAACCTCGTCCGCTGAGCATCCACCCTAACGGCCAACCCCAGACCACGTAACTCCGCCCTGGTCTACAGAGTCTCCTCATCAGCAAAAACCCCCGACTGCAGCCACAACATGATTCCCTGAGCCGGCAGCAGCGGACAGGACGGTGTCCTGATGACACCACACAGGCCCGAGGAACCTACGTCACCCTGCCGCCACCTGTGGAAGGTGTGAAATTACAACAAAGAACTCCACATTACCAAGACAAAAGTCTCCAATCGATGTCTCAACAGGAACTACTGATTAAACACTGCCAACGACCTGTGGTGGAAAGCAACTCAATGCAATTACTCCAATGCAACTGTGAGGTACTTTATACTTCTACTCCAGACATTTCACAAGGTAATCTTGTACTTTTACTCTAATATATTTCTTTGACAGCTACAGTTACTGGTTACTTCACAGATTAAGATTTTACAGATGAAACCTGATCCACTCAGAGAATATGACGCCGTGCTGTAGCTGTCCGACAGTATATAAAGTCGCTGCACCTCCGCCTGCTGTGACGCGACTTTCAGCTGATGAGGTTTTTACATTTGAAATGCAAAAACAAAACACTGGTTCGAGAATGTTTGCTGAGACGCAGCAGCTTCTCTGAGGCGGCAGTGAGTATCGACGAAATCCCACCGCTGGCGGCGTGGACTCACCTCACATGAACCCAGAGAGTCAGGAGCTGCAGACACTGACGTCCAGT